>NC_134353.1:468450122-468776789 GCF_048569485.1 Anomaloglossus baeobatrachus
TCGTCCCGCAAAAAACAAGCCCTCATATGGCGGGATTGATGGAAAATTAAAAATGTTACGGCTCTCGGAAGGGAGCAAAAAACAAAAACGCAAAAACGGAAAGTGCCCGGGGGCTGAAGGGGTTAATGAGGCAGATGGAGACACTATGGACTCCGTCTGAGCACTGTTTTGGTGGTGTTCCATCATTTGAGGGGTCTTTTTAGCCCATAAATGTAGACTGCTACAGATCTGTGCAGGTCTGAAAAGATTAACAACAGTGAAACAGAAGCCAAACAGAGTCCAAAGCATCTCTATCTCATTATAGTGAGTGGTTCTGTTGGGGGTTTCATCCGGAACAAATTTTTGATGGGTATTAGAAGGAAATCCTGATGTAAGTGCTCAGCGCAGAACACAAGAATGTGATCCTAGCTTTTTACTGAAAGCGCCCAAAAAATGTTCTGTACTCCAAAACGCTACCAATAAAATCCTTTACTTGACCTGCACAAAACCAACCTCCACTCAGGTCCGTTATCGGTCAAGAAAAATAAAGGGGGTTCCACATTACAAGTAAAACAAAAACTTTGGAAAGTCAATATGGCTACCACCTATCAAATAAAATCCAGTGAGGTCGGCGCTCCCAAATATAAGTGCCTCCTCCTGAGCCCTACTGATCCAAAACAGCAGTAAGAAATCATGTGTGGCAATATTGAAGGGTAAAGGCTACACTTAATTTATAGGGTCCATCTCTGCAGAAGCTAGGCACAATGTATGGGCATTAAACTAAAATATTTGTCATTCTCCAGAAAAAAAGCATGGTGTGGTTGTTACAAAATAGTATCTGCAGCCATAGATACATTAATTGAAAGGTGCAATTTCTACAATGGGGTCATTTTTTCTCTTTATCTGCTGTTCTGGCACTTAGGGGGTTCCGCAAATGGGGCCCACAAACTATTCCAGCAAAATCAGTACACTAAAAGCTACATAGCTCTCCCTTCCTGCTCAGCCTGCTTTGTGGCCAACTAGTAATTTCTGATGACATATGGAGTATCACCACGTTCAGATTAAATTGCACATTAAATTGTAGGATCCAGTTTTAACTTTAAACCCATGTAATTGACAAATATACAACTAATGTTAAAACATTACAATTTTACCAGTAAAATGTTATATTTCCATGTCCCAATGTTATAAAATTCTTTGAGGCACCTGTGGGTTCAAAACACTTACTACACCCTTATATTAATTCCTTAAGCAGTGAAGTTTCCAATATGGGGCAATTTGTGGGGTTTCTGCTGATCTGGCACCTCAGGGGCACAGCTAAAGGAGACCACAATCTATTCAAATGGAATCTGTATTCTAAATTCCAAGTCGTGCTCCTTCCCATCCAATCCCTGTCGTGGACTCAAATAGTAATGTACAACTACATATGGGGTATTGCCACATTCGGTAAAAATTGCATACATTTTTCTGTTTATTTTCTCCTGTTACTATGTGGGAATTAAAATATTTGAGACTAAAGCAAAATTTTGGGGGAAAAAAAACAAAACATTTTTGATATTCATGGCCTAATCTATTTAAATTCTGTGTAGTCTGTGGGTTAAAAATACTCACCACACCAATAGATGAATTACAGACTCTAGTTTCTGCATTTTTGGCACCTCAGGAGATCTGCAAATGGAACACTATGTCCAAAGTTGTGTTCCAAAAATCAAATAGCGCTGTTCGCTTTTTAAGCCCTGTCATGTGCCCAAAGAGTTTCTGCACAGCAAAGTAAAATTTTAGGCTAAAATAACATTTTAGCAGAAAAAAATGTTATTTTAAAAAGTTCTGTGTAGCACCTATGGGTTCAAAATGCTCAACACATCCCTACATAGATTCCTTAATGGATCTAGTTTCCAATATAGGTGTCACTTGTAGGGACTTCTGAACGTTTGGTAATACAGGGGCTCCTCAAATGTGGCATGGTGGCCTCAGTCTATTTCAGCCAAATTTGTGTTGCAAAATTCAAATATTGCTCCTATTCCAGAGCTCAGGAGAAAGTGGGTAATAAACTGTGGGTTCTAATTTTGGTGTTACCTCTTGTAAAAGGGTAAAATTTGGTAAAAAGGTTCAACTTTGTGAAAAAGGACATTTTTAATATGACAACCTAATGTTATCACATTCTGTGAAGCACCTGTGGGTTCAAAACGCTCAATCTACCCCTGTATAAAATCCTTGAGATGTATACTTTCCAAAATGGGGTCAATGGTGGTGTTTTTGCTGTTTAGGTACCTTAGGGACCCCCTGTACATGCGACATGGTGCCCACAATCTATTTCAGCCAAATTTGTTTTCCCAATGTTTAAATTGTGCACCTTCCCTTCCAAGCCCTGGCATTTGCATAAACTGAGATTTGCGAACACATGTAGGGTATCAGCGAGCTCAGAAGAAACCATTTATCACATTTTTGGGCTTTATTTTTTGTGCTATCCCTTGGAAAAGTGAAGAAATTGTTTCTAAACTAACATTTTTAGGTAAAAAAAAAATTGGTATACTACTTTGCATTAATTTCTGTGAAGCATCTGAAGGGTTAATAAACTTCTTGGATGATATTTTAAGCAGTTTGAGGGATGCAGTTATTAGAATGGTGTCACTTCAGGGTATTTTTTGTGACCTAGCCTTCTCAAAGTCACTTGAAATGTGATGTGGTCCCTAAAAAATGGCTTAGTAAATTTTGTTGGAAAAATGAGATTGCAGATGAACTTTGAACCCTTCAAACTTCCTAACAAAAAATAGAATTAGTCTTACCGGTAATTCGGTTTCTAGGAACCCTCCACAACAGCATCTGAGGAGGTGTACACCCTCATAGGGACAGGAAATAAAAAGAGGTTAAAAGGGGACAATAGCTTGAAGGACTTTCCTTCTGAAGGCTAAGTCTCTATTAGAGGCCAGGTCCAGTCTATAGTGACTGATGAATATTTGGATTGAGGATCATGTCACCTCTGCATATCTGTCTGGTAGAGGCATTCGCTCTTTCAGCCCAGACAGTAGATATAGATCTAGTGGAGTGGGCTGTAAGTCCTAATGGTGGTGTTAGGTTTTGGCTCTTGTATACTTCACATATTGCCCACTTTATCCAGTTAGCGATGGTATTTTTGGGGGGTTTTTACCTTTGTTTTTGCCTAAATGCTGGATAAACGGATTTGAGTCTTTCCTGCAGGCACTTGTTTGTTGTAGCTAATGAATTAAAGACCTCCGAACATCTAAAATGTGGAATTCAGCCTCCTTGTCATTAAATGGTTTGTCACAGAAGGAGGGAAGGATAAACTCCTGGGACCTGTGGAAGTCTGATACTACTTTTGGCAGGAAGGATAGGCCAGGATGAATGATTGTCCTTTCTTCTAGAATCTGGAGGTACAGTTCTCTGATCTAAAGAGCCTGGAATTCGCTAAACTTCCTTGCTGTGGCTAGCATCTGTAGACTTATGGAGGTGATGGGCTAAAGGGTGGCTGCGTCATCCCTTTGAGAACAATGTTCAGGTCTCAAGGGGGAGTGTCAAACTGGGTCATCTAGGTTGAAGCCTGATGGCTGTTAAGAACTTTTTAATCCACTGGTTGTTAGCAAGGTTTAAATCAAAGGAGGAGCTTAAGGCAGAAATTTGTGCTTTTAGAGTACTAGGTTTAAGGCCTAGCTTGCATCCATTTTGGAAGAAGTCCAGAATCTGTGGTATACAGGGATGGAATGGATCCGTGGGGCTAGATTTACAAAAAGGATTAATACCGTCCATATTTTGCCATAAATGGCGGTTACAGGTTTCCTGCTCCTCTGTAGAATTCTGATTACATTGTCAGAGAGGCCTCGGGCTCTTAAGATGGCGACTTGAGCAGCCAATTTTAGTCTAAGGATCTGGATGACAGAGGACCCTGATGGAGAAGGGTGCTGATCTGAGAAAGTATCAGGGGACCTTCTTGAGCCAAGTTGGTTAGAGCTCCAAACCAGCTTTGCTTGGGCCACATGGGGGCTATCAATGTTGGTGATGCCTTCTGCCCTTAACTTTTGGTGTTCTGATGGGATGCAAACAAGTCCATTTGTGGTTGGCCCCATTTCTTGGTCAGCATTTTGAAAATGTCTGGATTCAGACTCTACTCTCTTTGGTGGATGTCTCACCTGCTGAGGAAGTCTGCTTGTATGTTAGCAGACCCCTTGAGGCTGTTAGTGACAATAGGTTTCATTCTGCCCAAGAAAATATTCTTGCAGAGATCTTTTTCAAATTCTCTTGTTTCTTGCTTTGCTGGTGGCGTAGGTGAGCAACTGTTGTCACATTGTCGGAGTAGATCCTTACATTGGACCCTTGGATTAGAGCAGTCGCTGCCTTGAAGGACTCCTCTACTGCCTTTAGCTCCCTTAAGTTTGAGGAACAGCAGCTAATGTCAAGTGTCCAGACTCCCTGAAAGGTTCACTGTGGTATCACCACCCCCAGCCTCTCTGGCTGGCATCTATTGTAACTGATCGACAGATCTTGGTGCCAGGTTACTCCTTTCCGTAGGTTTCTCGGATTTAGCCAGCAGGCCAGGAAACCTTTACATGACCTGGGAGGGGAACTCTTTTCTTTAAAGATCTGTGAGGACTTACCCGGGAGGATATAACATGAGTCTGAAGAGTCCTTGTATGAGCTTGGGCCCAGACTACCGATTGGATGCAGGCGGTCATGGACCCCACTGTGGACATCGCTGACCTGATGGTAGGTGACCTCTGATCCCGAAAGGACAATATCTTGCGGCGTACTTCCCTTTGTCTTCTGGAAGGAAGGATGTCTGCTCATGGGAATTCAATAGGATTCCCAGGATTTTTTTTCTCGGTTTTGAGTGACAGATCTGATTTGTGTAGGTTTACTAATAATCCCAGGGATCAAAGGATCTTGAGAAATTTCTCCATGTGATCTGTTCAGAGGGGGAGCTGAGGATGCGATGAGTAGGAAGTCGTCTAGGTATGATATGATACAAATGTTCACCCTCCTGATGAAAGAAACGACCTCTGCCATGATCTTGAAGATCTGGGGTGCAGATGAGATCCTGAATGGAAGTACATTGAATTGGTAGTGGAGAACCAATTCTAATCTTAGGAGTACTGGTAGTACCACAAATCTTAGGAATTTTCAATGGGGATGAATGGGCACATGATATGCGCCTTGTAGATCTATAGTTGCCATGACAAAACAGGAATTGTTGATCTGATGGACTCAATTTACCTCTACTGTACGGACAGCGGAGATCATACCGAACCTCTGGAGGTCTCGAAGATTTGGCAGAGTAAAGGCCGCTTTACACGCAATGACACCGCTAACGATATATCACTGGGGTCATGGAATTCGTGACGCACATCCGGCCTTGTTAGCGATATCGTTGCGTGTGACACCTACGAGCGACTGCTAAAAATCAAAAATACTCACCTAATCATTGATACGTCATTTTTTTCCCCAAATATCGTTGCTGGTGCTGGACGCAGGTTGTTCGTCGTTCCTGAGGCAGCACACATCGCTACGTGTCATACCCCGGTAACGACGAACAACAACGTACCTGCGTCCTCCAGCATCGAGGTGGGTGTGTCGGTAATGCAGCTGGTCTCCGCCCCTCCGCTTCTTTTGGCGGGACGCTGTGTGACATCGCTGTAACGGTGCACGAACCTCCCCCTTAAAAAAGAGGTTGTTCGCTGCCCACAGCGACGTCGCTAGGAAGGTAGGATGTGTGATGTGTCCTAGCAATATTGTACGTCACAGGCAGCAATTTGCCCGTGACGCACCAACGACGGGGGCGGGTGCTTTCACGAGTGTAAAGCAGCCTTAACTCCCGGGAGTCCCAACTTGGAAGGGAGGTTACCTTCAAGCAATGTGGGTGGTAGGTGAGAAAGTCTATCTTCAGACCTTCTTGGATCGTGTATAGGATCCACTGGTTGGAAGTTATCGACAGCCACTGGGGAAGTGAATCTGGAAATCCAACCTCCTAACTGGTTGGTGTCATTTGTCTTGACTAGGGGAGACAAAGACGTGTTTACTCTTCCCTCCTTTAGAGTAGCTCCAGCGTCCAATTTTTACCATTGCCCCTGTAAGCCTGGGAGCTGGGTTTGTTGGTTTTGTGGGGGGGAGAAACTTTTTCTTCAAGGATTTTTGTTCTAGCAGTGACTTTTGTCAGCGACTTTTTCAAGATCATCTAGGCTAGGGTCAAAGAGATAATCACCCTGAAAGGGAATGGAGCACAGCTTCATTTTAAATGTTGCATCTCCACTCCACAGTTTTAGCCAGAGAGCCCTCTTTGCGGAGCTTGACAGGACCACTGATTTTGCTGCGACCCTAACAGATTCCATGGAGGCATCAGCTAGGAATCCTGTGGCCTTTTTCAGGATAAGAAGGGAGGCCAGTAGATCTTCCCAGGGATAAGGCTTTGGCTATGCAGGTGGACAAAATATTAGTTAGTCGCCTATGTTTCCCAGGACTTTAGAAAACCTTCTGTTTGCGGTCCATGGGATCCTTGAGCTGAAATGAATTTTCAAAATGTAGTATTGTCTTTGGCAATTTGGAAATCTACCTTAAGGATTTCCCATAGAGATGAATCTCCCTCTATCGGAAATCTTTTTTTTTAGCTCATTTGGTATGGTCAGACGTTTCTCAGGAGCTTCCCATTACTGTAGGATGAGATTCTGATCTCTTTGGATTTTAGTCCTCCCTTCAGTTTTTGCTGATACTGAGGCTATGTCCTCATCTTCCTATGCATCAGAGGCTGAGGCTGGGTCCTCAAAAGAATCAGCATCTGATTCCTCTGCTGGATAGATTTTAGTCTTCTCAGCAGTAGGGGGCAGTAGGGACTGGGAGAGTGAGGCTATGGAAGTCTGGACCTCTTGCCTGACTAAATCCCTGACCTCAGCTATCAGGTATGGCTGTTCCTCCCTGATTATGTTATCAGTGCACACTTGGCACAGTTTCTTAGTGTGAGATGATGGGAGCCTCCCATGACATGGCACACTTCTGGCTAGGGTTTTTCTCCTCCTTTGGGACAGGAACCTTGTCTCCTTAAAGAGAGGGACAGAAGGAAATTACTAGTGCCTGCCTTGCTGGAGGAGAAAGGCAGGGGGGGGGTAATGGTAAATTCCCACTAAGAAGTGAATCAAACTGTTTCACACTTAATGAAGCAGGGACAGCACTGGGTTCTGCAGAAGCAGAGAGGGACGACCGTTCACCTTCCATACTAGGAACAATGTGATCCTACCTGGAGGTGTTTTCGGGGCCTCTACTCCCTGGGTCACATCAGCGTAGGCTTCGGTATCCAGAGCGAACCCCAGCAGCGTTTTCATTTTCAAATTTGCCGCCATGTCTCGGCCGGCAGAGAGAAGTGAACATGCCACTGTGGAATGCAAGAAAAGTGGAAGTGACGACTGCGGGGAGTCGCGGTCACTTCCGGAAATGTGCAGACATGACCGCCGGCTTGAGGAGGTGCCGGAGAGCTCAGGGAGGCCTCTATCAGGGCGCCCTGTCCAGCTTTACCCTGTGGGTAGGCACAGGATGATGGGGAGAGGTCCCGAATCCAGGGAGACGGGAGCAGAAGTGGAGGAGGAGGGCAGAGCTGACAATCTTAGCTGCCCGGCTTAACAGGTATCAGAAAATGGATACTCCTCTTGCTGACCACGAAACCCTACAGTAACATCTTCATCCCGATAGGAACAGAAAAATACTGACGAGGGAAACAGGGAGGGGCCTTTTAACTTCCTTGTATTTCTTGTCCCTATTAAGGTGGAGAGTAAACCTCCTGTGGTGCTGTCGTGGAAGGTGACTGGAGAAAATATATGTATGTCAAAAATTGTGCTAATATAAACTAGACATCAGGGAAATATGTTTTTTATTCTGTGAAATAAGTGATTTAAGGGCATAAAACTTAAAAGTTTGAGAACTGCAAAATTTCCAATTTTTTCACAAATGCAAAAAATATCATCCTAAATTGACCATTAATATGAAGTACAGTATGTGACAAAAAAAAATCTCAAACACTGACATCGGTTGAAGTGTTGCAGAGTTAAAACATCATAAAGTAATACTGGTCAGAATTCTAAAATTTGGCCTGGTCAATCATTAAGAGTCAAAATTGCCTCCATCACTAAAGGGGGCTTTACACGCTATGATATCGCTAGCGAGCGTACTCACCCCCGTCGTTTGTGCGTCACAGGCAAATCGCTGCCCGTGGCGCACAATATCGCTAACACCCGTCACACATACTTACCTTCCTATCGACGTCGCTGTGGGCGGCGAACAACCTCTTTGTTAAGGGGGAGGTATGTGCGCCGTCACAGCGACGTCCCACAGCGGCCGACAAATAGAAGCGGAGGGGCGCAGAACAGCCGCTTTAACGACACGCCCACCTCATTGCCGAAGAACACAGGGAAGCTGTTCATCGTTTTCAGGGTGTCGCACGTAGCGATGTGTGCTGCCTCATGCCTCAGGAACGACGAACAACCTACGTCTGCAAAGACCAACGAGATTTTGAAAATTAACGACGTGTCAACTTTCAACGATTAGGTGAGTAATTTTGATCGTTAACGCTCGCTCAGAGCTGTTAAACGCAACGACGTCGCTAAAGACGCCGGTTGTGCGTCACGAATTCCATGACCCCGACGACATATCGTTCGATATGTCGTTGTGTGTAACGGGGCCTTAAGAGGTTAAAAAAACAATCAACAGTCAAATTAAAAACACATTTGACATTTCAAAACACAGGCAGTGTTTTTAGTAGGGTTCATGCCACTCAGACGAACCTACATTTTAATACTTTAAGCTCCTTAAAAGGATTTGTAAATACTTTTATACTTGGCCGTAGATGCCTGACTAGGTATGTTAGTGAAAGGAACAAGCAATGGAGAAAACATTCTTTCAGGATGTCAAATATTGTTAGACTTAGAATTCCTAAGTCAGTTACTGATTGATCTAACCCTATGACACCAATGGAATGGAGAAGCAGGCCCATAGGCACGCTACTCCTTCATATAAAGTCTTTGTGACAAAGATAAATAAAATAAATCTTTATTTTTATATAGCGCTAACATATGCGCATTACATACATTGGCAACACTGACCCCATCGGGGCTCACAATCTGAATTCTCTATCTGCATATCTTTGGAGTCTGGGAGGAAACCGGAGAACCCGGAGGAAACCCACGCAAACACGGGGAGAACATACAAACTCATTGCAGATGTTGTCCTTGGTGGGATTTGAACCCAGGATCTCAGCGCTGCAAGACTGCAATGTTAACTACTGAGGCACCGTGCCACCCAGATGGTCGAGCACTGTGCTTCTCCATCGCAATCATTGCAATAGACATTGCGTGAAATACCAGTGTGTTGTGCAAACACAGCTCTATACAAACCAAGGGCAGGAGACGGCAGGAGACCCCTGTTCTGGCGATTGGTGGGATTCCCAGCAGTCATACTGCCCATTAATATAACAGTTATCACCAATCTTGTGGATAGATCATGATAAATTGTTATAACCAGACTTTCATATGATAGGGGCAGATAAAGGGCTACTAATGAGATATTTATCTAAACCTAAATCTACATATGTCTTTTATACACCGTTACGTTTGTGCCTTTTATATGAAAATGATATTCACAGTCATAATGGCTATGCTAAATGATCAATTAGTTATATATTACAGTAAGACTACTTTAACACTGCGTTTTGCCTTACGCTCAGTGGTCCCGTCGGGGCATATGTCTGAACCGCCCCTCCCCCACCCCGCAAAACGTGTTTCGGACGCATGCGCCGACAGGGCCATAGACTGTAATGGAGCAGACTACGTTAGCGTGTGCTCTCTTTTATATTATTTTTGGGCACATACGTTTTCTGCAGGCGGACACCAAAACGTAGTAGACTACATTCGGGTCTCCACTTGCAGAAAACGTATGTGCCCAAAAATTTGACAAAACAGAGCACATGCTAACGTAGTCTGCTCCATTACAGTCAATGGACCTGTCGGCGCATGCGTCCGAAACACGTTTTGAGGGGCGGTTCAGACATATGCCCTGACGGGACCAGTGAACGTAAGGCAAAACTCAGTGTGAAAGGGGCCTAATCCAATTGCAGGCAGTGTGTGATTGCGGGATAGGTAGGGAGCATGAGAGGCTGACTCTTGGGGACTACTATACCAATACCAACCTCAACTGCAAGGGAAAATAGGAGGGGGGGGGAATTATTTAAAAAAAAAAAAAAAAAAAAAAAAAAAAAAGTGTTTCAAGCGTGAAAAGCACCACAAAAGTAATTTCCTCATAAAGGGTACAATGTGTAGAAGATTGAACAAAAAAAGGCCAATTTTTTCATTTCTGATCAGTGTCACTGATTTAATAGTTTTTTCTTGACAATGTACTTCAGGGTAGGGGTAAAATTAAGATGATAACGTTTGCATTCATTTGTTAACATTTAGAAAATTTTGCAATTTTCAAACTTAATTTTTATACCCTTATCCAAAGTTATGTCACAAAATAGTTACTAGATACCATTTCCCACGTGGCTAATTTACATCAGCGCAATTTTTTAAACAATTTTTTTTCGTTAGGAAGTTAGAAGGGGTCAAAGTTCATCAGCAATTTGTAATTTTTCCAACAAAATTTACAAAATTATTATTTAGGGACCACATCACATTTGAAGTGACTGAGAGGCCTAGGTGACAGAAAATACCTAAACGTGGCAGCATTCTAAAAAGTTCACCCCGCACACTGCTCAAAACCACATCCAAAAAGTTTATTAACTCTTAAGGTGCTTCACAAGAACTAAAGCAATGTGGAAAAAAAAATGCAAATTTTACTTTTTACCCAGATAAAATGTTACTTTAGCCTCAATTTTTTTCATTTTCACAAAGGTATCAGGAAAAAATGCACTATAAAATTTGTTGTACAATTTCTCCTGAGTATACTAATGCATCATATGTGGTGGAAGTCAATTGTTTGGGCGCACGGCAGGGTTCGGAAGGGAAGGAGGGCCATTTGAATTTTTGAAAGCCAAATTAGCTGGAATCATTAGCGGACGCCATGTTGTGTTTGAAGACCCCATGAGGTGCCTAAACAGTGAAAGCTCCCCTTCAAGTGACCCCATTTTTTAATCTATTCCCTTCAAGCAATATATCTAGATGTTTGGTGAGCCCCTTGTACCCACACAATTTTAGAACGTTGTGCTGTGAAAATGAAAAAATACATTTTTACCACAAAGGTATCAGGGAAAAATGCACCACAAAATGCATTGCACAATTTCTCCTGAGTACACAGATACCTCATGTGTGGTGGAATTCTACAGGTTGGGCGCACAGCTCAGAAGGAAAGGAGCGCTATGTGAATTTTAGAGTGCCCAATTTTGTGGAATAGATAGCGGACGCCATGTCGCGTTTGGAGAGCGATCCATGTTAGGTCTTTTCTTCTGCGGAAAAGTTGACATTTCTATTGGTACCATTTTAAGGCACAACATCTTTGGATTGTTTTTGATTTTCATTCTTGGTAGGTAGAATTAACATGAAACAGCAATTCAGGAATTGTTTTTTGCGATTTTTTTTTTATGCCGGTCACTGGTAATAGTAACAACAGTTTATTCTTCAGGTCAGTCCAGTTACACCGATATAAGATTTATATCATTTTTTAAGTTTTGCCACTTTAACACAAAAAAACAATTTTTTAGAAATAATAATTTTGGGGGACATTGCTCTTTTCAGAGCTGTAGTGTTTATTTTTTCAATGATGGAGCTGTGGGGCAGCTTGTATTTTGTGGGACAAGATGTAGTTTTCAGTAATGCCATTTTTATTTATGTTCAACCTTTTGATTGCGTTTTATTACACTTTTTTCTGCAGTATGATGAAAGCATTTTTTATGCATTATTTAAAAACTGTTCACTGAAGATGTTAACTAATGTGACAGTTTTTTAGATTAGGTTGGGTCAGACGCAGTGATAACAAATACGTGTACTTTGTTTATTTTTGTTTTTATATAAATAAATGGTTTTTTTGGGTATCACTTTGTGGTTTTTTTTATTTTTTTTTTTTAACCTAGTCCCTATATGGGACTTTCATTTTTCCTAGTCTGATCGCTGGTATAATGCATTGCCATGCAGCAGAACAGCAATAAATTATACAGGCAGCGTCAGGCGGCAGATCGCCTATCAGACTTTGCTGAAGGCTGGGTCTGACAATCCACTGTACATGGAAGACCCGGAGGTCATCATGTGACCTTTGGCTGCCATGACTGTCACAGGAGAGCCAGAAGAGGTAAGAGAAGCACTCACTGCTCCTGGAAAACATGTGTGCCACGATCGCTCTTGATCGCAGCACATATACTATTGCAAAGGGTTATAGTCATCAGGGTGTGATCCAATCAGGTCCTGGTGATTTCTCCGGTGAGGACTGCATGCAGGGGTTGCAATCCCCTACTGACAGCCTATCAAAAATACAGCGGCACTGCACAGAGCCCAGCAAACGCCAACGTATACATTTATAGTCGGCAGTCCTGAAGCGGTTAATAGGATAAGCGATCGGATAGTGCAGGCTCAACTCCCCTAAGGGAATAAAATCAAGTAAAAAAATAAATATTGGGGGGCGGAGCTAGCCGATGGCACACTGAGACGCTGTAAGAAGGAGCTCCCACATACCAGCGGTGAATTCTCACACTTCAAAGGCACTCACCGGGTCCAGGATCAGTAATGGCACGCAGGAGAGGACGGGGGACGAGTGTACAGACTCCAGAGGGGGAAGGTACAGATATCACCCGCTTTTTCGGGACCTCAGCCTCCCAGCCTGATACCTCTGCTCTCTCCAACATGGCGCCGGCAGACACTGAGGCAGGAGATAACGCTCAGCAAACATGCAGTGGAGCGACCTCACTGTCTCCTCACATAACAGCAGCCAGCTCAGCCATAAACATAGATAAGGCACAGCAGGACACTACAGAACGGAGTGTTGAAAACCCCCTGTCCCAGCCACAAAAGCGACTGCCAGATAAACTGCAGGCAGAGCAGGGCCCCAGCTCTGTGATACAGCAGACCCCAGCAGCCATGGGAAGCAGATCTGTGACACCCGGAGAGGAGCCTGTAATACCACAACAACAGCACACATCACCTAAAGAACAAAGACTCCCCACCTCCAACACCTCCACCCGCAGAAACAAGGGAGAGAAGAATAAATCAGACCAGACACAGGAGCAAGAAGAAGATTGGGATTGGAAAGCACATATCAGATCAATTCCAACCAGGCAGGAAATGGACTCTTTGCTGGGGAAACTGAGGGAATCCCATAAGCAAGACATGGCCTCTATACAATCAGAAATCAAACAGATTGGTCAGCGTGTAGCAGCTACAGAAGAGGTGCAGGAACAGGTATTTTCCCATATAGAATCACATCAACAAGTCCTATCAGAGCACACGGCCCAGATACAGGACATTCTGACCCACTTAGACGATATTGAAAACAGACATCGCCGTAATAACTTAAGAATTAGAGGTCTCACAGAAGCAGTGGCACCACCACAGCTGGATGAATGGGCACAAAAATTCTTTACCCGTCTCCTCCAACGCGACCCAGAACAACGCATAGAACTGGACCGCATCCACAGATCCCTAGGCCCCAAATCTCCTGATCCGGCCAGACCAAGAGATGTGATATGTCGGGTCCACTTCTATAAAGAAAAGGAGGCCATACTACAAAGATGCAGAGAGAAAGGAGCGGGTACATATAAAGGGACACCTCTGATTGTCCTACCAGACCTAGCACGGAGGACACTGCAACTACGCAAGGCCTTAAGACCACTACTCCAATCCCTCAAAGATAAGGATGTTCCATATCGCTGGGGATATCCGTTCCAACTCACAGCAAAGAAAAATGGGAAGTCGGCGGTCTTCCGGTCCTTGGGAGACCTCCCCAACTTCCTAGGGACTTTTGAACTGCCTATGATCAGCCTGCCAGATTGGCCAACCCCGGGGGGCCCTGCACCCTTACCACCAAGAGAGCACTGGCGACAAGTCCAGAAGAGAAGGGGTGGAGGATCCCCCCGTGATATACACCGCTGAATATCGCTGACCATCCAAAGAAAAGGACAAAAACTTCTTGGAAAACCAGGAGGCGAGATATAAATTGATTGTATTGGACTGCTTACCTGTTCATAGAGCGTCATGTATCAGTATCTTCTCTCCTCACGCTTACTTTCCTAGTCCCCCCCCCTTTTTTTTTTTTTTTTTCTTTCTTTTCTTCTCTTTCCTTCTCTCTCTCCCTACTCCCCTCCACTCGCCCCCTCTCCCCTCCCCTTATACCTCTTCCTTCGTATCATTCCCACCTTGCGTCTTCCTCTTCACACACCTTCTATGAGCGCACTACTTCCTACAAACTAACTCTACTCAACCCATTTTCCCTCCCCAGCACACATACTTACAAAGGACACATGCCCTACACTAATTTCTACCTCCTTCCTCTCCCCCCCTCTTAGACATGCTCTCTACATACACCACTCCATACGCCTCCTACACTCCGTCCTCCCACTTCTCCCCACGTCCTCCCCCCTGGTCCTTTGCCCTACACCACTTCATATTTATTTTTTTTTTTTTTTTTTTTTTATTGTCTCACTCAATCTGTTGCTCCCCCTTTCATTCTTTACATCTGGATCTGATACTGAGCTCTGGTTTAATGGCATTTTATATTGAGTTGATAGCCTCGTGTTCTCCTCCCGATGTGCGATCCATACCCAAAACACACCAAGTAATTGGGGGTGTGGGGGAGGGGAATGGAAAAGTGATTAATCACTACTAGACTGTATACGTTGATTGTTATTCATATTACTTGTGGGCGTTCTCCGCAGAAGGGAGTTCCTGAAAGACCGTAGGCTTTCCCGCACCTCTATTAGGGACGTGGCAGAGTGCCACATTAGACAATAGTCTACCAGTAGATACCTAAGATCAGTAGGCACCCTAGTCCTACTTAGCTTATCTAATTTTACCTTTCACCACTATCTTATCTCTGCTCTTTCTCTTCTCCCCTTGGTTTTCCCTATACCCTGCCTACCCTTTTCTGTGATGTCGCACCTCACCTTTTGCACTTACAATACTAAAGGCTTAAATAAACCCGAAAAGAGAAGTCAGATCCTATATCGCCTGCACAGGAAGGGAGTTAAAATAGCCCTATTTCAAGAGACACACTTCATAGCCTCCAACACTCCCAACTGTAAAACCAAGAATTACCCGACATGGTTCCATGGCCCACACCCCAACAAGAAGGCATGTGGGGTTTCCATTGCTTTTCACAAGACATTCCAGCCAACAGTTCTCGACACGCTCACTAGCCCGGAGGGACGCTGGCTATTTCTTAAAATATCTTTCCTGAATAATACTTATACAATCGCTAACATCTATTTCCCAAATCAGGACCAGGTATCCTTTGGAGTGGAGACTCTGGAGAAGCTGGCAGAGTTTGCGGGTGGCACCTGTATCATCTTGGGAGGAGACTTCAACCTTGTGCTGGATCCAGCCATGGATTCGTCCTCTGGTAGGTCTGCAATCCCCTCCTCGGCACTATGCAGATTAAAACGAGAACTAACATCCCTTAAACTAGTCGATCTTTGGAGGGTCTTACATCCCGGAGTCAGAGACTACAGTTTTCATTCCACAGTTCATAATAGCTACACCAGACTAGACCACATTTTCATATCCCACGACCTGCTAGACAAATCCCCGGGTTGTTCAATGGATGTTTTTCTCTGGTCGGACCACGCACCAGTATATGGGGAAATTGGGGTGAGAGATATGGGGGGGGTGGGACACACATGGAGACTGAACGACAACCTGCTCAAGAATGAACAATGCCTGGAGGATATTCATAAAACCATTGCAAACTTCAAAATAGATCATATGGCAGATCCCACACCTGCCCCGGTCAAATGGGAAGCGTTGAAATGTATGATCAGGGGGGTCTGCATATCCCATGGATCAAGAATTAAAAAAGAAAGTGCAAGGGAACTAAAAGAACTGTTAGCACAACTAGGCCATAAAGAAACGATAAACAAAACCAAATCCAGTGACACCATTAAAACGGAAATTTCTACTATCCGCCACCAAATATTATCTATCCTTGACCGAAAATCACTGTGTATCAGAGATAAATTTCGTAGGAATATCTTTGAGTTTGGAGATAAAAGTGGACGATTGTTAGCCAGGACCCTTCACCCCAGACAGGCACAAACCCCAATATTAGCGTTAAACTCACAGACAGGTACCCAGATACATTCCACCCCTGACATATTAGAAGAATTCAGAAACTACTATACAAAACTTTATAACATCCCATCCCCACATACCCCATCACCTGATGCGAGACATCGCGACATTTGGGAATACTTAAACAAATATGCCCCAGACCCCCTTGAAGATGCGGTAGCTGAAGACATAGACGAGGATTTCTCAGACACAGAGCTAAGCGATGCCATTAAAACCCTTAAAGTGGGTAAAAGCCCTGGTCCTGATGGGTTCACCCCCCGGTTTTACAAAATATGTGGAGGGGCCTGCAGCCCTATAATGCTGAAAGCCTTCAATTCCATAACCAACACATGCCAGTTCCCTAAACAGACACTCCAAGCCCGAATAACTGTAATCCCCAAGCCTGGCAGGGACCCACTGACCTGCTCTAATTACAGACCTATCTCACTAATAAATGTGGATATTAAATTGTACTCTAAAATGATAGCCCTGAGACTAGGCCCCCTCATACCCAAACTAATCCACAAAGACCAGGTGGGATTTGTCCCAGGGAGGGAGGCACGGGACAACACTATTAGAACCCTGTCCCTAGTGGCCCAGGCACGTCAGCGTCAAATCCCAATGTGCCTCTTGACAGTAGATGCCGAAAAGGCATTTGACAGAGTCCATTGGTTTTTTTTAGAAGCCACGATGCAGGCAATCGGCGTCCGTTCGCGCTTACTACAATGGATAAAAGCATTATATCACGAACCAACGGCACAAGTGGGCGTGAACGGACGCCTGTCAGCTCCATTTAATATTAGAAACGGTACCAGACAGGGATGCCCCCTATCGCCATACCTATACATCCTGGTAATGGAATCCTTAGCAAATGCACTCAGGGAAAACCCTTCGATAAAAGGGATACAGATAGGACAAACATCTCATAAATTAGCACTATTTGCGGACGATCTCTTGATATATGTGACACAGCCGAAGACTAGTTTGCCCAACATACTGCAGGAGTTTGAGATCTTTGACAGACTCTCCAATTTTAAAGTAAACCTACAAAAAACAGAGATCTTAAATGTATCGCTACCATCCGTAGAAGAGAATACTCTCAAACCCGCCTTCCCCTTTAAGTGGGCCAGCAATTACATTAAATATCTGGGGATCAGGGTTTCTCCCAACCACCAAGATCTATATAATTACAATTTCCCAGACCTTTTAAAAAATATCCACAAAGACCTCATAGCATGGCATAACCTCCCCATTTCCTGGTTCGGCAGGGTCAATACAATTAAAATGGATGTCCTACCTAAAATACTATACCTGTTTCAAAATATCCCACTGAACCTAGGAGAAAATGTCTTCCTCAAGTTAAAGAAGATGATCAGCAATTTTATATGGCGTGGCACCAAACCCCGACTGAAATACTCAATGCTGACTAAATCTCGCTGGGACGGAGGGGCGGGGCTCCCGGATCTTAAAGCTTATCACGCAGCAGCGGTGGGTGGTTGCATATTGGATCTCCTGCACAGTAAAGACAGAAAATTGTGGGTGGAGATTGAATGTGAACTATGCCCGAATATGGCACACGGAATCTTCTGGTTGTCATCTAGAACTAACCTTGGGACCCTGGGAGTTTCCCCGATCCTCTTGTCCCTGGCTACAGCGTGGAGGACAGCCAATAGACGATATAGATTGACAGGAGAACCGGGTCCTATGACGCCTCTGGTGGGCAACCCCGCGTTTCAATGCTGGTTTCACGAACCTCATCCCAGACTGATTTCAACGCCAATGGGAAGGATTCCACGAGTTAAAGACGTAATTACCCAACAGGGATGCAAACCACTGATATCCCTGCTTGGAGACCGGCCACGGGAACCAGGTTACTGGTTCCAATATCTACAACTACGTAGTTTCATAGATTCTCTGGCTCCGGGATCTGAGATACATAAGGATCTGACTCCATTTGAAAAACTATGCTTCCTTAGAGAAACACCCCCTCACATAGTCTCAATAATCTACAACATAGCAGTGCCCGAGGGGGGTGGAGGAGACGACTTGCCTGACTACGTTAGACATTGGCAAACAGAATTGTGCCAGACTTTTCCCAAGGCACAATGGTGTAAGTCATTTAACCTAACACATAAATCCACCATTTCTTGTAGAATGCAGGAACTCAATTATAAAATCCTCTCACGGTGGTATAGGACACCCGCCAGACTACATAAAATGTTCCCAGAGGTATCTGACGCCTGTTGGAGGTGCAAGACCTCAGTGGGCACAATGCTACATATCTGGTGGACCTGCCCAGGGATACAGGGTCTTTGGAAAGATGTCTTTACTCTCTATAACCATTTACATCACACGGAAGTGACACCCTCACCGGAAGTGGCCCTCTTATCAATGTATACAGGGGCAGTCTCCAAGGCGAAGAAAGGCTTGCTCTCGTACTTTATGATTTCAATGAGGCAAATCATACCGAGGCATTGGAGATCCCCCTGTACATTGAGGAGAGCAGACTGGGTAGAGGCTATGGATAGCCTGCGGCGTCTGGAGGAGTTGAGAGCGTTTGACGAAGGGAAAGACTCCTTGTGTTTCTCGGTTTGGTACCCGTGGCTTCAGTATAGAGAAACACAGCAATTCCAAACCTGGTTACTCACAGGCGCTCTATCACAATAAATATTCAAGAAGCCGGGATGGGCTCCCGGACACAGGAGTGGCGCGGCATCACAATACAGACCTTCTCCCCCCCCCATTTCCCCATGTCTTCCCCTCCTTCCCTTTTTCTCTACCTATCTTTCTCTCCCTCTCTCTATATCTCTTTCTCACCTAATTGATATACATAGGGTCATGTTTTCATACCTATTGAACCAGACTATACAGAAGGAGTTGCCTTTAACACTTTACACGGAATAAATATAAAGATAGAAGATTATTACATGTTAAAATTAAGATGTTCTATAGGATGTTTTACAGATTTTACCTTCCACATGATTTGCGATACATTTCATAGTACCATACGTTTTACGAGACTTCAAGACATAGGTTATTTTATAATCTTCATATGCTGTAACATTGGGTAACATGAAAGACCCTTATGCATTTCTTATCTTCTGTTATATGAAAACTTTTGAAATAATAAAGAAATATTAAACGAAAAAATAAATATTAATATAAAATACAGATCACCCCCCTTTTTACCCCATTGAAGATAACCAAAAATACAAAACAATTGTTATCGCCGATATCAGAAATTAACAAATATAATGTAAAAACAATTAATCTGATAGGTAAAGTGTATAGAGAAAAATAAATGTTTTTGGTTGCTGCAGCATTGCATTAGAATGTGATAACAGACGATCAAAACATCGCATCTACACAAAAATGAATTAAAAACACTAGCTCAGGACGCAAAAAATAATCCATCACTGAGCCCCAAGAAATTAGAACATTACAGGTCTTAGAAAATGGCGACAAAAGCACTACTCTATCATTTCTGAATCTTTTTCCACCACTTAGATAAAAGTAAAATTATACATGTTTGGTATCTATGAACTTGTTCTGACGTGGGACATCATATAGCCAGGTCAGTTTTACCATATAGTGAACACATTAAGTAAAAAATCCAAAAAAAACAAACGTGCAATATCACCGCACTTTACTTTTGTTTTGCCTGTTTTTTTTTTTTCAATAAAATGTGCAAAAAGAATGGTGTCAAAAGCAAACTTATCCCACAGAAAACAAGCCCTCATATGGTAATATTGATGGAAAAATAAAAGTTATGGGTTTCGGAAAAAGAGGAGCAGAAAACAAAAAAAATAAAATGGAGGGATGAAGAGGTTAAAGTGTAACTGTCATGTAATTGTTATTTTATAAATCAACAGTACACGGAAATAGGCAGCTTTGTAATAAATCAGCAAATTTGCTTCTTTGTCAGAATTGATCAGTATGAGTATTTTGAGGTAAAATCTGGATTCAGTGAAGACTTTCCCATTACTGAGAGGAGATGAGAGCTGTTACTGATCAGAGTCTATGTCGATAGAAGAGGGAGGAGCTAGAGGCAAAGGGAGGGGCTAGAGAAAGCTCCACCCCTCATCCCATCATTATTGAATCTCCTCAGTAACAGCTGCCATCTCATCTCCGTAATGTCTTCACTGAATACAGATTTTACCTCAGAATTGAGACTTTTCATAACAACTGATCATTGTCAGCAGAGCGAGAAGCAGATTTCTCAACATGTATTACAAAGTTACTTATTCCCACGTGTACTATTGATTTATGAAATGAACTTGGCGGTTACGCTTTAAACTGCATAAATTGGGAAGAAAAAAAAACAAAACACCACACGTGCTTGGTCATTAACTGGTTAGAGATTTCACCTCATTCGAGTGGATAATGACAACACACCAAGGATGAATCCAACACTGGGACCAGGCTCCATGCTCAGACTCACTCATTATTGATGGCTCAAGCACTAGCAGGAGATTTGTGACGCACAAAAAGATTTTTAATGATTGATAATGTCATTTGTCACACACATCCCTTTTGGTTTCTAAACCATTTCATTGCTTGACTTATTTTCTTGCCATTTGCAGACAAGTTATTTGTTTTGTCATCCTTTTACATAGCAGAGCTGAACTGCAAGCAGCAAACCTGCCAAAAAATGAATTTAATTAGTGAGTAGTTTTTAGAGGGGTTTTCCAGACTTTAGACAAGTTTCTGTAGTTGTGGCGCCCTGGACAAGCCAGGTCATCACAGGTACTACACCAACACACCCCACACCTCGGCTAGGCACACCTAAGTCAAACACAAATCCTTGTTGCCTTCCTCCAGGGGCTGATGTCCACACCAGGGGGTGGGCCAGGTGGTTGGTCCCGCCCACCGAGGAGTTTACAATCCTTGAGGCGGGGAAAGTTGGCAGATCAGTTTGGGAGAGGAGTGGTAAAGGAGCAGCCTGACGGTGTCCGGGTGTGTGGCCCGGGCATAGACAGCAAGGTTGGCAGACAGTGGTGACCGTCTGCAGGAGAGGCTGATTGGAGTGAACCATATGGATCGGGGAGTGAAGAGAAGCCAGCACCATTCGGGCAGGGCCTACGGACCCCGACCAGGCTAGGAGTCGCCGTAAAACCGGTCAAATCCGTTAGCAAAGGGAACCTCCGGGGTTTCCCAGCAGTCAAGACCCGATTGAAGGCAACAGCTCACACCATAGAGGGAAACACAGTCACCGCCAAGGCTACAGTTCCCAGGGCCAGAGCCTGCGGGCAAAAGGGGCTCCCTCAGCATTTATCCAAGCTGGGGAGCGTGTTACCGGTGGGAAGCCATTGGAACCGTAAACACAACATAGGTGCAGGGAAAGGCAGTCACCATCAACCTACCGGGAGGAGAACAACCGCAGCCGCCTGTGGGACCCGTCCATCCAGCCGTTTGTTTGACCAGAGACTCTGTGAATTACTGGCTGAGTGAGTACCACCGTGCCGTGCGGCACAGCGCTGCCTCCATGACCCTGCACCTCACCAGGCCCCGTAACCCGCCTGTCATCCCTACCCCCCCTCACCGAGCCCCGGGACAACCAACCCCCTACCCACGGAGGGGAGAACCAACATCCAAGCTGCTCCCCGTCATCGCTCCCGGGATCCCCGTCCAGAGCAGCGGTGGTGTCACAACTTCACCACAACCGTGGGTGGCGTCACAGACCATATCCCCAAACCACACACCAACCCCATTTTCACTCACGGGCGAGGAACGCCGCTCAAGTCCCCGGGATCCGGCCCACCGCTCGAGCCACCACCGAGCAGTAGCAGCAGCAGCCGGACCCGAGCAGTGGATGAGCGCAGCATCCCCTCCTCCGCCCGCGACAACTTGGCGTCACGAACAGGATCTTACTGCTCTGCTATCTGGTAGAGGTGCGCCTTGTGACCGCCGGAGGTGTCCGGCTGAAAATTTGGAGAAGCCGCCATTTTGGGTGCGAAAAGTCCTCGCTCGAGCGTCTTCCCGAGTAGTGGAGGCGCAAAAGCTGAAACCCCGCCCCGATAGAGGAGCCAGAAAAAGAATAAGGGGGACGCGGATGGAGAGATGGCGCCGTCCTCGAATTGGAGCACCTGCCACCGGGGCGTCCAAGCTCTGGGGGAACCGAGGAGTAGCCTTTGAAGACTGCGGCCCGGGTGAGCTCCCCGCCGGGACCGCTGCGTGGCTGGAGCGGGCGCTGGGCCGGTTCTGCTTGAAGGTGAGGGCGCAGAGCCTGCAGCAGCTGCTGGATTGGAAGGCGGAGATGCGCAGGATGGTTGCCGTGGTGGGGGCCCGTGAGCAAGGGGCCACTGCAGCCGTTCCACGTCACGATCAGTCCACCCAAACTCCGGAACCAGCCCTGATTACGTGGGAGCCGGGGGCCAGCACCGCAGCCAGAGGTCCAGAGAGAATGCCGCTGATGGAGGAGGGGGTCCCGAGCACGCTGCCCCCGCCACCATTCCTAACGGCCGTCAGTGGTTCTGGACTGAACTGCCTATGGAAGGAGAACCCAATGTACCACCCGGTCCCAGAGTGGGCCGACCCCCTGCGGTGGTAGCCGCCTCAAAGTCAGCGGGGCTCCGCTGCAAGTTGTCCCCGTTGGGACCACCTGTACCCAGTTTGAAAGTTTTGAATGATAAGTAAAGATGATCAACCGAAGAAGTTCACCTCATTGTACCGTGATTGAACCGGCCGTTGCTGGCAACTGTTGTCCCCGAAGGGACTGTTTGCAAACCGTTGCGTAAGGAACTGCTTATGGACAAGCCCAAGAACTTGCAGGGCAACCACAAACTAGTGGGATGTAAATAAAAATGTTTTTGGCTTGACACCGTTACCGCCTACGGAGAGGCAGATTTGGGAGGATGGGCCTGGAGGAAAGGGATGGCCCAGGCCCGCCACTACCATAACCGGTGGCAATCCTCCGGGGGTCCAGGGGTCCCCTTGGACGCGGGTTCCCTGAAAGAGACAGAACCCGCTCGGGCAACTTGGTGCTGGACTAGGGTCAAGGGGTGCTGCCCACTTCTTAGGGGCAGCATCAGGGCCAGGTTGTTTGGGTGGGAGAAGAGCAGAAGCCGTACTGTTGAAACTGTTTATGATGTTTTTACATGTTTTACCGTTTTTACTCTTTTTCAGTTGTGAAAATAAAACCGGTGATGGACGGGCAGCCCGCGGACGGTCTGCATTTTACTAAGGGGGAATGTGGCGCCCTGGACAAGCCAGGTCGTCACAGGTACTACACCAACACACCCCACACCCTGGCTAGGCACACCTAAGTCAAACACAAATCCTTGTTGCCTTCCTCCAGGGGCTGTCCACACCAGGGGGTGGGCCAGGCGGTTGGTCCCGCCCACCGAGGAGTTCACAGTCCTGGAGGCGGGAAAAGTTGGCAGATCAATGTGGGAGAGGAGTGGTAAAGGAGCAGCCTGACGGTGTCCGGGTGTGTGGCCCGGGCATAGACAGCAAGGTTGGCAGACGGTGGTGATCGTCTGCAGGAGAGGCTGATTGGAGTGAACCGTACAGACCGGGGACGGGCGGTGGCCCGCCGGTACCGGATCGGGGAGTGAAGAGAAGCCAGCACCATTTGGCAGGGCCTACGGACCCCGACCAGGCTAGGAGTCGCCGTAAAACCGGTCAAATCCATTAGCGAAGGGAACCTCCGGGGTTTCCCAGCAGTCAAGACCCGATTGAAGGCAACAGCTCACACCGTAGAGGGAAACACAGTCACCGCCAAGGCTACAGTTCCCAGGGCCAGAGCCTGCGGGCAAAAGGGGCTCCCTCAGCATCCATCCAAGCTGGGGAGCGGGTTACCGGTGGGAAGCCATTGGAACCGTAAACACAACATAGGTGCAGGGAAAGGCAGTCACCATCAACCTACCAGGATGAGAACAACCGCAGCCGCCTGTGGGACCCGTCCATCCAGCTGTTTGTTTGACCAGAGACTCTGTATGAATTACTGGCTGAGCGAGTACCACCGTGCCGTGCGGCACAGTGCTGCCTCCATGACCCTGCACCTCACCAGGCCCCGTAACCCGCCTGTCATCCCTACCCCCCTCACCGGGCCCCGGGACAACCAACCCCCTACCCACGGAGGGGAGAACCAACATCCAAGCTGCTCCCTGTCATCGCTCCCGGGATCCCCGTCCAGAGCAGCGGTGGTGTCACAACTTCACCACAACCGTGGGTGGCGTCACAGACAATATCCCCAAACCACACACCAACCCCATTTTCACTCACGGGCGAGGAACACCGCTCGAGTCCCCAGGATCCGGCCCACCGCTCGAGCCACCACCGAGCAGCAGCAGCAGCCGGACCCAAGCAGTGGGTGAGCGCAGCGTCCCCTCCTCCGCCCGCAACATAGTCATTCTGTGTGACTTCAGATAGGCAAATCCAGTCAGGATTCCCTTCAATAGCCAGATCAAGCTAGCAGTCACATGTTGACTAGATACTCATCCGCTTCTCCCAGTAGTAATCCACAGTCAGGATTCCCTTCAATTGCCAGATCATGCTAGCAGTCACATGTTGACTAGATACTCATCCGCTTCTCCCAGTAGTAATCCACAGTCAGGATTCCCTTCAATTGCCAGATCATGCTAGCAGTCACATGTTGACTAGATTCTCATCTGCTTCTCTCAGTAAGGGCTCTTTTCCATCTGTGATTTTCTTGTGCGAGTGTGATCCGATGCAAAATTGGATTGCACTCGCACCAGTATTAAACTATGTGACTATGCCATCGTGAGTTTTTTCTCTACACGAATCGGACTCAAAGTGAAATCGCAGCATGCTGCGATTGTCAGCGAGACTCCGCTTTCACACCCCCATGCAACCCTATGGGTGCGAGAAAAATCTTACAATATGGATGACAAACGCATGTCATATGGATGGCATACGTATGTCACACGGATCCTTGGTATGAAAAATCTACAGACTCGCACGGCACTCGCACAGCACTCACATGACACTCGCATGTCATACGAATGCTAGGTGCGAAAAAAAAAAAACAGACCATACACATGACACGCACCCCACTTTCTAGGCGAGTATCGCTGCGATTATTTAATCGCAGATGGAAAAGTGCCCTAATGCACACTGTCAGGATTCCCTTCTATAGCCAGATGAAGCTAGCAGTCATGTATTGACTAGATTGACATCCGCTTCTCCCAGTATTAATCCACAGTCAGGATTCCCTTCAAAGGCCAGATCAAGCTAGCAGTCACTTGTTGACTAGATTCTCATCTGCTTCTCTCAGTAATACACACTGTTCGGATTCCCTTCAATAACCATATCAAGCCAGCAGTCATGTGTTGACTAGATTGTCATCAGCTTCTCTCAGTAAGGGCTCTTGTCCACTTGCGAGTAAAAAATCCCTGCGATACTCGGCCAGAAAAGTGAGTCGAGTGTCATGTGTATGATCTGCCTAGGGACTGCGTATGGTGTGTTTTTTTTATCTCACATAGCTTCCGTATGACATGCGAGCATCATGCGAGTGCTATGTGAGTGCTATGTGAGTGCTATGCAAGTAGCGTCTGACTGGCTACCGGAGGAATCTCCAGTAATACCAGGTCTGGCCACGGTTACCTGCACTAAACTCCGGAGCTGTCACCTGAGCTCCAGAGTTCAGCCCGGCCTGTCTGCAGCTGTGATTAACCTGTACAGCAATCGCCGGAGAATCAATCACTCGGCACTCACTGTTCAGTCTAGGCTGCACTCTGGAGTTCAGTGCATGTAACCGCGGCCAGGACTGGTATTACTGGAGATTCCTATGCAAGTGTGTAGATTGTTAACATCAAGGATCTGTGTGACATGCGTATGCCATCAGTATGACATGCGCATGCCACCCGTATTCTGATTTTTTTCTCACTCCCATAGGCTTGCTTGGTGGTGCGAGAGCTGATACTCGGTGCAAATCGCAGCATGCTGCGATTTCACCTAGAGCAGGAGACGTATAAAATTAAGCTAGTGGACAATGCCTCATAGCTTAACACTGGTACCAGTGCAATCTGATTTTTTATCGGATCGCACTCACACAGGAAAATCGCAAGTGGACAAGAGCCCTAATGCACACTGTCAGGATTCACTAATCTGCAGCTCAATAAAGTGACTGCAGAAACCTCTCAATCCTGGAAAACCCTTTATATATTTCCAATTGTGCACAGCAGAAAAAGACAAGGATCACCGTATGATAAGCTATAAGTGAGAAAATCAGAGCTAAAATAGGTGTAAAGATTAAATCTTAGTATAGTCTAAAAGTAACAGTTGGTATAAATTCAGGTTATCAGAAAAGTTACCAACGACATGCTGAATATACACTAGGCATAAATAAAACTGAGTGTGAGTATGTGATCCATTATGATTGGCGAGCGTACAGCAGACTGCTCAAACGAGGCACGAAACGGCAGGGATCACAACATAAATGACACAGATACAGAATTAAAAAGGCCAGGAAAAGTTAAGCAAATGTATTGCGATAGCTGTCAGAGACTGGAAAAAAAACACTTGCTGAAAAATAGATTGGTCAGATATATGAGGATATTAAATGATAAACACATTAAAGTTTGGGGGAAATATTTAGTGGATGATACATTTACTTTTTCATGTATAAAAAGCAATTATTCCCATTCTCGTGTCATGCTCTAAACTTCAGACAATATTTTAACGAAGGATTTACCCAAATTACCTTAGTGGTCAGTGGCATGATCTGCTCTTGCTCCAGAATACTGAGGAATGGTATCTCCAGGAAACTGGACAAAAATTCCAATTGTAGCAGCTCCTCCTGGGACTGAGGGAATGCCAGCACTGCAGCCACTCCTTGGGCAACTATCACCTGGCATAACCATCGTGCCAACGAGACAGGATCCCTCTCTCTTGGAGCCCCCGAAACCACCTCCAAACTCAAATTGTATGGGAGTAAACTGCTGCGACTGATTCGGGACAGAACATTCTGGATTCTTGTCTGCGAGTGTCCAGCCAAGGGCAAGAGGGCACCAAGACGAACTGTGTGCCCAATACGGGCAAGAATACGACATGGTTGTGGGTGACCACAGCAAGGCACCAAACTGCAGAATACATTAAGGTATAAACAAAACCAGTGCAGAATATCCATGAGGTGAAGCCAAGAGGGGAGGGGGCAAATAAAGGTAGATGAAAGAATGGCAGAGGTAGAAATGTGGAGAAAGATTTAGAAGAGGAGTAGGATGGGGTAGCGAAAGAAGGACAAAATAACAAACATGCAATTGGGGAATGGTGTGAGAAGGCAGAGAACAGTGATGAGGGAGGTCTAAGTGCATGAGAAAGGAGGTCAATGTGAATGTACCAGAATATGGATGATGAACAACTATCCAGGTAAAATGGTGCGGTGTATGAAGAGAAAGGAGGGTAGGATCCCAATCTAGAAGGATGACGGGAATGTAAGGAAAGAAGTCTGTCCAGGATGAATCAGACTGGATGCCGAGTTGAGCTCAGCTCTGCCACTATTTGCTGGAGTCTGGCGATACTGACAGAACAGAGTGAGAGAGGGGAGGGAGAGAGACCAGGAGGGAGAGAGGGACCAGAGGAGAGGAGGTCAAAAATATTGATGAACAGGAGAAGAAAACCAAACAGAAGAGATAAGAGACACCGAGAGGGGATTCTGAAAGGCAAGCATTGGAAAGGAACAAATTAACCTGCCAGTCACAGACTGAAACTTGAGAAAAACAGGGCAAGACAGACGAGGATATTCAGAAAACTAGAATAAAAGGAGGCTTTCAGGGGTTAACTAGAAAGAAAGCGAAAACTGGAGACAGGCAGATATAGGGTATTGTAGATAGGTTATTACTTTGGGACTGATGTGAGTTATTATCCAGGTTCACAGATTTAAGGCCAATCTATAGAGAGGAGGGTCCTGAAGCATTAATAGATCTCTGAGACTGTCTGGGGCACTGATTACAAGACAAGGGCAAAGGAAAAGAAATGAGAAAGGATATGAGCATATCAAGATTTTATGGTAGGAACACTGAAGGTTCATTTACAGCGAAGCACACCGCAACATGTGCACCAACACAAGTAGGGGACACAAGGGAGTGGACAAAGCTATTTAGCCATTTTTAGGTTTAGACTGCAGTGGTGTCCCGGTCATCGTGTGGCCTGAGAAAACACTGCCAAGAATTGCAATTGCTAATGCTTAACTCTTTCAATGCCACTAAGTCAGTAATTAATATCATGCTGAAACCAAAGCAGTTTGGCCATAAATACTGGGGCTATTTGGGGTCAAAATATATTTGTCTTTTTTCCTGTAGTTTAAGAAATCTGGATGGTGCCCAAAAAAAGGCAATTGTATCAGAGGAAAACTGCCAAGAGGAGATGGAAGGGAAGAAGCAATGCCAAATGGAGGGAGTTAACGCATGACAGAAGAAATCTGTTTGTGTGGAGGGGGCACAGGTAGAATTATAGTGTTGGACAGAAGTGAGCTAGGAGAATAAATGGAAATTAGGAGGAACACCAGATTCAACGTCTGATGCAACAGGAGGATGGGAACTCTGCGGTGGAGACTAGATGTGTGTACCATGCACATGCTTCATTAGGCACAGAAGTGCAACTGAGAAGGGAGGGTGCAAAGGTCCTAAGGTCTGGTTGGAAACAAAAGGAAAGATGTGCTGTAAGGAAGATAGTCCTCACACATACAGAATCATGGATTAATAAACATAAAATAGGAGATAGGTCCTGAGATGCACCAGATGGCTGCCTGGAACAGGCGGTCCCTAACAGGTGACTGCACAGGGAAGACCTTCCAGCAGTTATCTTCTGCTGACGTGGAAAATAAAGGAGCTGTGCTAACTGGCTGCTCGGAGATGGTGTGGCAGGATTTGTATGGAAGCAGGTAGTCAATCTTCTGCCTGTGTCACAGACAGAGAAAGCCCTTTTGCTGTGTATGTGACCAACACTCTAATGAAGGTGGAGATTTTTTTTTCCTGTCAGTCATTGTTACGTATTTTCTCTCCAGACTTCCACAGAATACACACTTAGATTAAACGTGTAGAATAAATCTGAAAAAAGAAACCTAGGAGGATAGATGGCAGAAAAAAAAAACCTATTTACTTACTGATATGAATGTCTGGATATTTTTGCATTACCGGAATAACAATTGTCTACAAAATGTCTGGAGAATCCGCAGCACATTCGCCAACCTGATGAGAAAGGAAAATATCCATGAATGACAGTAATATTTTTAATTACCTTTCTGTCCAGAACGCAAGATTATATGAGCATTGCGTAGAATAATAACGTGTCACACTCCATAAATGCTTCTACGTAAGGCAGAGAAATGGACGGCTGTAAGGTGCTGCCCAACGGAAAAATTACATCACCAGATACCAACATTATCAATAGGATGGGAACATGTTTATCCAAAGTCCATCGATTCTTTACAAAGGAGGCTACTTGTCACTTCACACAAAGCACAGGTCCGAATTGTAAGTGTACAGAATGAAGACGGAGCACAGACCGAACAAATGTATTAGATGAAGGAGTTTCCACAATGAAAATAAAATAAAAAAACAGGCTTTGTGGAAATTGCTGCACTTTTATCCACGGTGTGCCTGGTATTGCAACTCAATGTCATTCAGGTCAATGGGGCAAACACGTGTGGAGCGCTTACTGGAAAAAACATCTCACAATACTGCACTAATCCTTAATGGCAGATTCACACGTGAGATTCTAGCGGTTGATATTTATGTGCGTATTCTCTCACTGGCTGAATGTAAGGCAACTAACATTGCAGGTTTCCATATATTGAGATATATATATATATACACACATACACACACACACACACACACACATACACACACAGTTTACATTTTTTTTTTTGTAAATGTAAGTGAAGATGTTAATATTTTTATCCCAGCTGTCTGCAGTAGGCAGAATATGTTTTCTACAGTGTGGTGCAATTCAAACAAAGGAACTAAGGTTGTGGACATAAGGGACATCTGCTTAGTGGTGACAATTATGTGGCTGTAGGCAAGGTCTATAAACACTAATACCTGAAGACCTTTTTCACCTATACAATGTGTCACACTACACATTATTTGCATTCAGTGACCTCAGTATTGCTTTATAATTAAAACATACTATATAGCACAATTATATGGTGGGGTTGTCAGTGGTTGCCTAGCAGATGGAGAAATGGTACCACAGAGAGGCTTAGTGCAAGCAACTAGAAATTCGGAGTTGCCTTGGCATCTGAAAACTCCTGTACCAAGATATGGATTCAGGCTATGTGCGCACGCTGCAGATTTTGCCGTAGAATTGCTGCAGAAAATGTGTCTAACATTGCTGCAGTCATTCCCCAGCAAAAAAAAAAATGTGTGCACACTGCATTTTTAATGCCCGCGAATTTAACCACTGCGGAATTAATGAGCATGTCACTTTTCCACAGGTACCTGCGGTTTTTGCCATAGATAATGGTAAAAAAACACGGGGACCAACTTGCGGAAATTCCACAGTAAAAACGCGGGATTCTTTCAGAGGGTCCGTTTATCTCTTAAGAAAAATGACACTTTCTAGTGCGCACATGGCCTAACACAGGAACCCCCTCAAATAGCCAATAACACAGGCTAAGAAAAGCTGCTGCAACTGATCCACACCCCACACCCTCAGCAGCCTAACAAGATCATAACCACTTACCGCTAAACCAAAGACATCATCACAGCTGGAAGTGTTAGTAGGGTGTGGTGCTGTCCTATTGGTCAATGTAAGGAGCTAATTACCCCCCCCCCGCTGGGCAGCACACACCTGTTATATCAGATTAGATGGAACTTTGAGTCTTAATATTTTGTTTCAGAGGCTGTATAGTATGCGTGCATGATGCATTGTTGGTTCTCATGGTTTCTGTGGAACTGCTGTAATGAATATGGTCTCCGCTATTGGTAGTCATTGTGGGAGGTGTAACAAATAGACTCTCAGGTAAGGGTTTTGTATGATGGAACTGCAATGTTTTTGTGTGTGGCATCAGCAAGGGTTGCAAAGGGCTTCCTAAAGGTGGAGGGAGATAAACAAACCCAAAACCATTTGATGTAATTGAGCAGAAGCAGAGTACTGCTTACAAAGCTGCCCTATTATGGGGAATGTAGAATAACAGTATCCAGTGTGGGAGTCCATGAAGGAGTCAGATGTGTTAGTAAGACTGATATGGAGATGACTTGTAGCTGAGACTCTGCTTCTCTATATGGTGGACTGTCCCATTGTAACTCCAAACTGCAGTGGTGCTAACTATAGACCTGAAACCTGCCAGTGCGTCCTGTGCAAGGACCGCATACTACTAGACTTATGTTGGAGAAAAGTATCTTCTCATTTACTGTTGATTATTTCACTGATAACACTCTGATATAGTAAAGTTTATGTGTGTGTGTGTGTGTGTGTGTGTGTGTGTGTGTGTGTGTGTGTGTGTGTGTGTGTGTGTATATAAATATAATATAATGTAATATAATTTTTTTTTTTTTTTTATTTCTACATAAATAGTACATCCGAAGATGAGAAACTTTATCTATTTAATTGAAGCAGATTTATGATATTTCTTTGTCAGGATGAAGCTTTCATTCTCATATCACAGGTCACATCTGTAGTCATTGACTGCAGACTTTCCCATTAATGTAATGGAAGATGGCACCTTTGCTCAAAGCCCTATGGAGTAAGGAGGAGGGAATGCAGACCCAGATTTCCTGCTCTAAGTTTTCATGAAATGCCTGTTTAAGGCAAAGTTTGTATATATTTTTTTTTTTGTGCCGTTTTGACTTGTGTGCATGTCTTTAAGGGAGAATTCCCTTTTCAAAGATCATATATAATATGTAGTAGGTATAATATTAGTAAATGCCTCCATTTGGAAATGTAGTATAGTTCACCTGATTCAATATGTTGCTTACCTCATGTTCAGGGCATTGTAGTATATTGGATATCCATGGTTATGACCACGCATATAGTCACTTTTAATTGGCGGTTTTTTCTATTTGTAATTTTTAGTGGTGTTTGGTGCTATGGTCTCTGTGTAAACAGCCTGCTAAACTACTGACAATTTAGAAACTATGCACCGAATGGCAGATTTAAAACCTTCATTACCTGATGTGTGGTTTTGCCTACATAAGAGGATTTGTGTGCGGTTTCTGATTGGCAGAGCTCCTGAAGTGCCATAAAATGTGGCATGGCACCCACACCATTATAACTAAATCTGCACTCCAATATGGCACTCCTACCCCCCCCCCCCCCCCCCCCTTTCACTTTGTACTTTGCCTCAAAAGTAGTTTTCAACCAATATGGGGGTATTGGTGTACTCAGGAGAAATTGCACAACAAATTGTATGGTTTATTGTCTACGGTTAACCTAGCGAATTTGAAAAATGTGAAGTTAACGCAACTTTTTTTTTTTTTTTTTTTTAGGTTAAATGTATTTTTAAATTTTTTATTTTATTTTTTTTTTTTTTTTTTTTTTTTTTACTGCTAAACGTTATAAAAATCAGTGAATCCCCCGGGGGTTCTAGGTGCACCACAACAATCTAGATAAATTCCTTGAGGTGTAGTTTCCGGTGGACTGACCGCTGAAAGAAAAATCATAGTATACATTGAAAGATTGTGCTCAGAGATTGAAGGGTGAGGTCTGAAAAAATGCTAATTCAGCAAGTACATATAACGATTACATGCAAGTTGTATGTGTATTTATTAGAAATCCTATTATATAAATGCCCCTCCAGCTTAAACATAATAGTGTGATTTACCATTAACATCTCCAATACATTGGAGGTAATCTGACAAGGAATCTGGGAGATGATGATGGGTGGAGGGGAGATATTTCCCTCTAAAAAGCAGCATGGCTGTGTACAAAATGTTAACAATCCTAGGTCCCGTGTTACCCTCACCAATGTTTATTGCCCTGATAAAGGATTGGTAGCCCTAGGGAAGGAGACTAAATTAGTACTGACAAAATGTAGAAATTGCTTAACCCCCTTCACCCCCTGGCATCTTTGCGTTTTCCCGTAACATTTTTTTTCCTCTTCCAAGAGCCGTAGCTTTTCTATTTTTCCGTCAATCTTACCATATGATGGCTTGTTTTTTGCGAGACAAGTTGTACTATTAAATGAAACCATAAGTTTTATCATATAGACTATAGAGAAAACAGCAAAAAAATTTCAAGTGTGGAAAAAACTGCAAAAAAGTCCACTCACACAATAGTTTTTGGGACATTTTAGTCACCATGCTCACTATATGGTAAAACTGATGACTGTGATGCCTGAGGTTGGAGCGAGTTAAAAAAAAACCATGATTGTTCAAAAAAAGTGGTGTAAGTTTTTTTTGTTTTTTTTTTCTTTCATGCTTTTTTCCTTGCTTTTTATTTTAACCAGTAAAAAGCAAGGAAAATGTATCCCAGCAAAGTCTGAGACTTGTGCCTTGCTGTGCTCACAGTGCTTCTTTTTTCCTTGCTTTTTTTTTTTTTTTTTGCTGAAAAAGAAATTGACATGTTAATTATTCTTGGGGGTTTTTTTTTTTTGTTTTTTTCCTTGGCAGTTTTTCCTTGTCTCAATACATAAGAAGCAGCTTTTTTTTGTTTGGAAAAAAAAAGCACTGTGGGCACATAGCCTAAAGAGGATTTGAAAAGATGGTTACAGTAAAAAATTGTTACAGTCCACAACAGGGGGCAGAGGGCCCACTCTGTCACGGCAAAGCCTACAGCACGAGAATTTGAGCATCTTGTGCTGAAGGCAGATTCCGCCCTCACCCCATCAAGATGTCTTGAACTGAAGAGGATCAATGAGTTGGGTTTGGAGTATAGAAGTGACTTGCTGGCCACACACCACAATGATTAGACATCCCCATGTAGATCTGGTAACTGTCCAAAAAATTAAAAACTGGTAAATGTTATACTTGGTAAATACGGGGGTGGAGGATTTTTTTTTTATGTAAATCCAAAGCAATTCAGTGGGAGCACGGTAACAATTACAGTATTAGGCAGAAAGTAAATTAAGGCAGTGGAAAAAAAATAAAAAAAAAAAATATATTTAATTTTTTTTTTTTCTCAAAAGTTAGATATCTTCTCACTGCAATATAATTGTTACTATTTCAGAGTATACACAACCCCTGGCAAAAATGGACTCGCCTGGCTCTGAGGATGTTCATTCAGTTTACTTTTGTTTAATAAAAGCAGATCACAGACATGGCACAAAACTAAAGTAATTTCAAATGGCAACTTTCTGGCTTTAAGAAACACTAAAAAAAATCATGAAAACATAGTGTGCTAGCCAGTAACGGTTACGTTTCAAGACCAAACACTGAGAAAAATTATGGAATCATGAAAAACAAACGAACACTCCAATACATCACTAGTATTTTGTTGCACCACCTCTGGCTTTTATAACAGCTTGCAGTCTCTGAGGCTTGGACTTAATGAGTGACAAACATTACTCTTCATCACTCTGACACCAACTTTCTCTGACTGCTGTTGCCAGATCAGCTTTGCAGGTTAAAGCCTTGTCATGGACCAATTTCTTTAACTTCCACCAAAGATTTCAATTGGATTGAGATCCAGATTATTTGCAGGCCATAACATTGACCTTGTGTCTTCTTTCAAGGAATGTTTTTGCTCTATGGCAGGATACATTATCATCTTGATAAATTATTTCATTATTCCCAAACCTCCTTTCAATTGATGGGATAAGAAAAGTGTCCAAAATTTCAATGTAAACTTGGGCATTTATTGAAGATGTAATGACAGCCATCTCCCCAGTGCCTTTACCTGACATGCAGCCCCATATCATTAATGACTGTGGAAATTTACATCTTCTCTTCAGGCAGTCATAATTTTTGTTTAGATTTTCTGTATCTAAATACAATTTCCTTTAGGCAGTTTCTTTCAGTTTGGTCACATTGACTTCAGTTTAGTCCCATTTGTTCTTCATTTGTTTTGTGCATTTCCTGTTTTGGAGACATATTGCTTTGTTTCCTGTCTTGACTCTGAGGTCTTCCTTGGTCTGTCAGTATGTTTGCCTTTAACAACCTTCCCATGTTTGTATTTGGACCAGATTTGACACATCGCTGACTGAATAACCAACATTTTTTTGCAACATTGCGTGATGATTTTTCCCTATTTTAAGATTTGATAATAATCTGCTTCTTTGTTTCAATTGATATCTCTCGTGTTCGAGCCATGATTTGTCAGTCCACTTGGTGCAACAGCTCTCCAAGGTGTGATCACTCCTTCTTAGATGCAGATCTTATTTGGTGCAGGTGTTAGTTTTGGGAATGAAAATTTACAGGGTGATTCCATCATTATTCCCCCTGTTTGGTCTTGAAAAGTAAGTTACTGGCACAATGTTTTCATCCTTTTTTTTTTTTTTTTTTCTTATTTTCCTTAAAGCCGGAAAGTTGCCATTTGAAATTACTTTAGTTTTGTGCAATGTCTGTGATCTGCTTGTTTTTAAATAAAAGTAAACAACTGAATGAACATCCTCAGAGCCAGGTGATTCCATAATTTTTGCCAGGGGTTGTAGTTATCATTGACTTATTAAAAAGGAATGACTATGTAGCTACCACAAGGCAAATACAAATATGGAGTGCCCCTTTTAGTAATGTAATCTAAATCTACCTTCTCAACAATCAGTGAAGCCTTTCATTGACGTGGCTCCAGCAGGGGTGGGATTCAGCAGTTTCTGTCCCGTTCGGTAGAACCAGTTGTTAAAATAACATCTGGTTCACCAAACTGGCAACAATCGTTGTCCGCAACCCGGTTTCCTGTATTCATTTGTATCAGCGTCTTTAAGATGCCGATACAAATAAATCCCCGTACCTCCATGCACGCCGCACTTCCGGGTTCAGTGGAGCCAGTTTGCTCTCTGACCCAGCATCCGGCAGTGTGATGACGCTGCAGAGGTCAGTGCAGCATGGTGAGATTACCTCACCATGCTGCCGCCTGTCAGCATCAGTATGCAGAGTGATGTGGAGGATGACTGAGAAGAGGCCACCGGCACTTGAAGCAGGTAAGCGCTCTGTGAGCCGAGGGTGGGAGCCTGCGGGGGCAGAGGAGGCCGCATGGGGTGGGAGCCTGCGGGGGCAGAGGAGGCCGCATGGGGTGGGAGCCTGCGGGGGCAGAGGAGGCCGCATGGGGTGGGAGCCTGCGGGGGTAGAGGAGGCCGCATGGGGTGGGGTCTGGATGGGAAGGAAGGGAAAGGTTGTCCGTTCCAATTTGAGCAGGGTTCCTTTAGTAAATTTTAAAACATTGTAGAAAAACTTTCATACAATATGCCAAGTAAATAAGTGACTGACAGTGACTGAAACAACTGGTGCATGATAGGAAAGTGAAGGTCTAGGAAGAGTCAGAAGGGGAAAGTTTTTTTATTAATAATTACTTGTATTTTGTGGTTGAGGAAAGTGCGCAAAATGAGTGTGGCTAACACAATGTGTGTGGTTACAGAATGGAGCTTGGTTTCAAATGGGCGGGGTTTACAGAGAACTGTTAAAAATTTGAATCCCACCCCTGGGCTAAAAGCAGCCATCCTAATCATACGATTAAAGCTGTGCCAGTGGGTGAATTTACCAGGTTTTTGCGAAATTGCAGTGATCATTCAATCTATAGTAATGAAGTAAGATCAGCTGAATCTAGATTCAATGCAAGGGGTTATCAGTACTGGACAATTCAGAGAGCACGCAAAATAGTAGCAAACAAAAACCGCTAACAATTGATAGATTTTTCAGGAAATTTATTAAAACAAAAATAATAAAATAGTGCTGTCTTTACAATATAGCAAACAATTTAATCACATTAAGCATATTATTAAATGCTACTTGGCTTTTTTAAATGAGGACTTGGTTCTTGCAACTATATTACAATCAGGGTGCAATGTGGTTGCTAAAAAAAGGACCTTCATTAGGCAATATTCTCTCACCTAGGTTTTTTGTCAAAAATCAACTGTTTCTACTTGGCTTGAACACAGGATTTTTTTTAGGTGCGGTGCCTTATGATGCCGCACATGTGAATTTGCCATGCTGTGTGGTTCATTTCCTAACACTGGTGAGACTGCCATATATCCTATTTCTAGGTACATTAATTGCAACACCACTAATGTGGTTTATTGCATAAAGTGCACCAGTTGTAATTTACTTTATATTGGCTGTACAGTGAGAACTCAAGGTGTGGTTTATTTTATTTTTATTATTTACAATTCCAAAGGTAGTTATTCCGACTAGAAATCTTTCAGCAGCATCTAGGCATTTAAATTCACATCGTAATTGCAATACTGATTCTTTGTGTGTGGTTTGTTTGGAAAAGTCAAAATTTCTCCTCGTGGTGGTGATAGCCAACATCAGGTTCTCACCCATGAGGCCTTTTTGATATTTAATTTAGGAACTAGAATACCCAATGGTCTTAATCTGAGACAAGATGTCATGCTCCATCATTAAATTTTGGTAGACAATGTTTACATGTATATCCCATATAAAGTTTCATGGTGTATGTATATATATATATATATGTATATATGTGTATATATAATATGTATGTTTATGCATATGATTTTTTTTTCTCTTGTATATATTTTTGTTCACTTCTTGTGGAATATTTTGGATTGTGTGTTTTGTATATTACCTCCCTGTGATAGCACATGTGTTTCTCTGATTAAATTCACCCCTCCTACTGGTAGGACTGACTTTAAAAGCTTATGGGTAGCATTCGTTTACCCAGGCTTGACAAAGAACGAAGGTAGCGTTCGAAACGCATAGTCGCACATGGGCTCCCTATTTTTTCCATTGTATTAACAAAAATATATTTTTTACATCCTTCAAAATAGTTTATACAAGATTTTATAAAATTCCGAAAGCTGGATTATTTTTTTTTTCAGTAGTTTGAGAAGCTTGTTCAGACACATGCTTGAAAACATAGGGCTTGGATATTAATTGCATCGCTTGGGGTAGTGCATTCTAAAAAAACTTGCACAGCACGAGAAGTCTTGGAAACAGAGCTTTCGTTCGGCTTATGAAGGATGTTGTTGTAAGATCCTTTGCGGAACAGAGGGAGCGGGTAGGATGATAGACAGAGATGAGGGATGAGATATAGGGTGGTGCAGAACTGTAGAGAGCTTTGTGGGCGAGATGTTTGAATTGTGTTCTGTGACGCGGGCCGCTCTGTGACGCGGTTATGGATTTAGCAAATGCCTTTAACCTTATGTTATATATGCAAATAACCAATTTAAGTTAATGGCATCATGGTACAGGGAGAGACTGAAGCAGAGGTAGCACATTAGTTACAAGCACTCATTGAATATATGACGAGATAATGATGGGAGATTAATCCTTAGGTGCATGGATCTGCACAAAAAGTAAAGTTCCTTGCTGTCAAATGAAACGAGGGATGAAGAAAAATGACACCAAAGACTTGACAAAAGAGCCTTGATTTTTGCCATTCCCAAAGACCTAAACAGTTTTGTAGGACTTTTTGGATTTTGGAGACAACACATCCCACACCTTGGCCAGCTTCTGCACACTTTTAAAAAGCTACATGGAAGAAATGTCAATATGAATGGGGTACGGAGCAACAGGTGACATCTGAAAGGGCACAAAAGGCATTGGATTAAATGTCTGTTTTATGACCATGTGGAACTATGTCAGTGCAAGAAATATATGCAATTGTGGCAAAAGCAAGGAAACAATGGCCCTAAAGGTACAGTCACACTAAGCAACATCGCTAGCAACATCGCTGCTGAGGCACAACTTGCTAGCGATGTTGCTGTGTGTGACATCCAGCAACAACCTGGCCCCTGCTGTGAGGTCGCTGGTTGTTGCTGAATGTCCTGGACCATTTTTTAGTTGTTGCTCTCCCGCTGTGAAGCACACTTCGCTGTGTGTGACAGAGAGAGAGCAACAACTGAATGTGCAGTGAGCAGGGAGTCGGCTTCTGCGGACGCTGGTAGCCAATGTAAATATCGGGTAACCAAGAAGCCCTTTCCTTGGTTACCCGATATTTACCTTCGTTACCAGCGTCCGCCGCTCTCACGCGGCGAGTGCCGGCTCCCTGCTCCCTACTCCCTACACACATAGCCAGACTACACCGGGTAATTAACCCGATGTGTACTCTGGCTAGGAGTGCAGGGAGCCAGCGCTAAGCGGTGTGCGCTGGTAACAAAGGTAAATATCGGGTTGGTTACCCGATATTTACCTCAGTTACCAAGCCCAGCATCGCTTTCACGCGTCGCCGCTGGCTGGTCACTGGTTGCTGGTGAGATCTGCCTGTGTGACAGTTCACCAGCAACCAGTGTAGCGACGCTCCAGCGATCTCTGCCAGGTCAGGTTGCTGGTGGGATCGCTGGAGCATCGCTTATTGTGATGGTACCTTTAGGCTTAGGGAATAAAATTACATGATGCAGCCCAGCCTTACACCCCCTCCTTTTAAGTGACTTTTGAGTCAGCTAGATACTTCTGTATTGGCCTTTGAGTAACAGTTTGCTGGTGACCACTGGGGAAGGAAAGTAGTCAATATGCAGCACTGTGATTTAGAATGTTAAGGCAAGACTAACTGAGTGTCATGTCTATACTGACTCTTCGTTGGTATCGAATCTATTTTCCACATGGTTACTTGAGCTCAAAATGATTGGAGAACATATAGTAGAGTTGTGGCCAAATGTCTGGGCAATTGTACAAATAAAGTGACTGTTTTATGTTTATGCTCATTGCACTTCAGATACCCTGGAAGGACTCTTCATCTCAGTGGCAGAATCCAGTGAAGCCTGACACGACTGACTGACTGCTCACCAGAAATGTGAAGACCTGGGAGAAAAAGCGACCGATCACTGAGCACAGAGGGGTGCCCATCAGGTTAGATTGGATTAAAGCATATCATGAGATGTCCAGTATATCAAAGGTCACACGAGACAAATCCCTCATGTGGTGTGGCCAAATGGCTTGAGGGAAAAATTACCAGGCAAATTTGTCAAATTGACTACATTGACACCTTTCCACAAGATGGAGGTTGTGTAGGTGTGCACGACTGTGGATGGTTTCTGGGTCGACATAAGTTTGTCTCTGTAAAATGGCCAATGCAAACCGTATTAAGACTATTGAAACAATGAACATGAATTGGGATACCATAATACAATATTAGTGACAATGGACGCCAAAAAATGGGAAGATTTTGCTCAGGGTATACTGAGTTGATTTTTCATGTTCCATATTATTCGCAGGCCACCAGTTAAGTTAAATGGATTATTGAAGGAGCAATAAAGAAACAAGGCAGTGCAACAAAAACTTGAGTGAGTCTTTCATATTAACAACTGACCAAGTGTTGAACAAGAAACCCAACTAAGCCAAAGTTCCACCAAATCTGCAGATGCTGTCTTTTTTTTTTTTTTAAAATGCCCTGACCTCATAACAGACCATAGTCTTTAGGGAACTAAAGTACCATATAGAGCCACCCCATAGACAGCAGGACTAGACCTATATGCTCATGAGGAATTCAAATTAGAAAAATGAGTTGTAAAGCCAATCTGGACTGCTATAGGCTGGCAAATGCCACCAGAGCATTTTGGTCTCATAGCCCCAAGGTCAGGCTTGACCATAAAGGGGATTTGGGAAATGGATTTTTTTTTAAATTTTTTTTCAGGGAGAAAATAAGGTACTTTAACTAAATAGTAGGGAAAGTGACATGCTAAGAAAGGAGATGATATGGCATAGCTTAGTTACTGGTACTGTCTAATACTAAAATGCAGATGGTCAGCAGAGAAGGATTTGGATCTTCACATCGTATCAATGATGCTGCAAAAATCTGGGTGGCACAGGTTCCCCAGAACCTGCTAGTCATTGCTGGAGGAGTAACTATGTGATAGATATGAAACCTGGTCAAGAAAATTGGGAACACGTCTTATATTAAAGGTGTTATCTAAGAGAATATGTTTTTCCTTTAGATCAAAATCTGGAAATGTTCATCATTGGCGCCACCAAGTGCATGGTCCTTTCAACTTCCGTCACAACCCAGGCAATCTTCAGGCAGAAAACAGAGGGATCACCATGAACAATCTATGGATTTACTTGGCTCAGCTGATGCACACTAGCCATATTTGTATGACAGACTATCCCTGCAACCAATATATTACAAAATTATTTGGCAGTACCAACCCTTTTACAGTTATGGACAAAGCGGAAAGGGTTATCTACTAAAGATAAAGACATAGAAGAACCAGATATGCCCCAAATCTTCACGTACAATCCATATGCCGCTATGAACTGCACTGGGGACATTTTATTTTAACACCTGACTACCATAAGGACTCAACATAAATCAGCTTGTATAATACTAATTCAGATAACTAGTGATTTTAAAAATGGGCAATGTAAATAATTAAAATGCAGAATCAGAGGATGGGGAGAATGCTATTATGTATCTGGTTCAGATAAATGAAAAAGATGATGTAACAATAGTAACCTTTCCATCATATACACAAAATGTAAAATTGCCTAGAGGGTGGATATTTTGCTATTGAAGTTTCTTATATCCCACCTAATACAACTGGCGGGCCATGAGCCATTTCTAGGTTAGCTTTAATGATCTGTTCTTTATTCCCAGCTCAAAGAACTCACAGTTTAAATCATTTTGTTTTCCAATTACCTAAAGATGCAATTATGATGTAAAACTAACAATCTAAAATAAGACCATCCCGAATTGCTGGAACTCTCAATATAGTTGCATATGCTGCTAAAGCTGTAGGCCAATTGTCCTGTCTTCTGGCTAAACTTAAAAATACCCTAAATAGAGCCCTGAAAGACATTCTACTAGAAATAGTTATCAAAAGGTTATTTTGCAAAATGGAGCTACAATAGATTTACTGTTGGCCCATAATCATGGATGTAAAGCATCTGTAGGTTAAAGCGATACATGCCATTCTGATCACAGTAAAGATCTTCATTCCCCAATATATCAATTATATGTTGATATTAATCACAATTGCCCAACACTGGATAGTTTCTTAGCATTGTAACTACAGTTCATTGGGCCCTGATGCAAAATTTGGACCTGGGCCATCACCATACACTGACGCTCAGGATATGGGATAATGACGCCGACACTCGGATCTTTCCCTCACCATCTAGCTTTCCTATGCTCTAAAATACCTCAAATATCTCATTCTATCAGCATCCAGCTTTCCTATGTTCTGATATCCATTTTGTCCTCAGCACCCTGCTTTCCCATTCTTGGCTATATATATTTACCTCGACACCCAGCTTTCCCTTGAAAGCAGAGCATAGAAAAGCTGAGTTGAGAAAATGGGCCTCTTTCACACAGCTTTCCCATCCTATGCTTGTCTTTGTCCCCATTCTGGTTTTTCTCCCCTTCTTGGTATATCCTCCTTGTATGTGTACCCTTTCTGAGCCTCCCCTGGTATTTATCTGCGCCCCAAAAGGGGGAAGAAAAAAATGCATTTTACTCACTCTCCCCAGCTTCAACATCACGGGGCACTCTCTGAGCTGTGATGCATTTCTGCTGGATTTATATATAAAGTTATTCAGCTCACCACAACCAGGAAGGTATATGAAAGACTCATTTTTTTTCAACAATGTACGGACCAGTCCATGGGCCGGTTTCTCAGGTGAAATCAAGGCAAGAGAAGTAAGGAGGGTTTGTCCAGCAAAATTAGAAAAATACACTACTTTAAGGCATATTAAAACAAAAATGTTAAAAATAGATCAATAAGTCACGTATGCGTTTCAAGCGATTGCAGCTCTTAATCGTAGTAACACTGTGCCGCCCCCGCGACAGCCGACTAGCTGCTCGGCCCGGATCCACATTGGCTTGAGGGGTCTCCAGATCCGAGGCAGGGTTGCGCGAGTACCCGGAATTAAAAGGGTAATGTTTTGGGTGGTGAATGGGATAATGTTCGTGACGGTGTGTGGTAACGTGAGGGACCACTGCTGCCAGTTGGGAGGGGGGGTGCCCAGGGACAATGGCATGGCAAAAAAAGAAGAAAAATTTTCAGCTCACCTAACACCCGAAGCCATAAGATCCTAAGGATGCACGTGGTCCGCTGGTAAGTCCAAACCAGCCAGCAGGTAATGTAGGAAAGGGAAAAATCATTGACACCTTTCCACAAGATGGAGGTTGTGTAGGTGTGCACGACTGTGGATGGTTTCTGGGTCGACATAAGTTTGTCTCTGTAAAATGGCCAATGCAGAAGACTTGCTGCTTCCAGCACAGTGTGCCGATTGTGGGCATATACCCTAAATCTCTAAAAAAATGTGATTCAGACAAAATTCCCAACAGAAAATTCACTAATGAGCCAGAGGGAGTCACTTTGACCTCCATGTCTGTCCTGTGGTCTGATGGTGTCCATCTTTTTACACCCTTTAGGTGTGCACAAAAGTGCAGGCAGCATAAAGCACAAGATAAATGTTAACGCAAATATAGGAGCTTTGTTACTGGTAGTGTGTCGCCCTGGGCAAGCCAGGGGACACGGGTCACAACACCACCACACCCCACACTCCAGGTAGGCACACCATGCTAACCAGAAATCCTTGTTGCCTTCCTCCAGGAGTCTGATGATGCACACCAGGGGGTGGGCCAGGCGGTTGGCTCCGCCCACCGAGGAGCTCACAACTCTGGAGGCAGGAAGAAACCAGGAGTTGAGTGAGGGACATGGAGGAGTGAAGTAAAGTTCTGTCAGGGAGGAGGAAGTGGAAGGAGTGAAGTGAAGCCCAGGCAGGGCAAGTGTGAGGAGCCAAGTGAGAAAGTAAAACAACTAGGTGAAAGTGAAGGAAGTAAAGTGGAACAAGAGAAGAAAAGCCTGGAAGGTCCAGCTCTGTGTAGGGCCAGAACAGCAAGGTCAGCGACGGCGGTGACTGTCCGGAGGGGGACCGTTTGGAAGTTCCTGGAAGGACCCCGTTGGCTGTGTGCCCGGTGGTCTGGAGCAGTGTTCCGAAGGACAGTCAGCACCAGGGCAGGGGCCTCTCGGACCCCGGCAAGGCTAGGAGTCGCCAAATTTGCCGAATCCGTCAGTGAAGGGGACGTAGATCCCCCAACAACCAAGTCCCGACTGACGGCAACAGCCCAACCATTACAGGGGAGACACCGCCACCGCCAGGGCACCAGTTTCCCCAGGGCCAGCGCCTGCAGGCAAAGTGTAGAGCTCCTCCGGCCCAGATTGCAGTCGGGGAGCGGGTAACCGGAGGGAATCCACCGCTACCATCAGTCAACATAGGTGCAAGGAAGAGCGACATCACCGTCACCTACCGGGAGTGCAGGTGCAGCCGTCTGTGGGACCGTCCTACCAGCCGTTGGTTTACCGTACAAACTGTGTCTACGTCTCAGGCTGAGTGAGTACCACAGTGCCGCAAGGCACAGCGCTGCCCCCGCGTCCCTGCGCCCACCAGGCCCCGCACATCCTTCTCCACCACCGGGCCCCGGGATCACCAACCCCTACCCACGGAGGGGCAACACAACACCTGGCTGCTCCGCATCACCATCCCCGGGACCCCCGAATTGAGCAGCGGTGGTGAAATCACCACAACCGTGGGTGGCGTCACGAACTATAAAAATTCCCCCACCCCCAATCACAACAACCCCCTTTCACTCACGGGCGAGGAGTGTCGCTCGAGAAAACCCCGGGATCCGGCCCACAGCTCGAGCCACCACTGAGCAGCTGCCGGACCCGAGCAGAAGGGGTGAGCGCGGTGTGCTGACACCCTCCTCCCCGCCCGCGACAGTAGCACAAAGGCTTGGAAAAATGTTTTCTCTTCCCTTTCCCCCTCCCCGCAAAGATCCCCTCAAAGAAAACAAGCAAAATCTGTGCTCCCAAATCCCCCCCCCCCCCTTCTGAGCCCCACAATGTGCCTAAACCAGTTACCATCTTACCATCCTTGTTTGCCATTGCTGTAGTGAGGGGAGCTCGCCTACATGTATGGGTGCAGGTTTACGGAAGCACGAGTTGGGCACAATGTACTGGGCACAAAAGACATAGTTGCAATTTTTAAGTGTGCAAGTTTGACACATGGGTGTTTCCCAGAGACTATATAGCCACTACACCCATAGATGAATTCTAAGAGGGGTGTAATTTCCAAAATTTGGACCCTTGAGTGGGGGGTTTCTTCTGTTCTGGCACTTAGGGGCTCTGCAAATGGAGCCTGCAAATTATTCTAGGAATATCTGTGCTCAAATTAAATGGCGCTCCTTCTCTCCTGAGCCTTGAGGTGCAGCCAAACCATTATGTACGGTCACTTGTGGGGTATTGCTACATTCAGGAGAAAGTGTGTATGTGTGTGTGTGTGTGTGTGTGTGTTCACCGCTTAAATATATACAATTTTGACACCTGTAGTGTCAATATGCTCACTTGCACCACTGGATGAATGAATTGCTCAGTGCAGTTTGTAAAATGAGGTAATTTGTGGGGGGTTTCTGCTGCTCTGGCACCTTTAGGTGCTCTGCCATTGTGACATGACACCCGGAAACCATTCCAACTGAAAATGCAATATTGCGCTCCTTCCCTTCATTTTGTACTGCACCTCAAAGTATTTTTCAACTGCATATGGGGTACTTGCATACTCAGGGGAAATTGCACAGCAAATGGTATGGTTTATGTTACCCTAGTTAACGTTTTTTTTTTGTTTTTTTTTTTTTTAATTTTATGAATATATGTGAAGCCCCCTGAGGTTTCAGGTACTCGCCAACCATCCAGATAAAATCCTTTTAGGGGTTTAGTTTCCAAAACAGGGTTACTTGTAGGGGAGCTCCACTGTTCACACACTTGGGTCTCACAATAGGTGACATGGCATCAGCTAATTATTCCAGCCAATTTATTTATTTTTATATATTTTGTCAAATGGAGCTCCTTCCCTTACAAGCCCTGTTGGCCCCCAAACAGTTGATTTACACAACATATGAGGTATCTGCATAGTCAGACATTGCACAATACTTTATTTTTAGATTTGTTTTTTTTTATACATTTTTTTTTCTTCTTCTTCATGGCTGTACATTAAAAATGTCTGTGACACCCCTTGGGGTTCCAGGTGCTCACAAAGCATCTAGATAATTTCTTTCAGGGGTTCTAGTTTACAAAATGGGGTTACTTGGGGGGGGGGGGTGGGGGAAGCTCCACTGTTTATGCACCTCAGGGGGTCTTTTAAATGCAACATGGCGCATGCTAATCCACCTATTTTTGCTTTAAAAAAACCTCAATTGGCACTCCTTCCTTTTGGAGCCCTGCCGTGTGCCCAAATAATTTGCCTTCATCACATATAAGGTATCGGTCGGCGTACTCAGGAGAATTTGCACATTAATTTGCGTGGTTTGTGTTTTTTTTTTTTTTGTTGGCTTATGGCTAAAATAATGTGGAAAAAAAAAGTGTGTATGTATGTATAATATATAATATAATATAATATAATATAATATATATTTAATTATTATTTTTCCCCTCACATTGATTTAGTTCCTGTGATTCACCTGAAAAGTTAATAAATGTCTTGGATGTGGTTTTGAGCAGTGTGAGGTGTGTAGTTTTTATTATGGTGTCACTTCTGGGTATTTTCTGTCACCTAGGCCTCTCAAAGTCACTTCAAATGTGACGTGGTCCCTAACACAAAGGTTTTGTAAATTCTGTTGGAGAAATGAAAAATTTCTGAACTTTAAACCCTTCTAACTTCCGATCAACAACAAATTGTTTATAAAATTGTGCTGATGTAAAGTAGAGATGTTGGGAATGTTTAGTAACTGTTTTGTAATCAAAGTACTCAAAGGACCCCCTTACACATGTCTCATAAAATATAGATAATGGCATTCCGTAAAATATATTCTTCAGAGTTTATAAAATAGGATTTTGCCTGCATAGTATTTGACCCTACATTTTGCCTTTTTAGTCCCTCGGATTTATTAACAAAAAATTTAAGTTTGTCAAAATATTGGAAATTTGTTTAAAATGTAATAATTTTAAAACCCCAAAAATATCATCCTAATGGAACTAAAACTTTAGCCTAGGCGGAGGGACTGCAAATAACCAATTTTGTATCTTAACTTTTCAGGTCATTACTAAAAAACTTAAAGGGGAATCTGTCAGCAGGTATTAGCTGCGTAATCTGAAGGCTACATGTTACAAGGGTTAAAAACAGAATTCTGGGATGCCAGTTTTGTCAGGGTCATATGTAATAGGGTCTCCCAGGTGGGCGACTCTATTCCTCAAGCTGTCCACTGGTGTGCCTGGTGTGCCTGGTGGGGGTGGTGCAGGACCCAGAACCAAGAGGGAGGTGGAATACCACACGGAAGGGCAGCTTGTGCAGTACCCTGTGATGACCTGATAGTCCAGGGGCGTCACATGTACATCAGGTTTCTCAGTCTCAGATGAGGTAGTGAAAACATAAAAGATTCCCTTTTAAAGATAAAATTGATCTAATCAAGACAACTACCTTTTTAACACGTGTTTGTTTTTTTTGAGCCTTGAATTGTGTGGGCTTGTTGCCCCATGGTCTGTTTGCCTTGTATCTCTGATTCATCTAATCCCAAAGGCTGGCCACTGGAGGGCTAAGGTGAAATAGACTTGCAGCACGTTTACTTAGACTTGCTCAATGTTATGTAAGTCTCTGTTCAGGCCGGGGAAACCTGACAAAGGCAGGGGAAGTGTGACTGTAACGTGGGACGCCCGGTACAGTGTTTGGAATTAAATCCAGCAGTTCTCTGCATTTTGTCATGCTTTTCCAGCTGATTCTCCAGACCGATGTTCAAAGGCTGTTAAGTGATGTAATACTTCACACTTTTGTATAGTCAACATACAAAACGTAAGAAATATCAGTCCCTTTTTTTTGCACTTTATTTGAACCTTTTTATAATATTGCATGGTTTTTCTTTGACGTCACAATTGAACTTTAGTGTTAAAAACTTGGCAATACTACTACTCGGCTCATAATTTTTGACAAAATAATAAATGTTTAAAGTAATATTTGCATGTAGATGAGCAGTGTTTTTCCTTTTCTGCTGGGCCCTTACTAACCCAGTCTGACACTATCTGCAAGAGAAAGTTTCAGTTATAGAGGGGGCAGAGACCCAGCCCCTCCTGTTAGCTGCACAGGTTACCTGACCAGATCCGCAGACCTGTTGGGAATAATCCGGGCTCACCACATTATTCTCAAGTAGCCCACTGAGTCATCACAGATCAGGATTGCTTCCCTTAGGTATACTAATCTGATAATGCAACTGTGACGCCCTGGCAAAACCAGCTAGTCCCAAAAGTTGTCCATCCTCCTTGTTAACACCAGAAACCCACACTCTGGCACAACACACACCCATTAAAGCCTAGCCACCCCCTCATGATAGGGACACATCAGTTAGCAGGATCAGGTGGATGAGAACGCCACCTAGGGGTCCTGAGGTGTCAGGGGCGGGAACACATCAGTTCATTTGGAGTTTAGTTCAAGTTGAAGTGTGGAGTAGTAGTGAGGGAAGTAAAGTGCAGACTGTGCAGTGTAGTCAGGGGTAGGGGCCCCTGGACTACCTGGCTAGGTAGCAGACAGTAAACAGGGCCACAAGCGACGGCGATCCGGTCGCGGGAGACCTAAAGTGGACCTGGGCAGGGTTGTAGCCCGCCAGTGCCGATAGCGGGAATCCGGTTCGGAGGCCGTGCACAGTCTGGGTACCTGGACCATAGGGCAAGGAAGGTTGCAAGCCCCCTTGTCAATTGACCAGCAGGGAACAAGGTTTCAGGCCTTGTTCTATAGAAGCCCAGAGAGCGAAACTGAAGACCAATGTGGGGGATAGGGTGTCTATCAGAACCCACAGAGATCCCAAGGGTCAGATTTTGCGGGCCACAGCTCCCAAATACATACAGAACCGGGAGTGGACTTCTCCGTTCCATGCAAAGTCATCCAAAAGGAGAGACAGTGTGCAGGAGGAGGGGACATCTGTTCACTAACCAGGGTGTGGGACCTGAATACACCCTCCAATGGCAGCCAGTCACTGGCAACTTCGGTTACCACTAGACTTGTGTGCAATTACTGAACTGGGAGTACACAATTGACCCCCGGTCCAATCAAGCGTGCCACCTCCAGCAGCCATCACTCCCATGTACCGACGCAAAGCCCCGGGACTACACCTCCCCCTACCCGTGGAGGGTATCCCATCTAGCTGCCCCATTCCACCAGCCCTGTGCGCCCCATCACCAGGCAGACCATGCCCCCTGTAAATATCCCCCTTTTCCGACGGTTGTGAGAACAGCCGGCCACTCGAGCCGCAGCAGCGAAACCAGATCCAAGCGGGCCACAGGGAAGCTGCAGCAGCCCCCGCCCGCAACACCTTACAAACCTAGTGCTAGATTCCTTTAATGTGAGGTACCTTTTTTTTTTTTTTTTTTTTTAAACAGATCTTGAGACCATGTAGTGTCAAATTTTGGTTAACCCCCCCCCCCCCCCCCCACCTTGACTGCATCCCATTCCTACATTCCACAGCATGATCACACCCTGCAGACTTCTACTGTGTGGTATTTTATTTCAATATGGCCAGGGGTTTGGCTGAGGTGAGAAAACAGTTGTGGGCCCCTCATAAGGTAATGTTTACAACCATAGTGCCTTACCCTAATTATACTTGGTATAGGGGAGTGTGCCGCCCCTGAAGCAGTCGAACTGCTCGGATCTGGGGTTGCTGTGGCTCGAGGGTCTCCAGACCTGGGGGCTTGCGGCCACTCAAATGTAAAGGGAGTATTTACAGGGGATAAATGTTCATGACGCCACCTGTGGGTTGCGGTAAGGGGAGCACCGCCGCTGCTGAAGGGAGTACCGGGGCAGATGGTGTGGGGGTAGCAAGGTGTCAGTCCCTCCGCAGGTAGGGAAGGCCCTAGATGGTGGTTTGTGATCGGGTGGCTCGGCCTTGGAAAAGCAGGATGCAGGGGTCAGGTTACTCACTGTGGTAATCTTGGTGCTGGGTTAGGCTATGTGCGCACGTTGCGTTGGAGTACCTGCAGTTTATTCTGCACGTTTTCCTTCCCTTGGTTTTTGACCAAATGGTTTTTGACCATTTTCTAGCGCTAAAAACGCATGCGTTTTTACCGCGTTTTAAGTGCGTTTTCAGCGCTTCTTACATGCGTTTTTGTAACAAAAAAGCATATGCGTTTGTCATGTTCTTGGGCTCTAAAATAAAGTTAAAAGATTCAAAAACAAAGATGTCTGTCTTTCCTGTCTAGTTTTGTTAATATTATGAAGTCATTTCCTGAAACAATAACTACTAAGTCATCAAGGTAAATTCAATAAAACACTTTATAATACGCTAAATAAAAGTAAAAAACATATATTTATCAACAAAAACATTTTTATTTATTTATTTTGCTTATTTACAGTCATAAAGCAGTTTATTACCACAATGACACATGTTTAAGTTAACAAAATTTATAAACAAAATTTCCACATAATAATTAGGTCATAATCAAAAATTAAATAATAAAAAAAATAAATTACTGATCAGAAAATAATTGACTACTGAAATAGCCATGAGGTTGGTCACATGCCCTCAAATTTAAATTTACAGGAGGCTGAATAGTTATGGGTTGTTGAAAATATTGTTGTTGCAAATTTGGATTAAAGGGAATTTGATTAACAGATTATTGTTTTTGTATGTACTTTGGTTTTGTGCCCATATTTTCAGTATTCTTTTCAGTTGGTGAGTTTTTTAGATCTGAAAACATCTGTTCAATTTTTGATATTTTGAGCTGGGTGAAGGGAAACTACCCTCTTCCTCATAACAACTCAGCATCCCACATATGGCTGTCATGCGTTTTTTTTTTTTTTTTGTTTTTTTTTTTTTAAATCTTTAATTTTGCGAATTCGACCAGCAATAATAATTCCAAAATGATCTATGTCATCTTCATGTGCAGTTGTAATTAATAATTTTAAAGTTTCATTACATATTACTTCTTCCTCTAATTGTATAGCTTTGTTATTTTATTTTTTTTAATTTTTTTTGGCTTTATATATTTTGATGGTCCCGAGTTATTGTTTGTTGACCTAGGTGGTGATTTGTCAGGTACACTGATATTTTCAATAGCCCCTTCATTTTCTGAGGTAATATGTTCAATACTGCTAGATGGCCCATCCAGGTCTTGTTGATGAAGGCTCTCATGGCCTTCACCATCACCAACAGGTGTTTCTACTGATGTTAAATTTCCTGAAGTTCTGAAAAAAAAATCACATAAATCAAAAAACAAAAATAAATAAAATGTACAACAATTTTGATAACATTATTTTAATAAAACAATGCAAACATAGTTACATGAATACTTACTCTGTATTTGCGACTTGTGCATAAAAATGTCAGATCATCATAATATATGAAATTTGGTTTCTTGGGTGAACTCCCACTTTTCATGCCCTCATTCCTTATTTTATTAAATCGGTCCTTTACAGATCGCCATCTTTTGCGCACGTCAAGCTCTATTCAAATTTAAAAAAAAATTAAATAAATAATTTTACACTATAAATTAATGTTCTAACATATTGGATGATGATATAATATAAAATACAAATTTATACATTATACCAATTCTATGTTGTAAGGCTGCATCAGCCTCATGCCATTGTGGAAAAAGTTCTGCACAAATTGTTCCCCAACAGTCCATCCTCTTTGTTTTCTGCATATAATCTGGGCATGTAGGATCCCATAGGCATGGCATGGATTCAACCTGTTTGGTTAATTTTAAATGTAGATATTAAATATTTAATACAATTATAATAGATTTATAAGGTAACCATTATCATTTTTAAAAATGTATTGCAAAGTAGTCCACAATACATCATAGCAGATTGCAAAAATACAAATAAGTTTTTTTATTTTTAACAAAATATAAATATATATTTAGGAGGATTTTATAAATGTATCAATTTTTTTAAGGAAAATTTTAAGTATAGGTTTTAACTTTTCAATACAGTTCTAACATATAAAGAAAGATTAATTGATAAATATGTGAAATATTCATTAACTTACCATAGTAATTAATTTGGCAACATCTATTTTCATTCTTTGGAACCAAGCCATTTTAGACACAAGTATCTCAAAGTATGTTGAAATTGAGAAATCTCAATAGTAGCAGGCACAAAAACATACACATCTCTGTATTTATAGGAAAAGAAATGATGTAGGTAATGACGTTTCTGCCTTGGTTATTTCACTGCTACACCTGCGTTTTTGCTTGTGAAAACGCAGGTAAAAGCATGTGAAACGCTTCTAAAATGCAGATTATTAAATCCAACATGCGTTTTGCCATTTCTCATTGACTCCAATGTTGGGGAAATGCTGCAGAAATGGCAAAAACTGACATGCTGCTTCTATTTCTGCATGGTTTTTGACCCAAAATATGCAAATTAAACGCTGCAGAAGAAAAAGCAGAGTGCAGACAGGATTTCAGCTTTTCCCATAGACTTTGCTGGAAAACAAACGCATGCGTTTTAGCGCAAAAACGCTGCCGCTCAAAACGCTGCGGAAAAAAACACAACGTGAACACATAGCCTTAGGTGGAATAATAAGACACTCTCACAGATGGTAAACCAAAGTCTCTAGGTATCACTCCCACCGGTGTCACTTGGTAAGTCCGGAGCCCTGCCTCCATGCACAAATTGATTGGCTGTTGTGGCCCCTCGGCTTGAAGCTTTCGGGGCCTCGCTACCCATGTTTGACAGCTGTGCTCTTGATGGCTGGCACTTGGGATTTTAGTGGGTTGTGTGCTTTGGAGAACCCTATCCTCCGTGTTGTGCTGATGCCTTCAATCTCTGAGCTCTTGGGGAAAGTTCATAGAGAGACTATCCTCCACAAGTTAATTATCAAGGTGCCTGAAGCTCTTCCCTGATCTAGGGTCCTGTACACCGCTGTTTTCGGTACCGGTAAGGTAGTTTGGCTCTCTGGTGCCGACAGTCCTCCTAGACTGCGTCCATCACACCCTTGTCCAGTGTTCCTGATACCGGTCACCGACTCCTGTGGTCCCGACAACCATCTGCGACCCAACCTGTCATCTCCCTGGGAGCTACAGTGCCCCAGCTCCTCACTCTAAGGGCTAAGCTCAACAACCCTGTCTCCCCTCACACCAGTCTGCCTGACCCCCTAGGTGGGTGGTCCTGCTTCAACTTGACCAACCCACTGGTATCTGTACAGGTCATGGTGTGGGGGTGTGGTTGGGATTTGTAGTGCAGATGTTAGTGACACCGTTGTTGGGAACCTGGAACCATGGGGGGTAGGCCCTGCACCCTGCGTGACAAGATGCAGTTCCCTGTAGCACCCTGGTGTATTCAGGGGTGCTACAGAAGCTGCACCAGACTGCCACGCTGTCGCTTACTTATTCTCCATACAAAGACCTTTTATATTACTGCCATATGGTGACAATTGAGTGAGGGATCCCACTTATGTGAAATGTTTTGAAATTCCAGTGCAGTTAGATAGTGACTTAAAGCAGACCTTCTGTATGATGGAGTTATTGACTCATATTTTTCATATGGCCTAGACTATGACAACTTTTTCCCACCACAACTCATCTACTGCGTTTACAAAAAACAAATTTCCAGCACTTTCACAATCAATTCCCTGCCTGAACAATATAGTTATCCTTCTGATACCCTAATGCTAAGCAGCAGCTGCTATGTCACGATTACCAGACCTACTATGTCGGTGGCACAAATAGTGGTCTGCTAGTGCCCCACATGAGCATTTTATTGGTATAGGTGATTGCTATACAGTGCTATTGTGGCCCTAGACCAATAGCATTGCTGAAGTCTTAAAAGATCAGGGTCCAGAACCCTAAAGTATGTCTTGACGTAAACCCTTAACTGCTAATTTTAAAAGATTAAAACATATATATTCCACACCGGTTTCTGCAGTCCATGAATATTACCTGCATATAGATATACCCTATACAAAATCCAATATAGGCAAAGTTACCACTACACAAGGTGCAAAAGATACCCGCTACCTCTTATTTCCAACCCCCCCCCCCCCCAATTAAATAAAAAAAAAAAGAAAAAAAAAAAAAAAAAAAGCTCACGCATAGTGCACCACTCTTCACTGTGGGCATCGTGTTCTTTCTTTTGGTGATGAGCAGTTTTGGGCTTTGAAATATACCTTTTTAGGAGTAATGTTAAAAAAAAAAAAATTAAAAAAAATTAAACCATGCTCCCATCTGACCATGACATGTGTTTTATTCCACATGCTTTTGGATGTTTTAGGTTTTTTGTGACATACAGCTTGGCTAGATTTGTCATTGTAAGAAAGCCTTCAATTTTTGCCATTTTTAACCCACCAGCCAGACATGGGAAGAATGGAGATCGTTCTATACAATAGACAACTAATTTCCAGAAATTGTGTGTGTGTGTGTGTGTGTGTGTGCGTGTGTGTGTGGCCTCATAGCAGCCTCCTAGACTAATTTTGTTGTCTTTCATCAATTTTTGATGGACGTCAAATTCTAGTTGATGACACTAGTGTGCCAAAATCTAACCACTTCTTGATGTAACTTTAGTGTTTTATGGTATGTCTAATGTGAAAAGTTTTCATACCCTCACCTGACTAACTTTAATCTTTTTTAAACTCCTGTGTTGCAAGTTCCTACACCTTGGCTTTTGCTGTAAAATGCCAATGCCAGTAAAATCCTGTAAGATCAGCTAATTTAGTTGTTTTTATATATGCAGTAAATCAAAATTGCATTAATCCACCCCCCCCCCTTCCCTGACCTGAAAAACACATCTCAGCAAGTTTGTGTTTTTTGTTTTTTTTTTATATTCTTTTTCTTTTGGAAGTTAAAGACTTCAAAGTTTGTCAAAAGTTTCTCACTCTTCTAAAAAAAATTAACAAAACCTTTGTTGGTTTTTTAGGGACCACGTCACATTTGAAGTGACTTTAAGGCCATGTGCGCACTAGAAATGGACTTTTTCTTAAAGAAAATCCGGACTCTCCGAAGGAATCCCGCACCTGTGGTAAACCACAAGAAAATCCACATGCGGTTTTGCCGCGGTTTGGTGCGGATTTGCTGCGGTTTTTCTGTAGGTTTGTCTCTGCGGGTTTTTACCATATCTATGGCAAACGCAGCTATCTGTGGAAAAGTGACATGCATATTTATTCCGCAGCGGAAATTTCGCAAGTAAATCCGCAGGTACGAAAGTGTGCGCACAGCATTTTTTTTTTTTTTTATACTGATAGGTTTTGCTGGGGATTGACTGCAGAAATGTTAGACACATTTTCTGCAGCAAATCCGCACCGTGCGCGCATAGCCTCAGAGGCCTAGGTGACAGAAAATACCCAAAAGTGATACCATTCTAAAAACTGCACCCCTCACACTGCTCAAAACCACAACCAAGAAGTTTATTAACAGTTAAGGTGTTTCACTAAAATCAAAGCAACGTAGAAGGAAAAGGAGAACTTTACTTTTCCCCACAAATGGTACGTCAGCCATAACATTTTTCCTTTTTAACAAGGTTTAACAGGAAAAAATGCAACAAATATATTGTGCAATTTTCCATAGTAATATGATATCTTACATGTGGTGGAAATAAACAGTTTAAGCGCACAGCAGGACGCTTCAGGGTACAAGTGCCTTTTAAGTATTTAAAAGCAAAATTGGCTTGAATAATTAAACGATGTGCACACTAGAAAGGATTTTTCTCAAAAAATGTCTTGAGTGAAGGATTAGCGCACCTGCGTTAAAAAAATGCACCGAAAACGCATGCGTTTTTACAGTGTTTTGGTGCGTTTTTTTGCAGGTTGGTCCCTGCGTTTTTAATGCTTAAACAGCAAATATAGATAATAATAGATAATTGATAGATAAAAAGATAATGGATAGAAAGATGGTTAGATGAATAGATAAAGATAATAGATGAGAGAGACCTATAATAATGTCCTACCCCCCTGCATATTCTAACCACCCTTTAGTGCCACATAAAAGATACTAAAAGGTGCCAGGTTAGAATATGCTTAGCCCTGTATTTAGCCAAAAAATAAAATAAAAAAAGACATGGGGTCCCCCCTATCTTTTGTAGCCAGCTAGGGTAAAACAGATGGCTGCAGCCTTCAGACCACAGCTGTCAGCTTCACCTTGGCTGGTAATCCAAAACAGAGGGCACCCCACACTGTTATTTTAAATTAAATAAATAATTTAAAACAAACGTGGGGGTCCCTTCCCCAAATTGGATCACCAGCCAAGGTAAAGCTGACAGCTGTGGTCTGGTATTCTCAGACTAGGGAGGTCCACCGTTATTGGACACTCCCCAGCCTAAAAATAGCAGGCCACAGCAACCCCAGAAGTGGCGCATCCATTAGATGTGCCAATCTTGGCGCTTCGCTCCCAACTCATCCGATTTGCCCTGGTGCTGTGGCAAACTGGGTAATATATGGGGTTGATGCCAGATGTGTAATATCACTAACCCCAGGGAATGATGCCAGGTCACGTCACGCGTCTATCAGATACCTGACATCACGAACCCAGTCAGTAATAAAAAAAAAAAAGTTTTATTTGAAAAAACACTCCCCAAAACATTCCCTCTTTCACCAATTTATTGAAAAGCACAATCAAATCCGGGTCCGGCGTAATCCAATAAGGGGGTCCCACGACTATCCATACCATAGTAAATGTCCCAGTCAATGAAGAACAGAATGTTCCCCATTGGCTGGGAGAGTAGTGCAGTGACCTGAGCAAACATCATGAGGTCAGCCCAGGTTACTGCAGGGGATCAGCGCTGCTGTCAGGAGGTTAAATGAGATCATTACCTGCTGTGACGATCTCCTGCTCTCCTGACATCAGCGCTGTCACTGCTTTCTATGCCCGTCGTGTTTTCAGCAGTATCGCGGGAGCCCGTGACATCACCGCTAGTGACTGTCAACGGCCGCCCGTGAGACGTGATGTGAAAATCAAAGGCATAGGCAGTGACAGCGCTGACGTCAGGAGTGCAGGAGATCGTCACAGCAGGTATTGATCTCATCTAACCTTTTGAGAGCAGCGCTAGTCATCCCAGAGGCTGCCCGCACTGCAGTGTGAGAAGCTGCTGATGCTGCAATGTGGGCAGACACTGGTACACTGCTGTGCGGGCAGCCGCAGGGCTGGAGCGGGACAGACTGCACGGGCACCCGACGGAAGTCACATGGAAGTGCAGCTTTTCAGGGATTTTGCGGGCCCATTCACTTATAATGAGTCACGGTCTGTTATCACGGAACAGAATAGGACATGTTCCATAATAACGGAGTGGACATACGGCATTCTTATGTGTTTTTTTTTTTTTTTTTGTAGGATCGGATGTACACGAAAGTGCTTATGTGCCATCCGATAGTACACAACACATTGAAAAAATAGTCCTGATGATTTCATTACAGTCAATGGAGTGAAATAACGCAGTTAGCTGCAGAAAAGTGACATGCTCATTCTTTTTCTTAAGAAAATTCTTTTGGTAGATTTTCTTAAGAAAAAAAAACGCAGTGTGGGCACAGCTAATTTTTTTTGCCATAGGTTTTGCTGGGGATTGTCTGCAGAAAGGTTACAACCATTTTCTCAAATTTCTGCCGCAAAAACGCAAAAAAAAAATCGCAGGTAAAAACGCAGTGTGTGAACATAGCCTTAACCTTCTGTGCCGCCCTCGTGCCAGCAGCCTGCCGCTGCTCGCATCCGGACCTTCCAGTGGGTGGCTCGAGGGTCTCCGAACCCGGGGGATCCCGCGGACACTCCGAATGAAAAGGGGTGGTGGACGTAGGACTTATGTACGGGCTGAGTCGCATAAAGTTTGTGACGCCACCCACAGTGTGTGGTGAGGTTTGATACCACTGCTGCAGTTAGGGGGCACCCGGGGGAGATGTTATGCAGCAAGATGTTAACCCCTCCGTGGGCAGGGATGGTGGCACCGGGACCCATTGGGGTTTGGTGCAGGGAGATGGGCGACTGCAGGGTGCTGGTGTACTCACTATTAAGGAAACACACGAGTCTCTGGTAAACCAAGGTGATGGTGGTCGGTGCCCGTAGCTGGCTGCGTTCTGGTTCCCCCACCCGGCTGGTGGTCTTCTATCCCCCTCGGTGGGCTGTTGTCTTCTAATAGGGACTTTGGGTGGGACAGGACCTCTAGTCCTGGCCTCAATCTGCTAATTAACTGGGTTCCCCGGGTCGGTAGCGGCAGGCTACAACCCTGTCCCAGTCCACCTCGGTTCCACCGAGCTGTCTTCCCGGCTCCTGCAGACGGACACCACAGCCTGCCTCCTAGCCAGTGGCACCAGGGCTCCTATCCTGGCGCCGTTCAATTTGGGGATATTCGCCTCTGCTGGAGCTGGACACAGCTCCAGCCCACTCTCCTCTCCAACGTGAACTCTAACACTTTACTGTTTACTTTCCTGCCTCCATGCTGTCTAGACTCCTTGGTGGGAGTCTTCCAACCGCCTGGTTCTGCCCCATGGTGTGTTCATCTAGCCCTGAGGGGGTGATTAGGATTTAAAGGTCGGCTGCTGTTACCTGTGAGGGAAGGTGTTGTGCAGGGGCCTATTTGTGACTACCTGGCCTGGCCAAGGCGTCACACTTCCTCCACCCCCCCACCTGAGGTGTCTTATAACAGTGGAGCTCCCACCGCAAGTCACCGAATTTTGGAAAAATAGACCCCTCAAGGAATGTATCTATATAGTTGGTGAGCAGTTGAAACCCCTGGGAGTTTCAGACTTTATAAACTTGAGCTTTGAAAATGAAAAATACATATTATTTAACCTCCAATGTTGCATTAAGGCCAAATTTGTTACCAGGGTAACAGGAGATAATGAACCGTGCAATTTGTTGTGCAGAGTCTCCTGAGTACACCAGCACCCCATATGTGGTTGAAAACTACTTTTGAGGCACAGTACAAAATGAAGAGGAGCGCCCTAGCTCAGTACAGATATAGTTGAAATGGTTTGTGTGAAGCCCCTCACGCCTGCAGGTCACCTCAGGGTCTTCACATGCCGGAACTCTTCGGCAACATGTCAGGTTAAATTCAATAGGAATCGTGACGCCACTCTCGGTATTTGCGGTCAGGGGGTGACCGCCACTGCAGTTTTTAGAGAGCGTCTGGGGCTGATGGTAAATGCAGTCTGGTGTTGTGGCCTTCCAAGAGTGAGGCTGGCCCCAGGGGCTTGGTTGTAGGTGCGTGTAGAACCACAGGTCACAGAAGAACTCAGTCCAGAAATGTCTTTCAGGGTTTTTACTCTCATTCAGATGGTAGAGTGAGGCTATGACGAACCAGGTGGAACCAGGTATCCTTCAGCTGATCCAGGGGTGACTGTCAACTCGCCTTCCTAGCCCTTCTTGTTTGGGGTGACCCCTGACTTGTAGTACTGCGGGAATCACCCAGGGAAGTCGCAACTGCCGTTCTCCCCTTTCTGGCCCATTTGCTGGCAGCGTGGACCAAGTAGAGATGGCGTCTTGCCCTGTCTCACTTATGGGCCCCCTCGTTGCTGCTGATGCTGTGGACTCTGTGAAGGTTGGTGAGGCACATCCAGCACCCTCACCAGCAGGTTTAACAGACCGAATACTTGTTTTTTTGCTCTAGGGACCTGTTTCCCCGTGCGGGCCTGGTCTACGAGGAGTCCCCTTACTCGGTCACCTCGCTTCTCCCTGAGGTGCCTTTCAGTCTGACTGTGTGGTAACCGAACTCCGCCGCTGACAGCCACCACACGTGCAGGGTCTGACTAGTGACACCACGCATGTCCTCCTTCTGTGACTGCACACTGCGCTTCCTCCCTTCAGACTGGTTCACTACTGCCTCCCCACTTTGCCTGCCACTGCAACCTAGCAACCAGCTTCTCCACCCCACCACTAGCTGAGATGTGGAGGTCACGCCCCCTCCTAGGTCTGCCCAGGGGTCCCCTTTATGGTGTGGGTGTGTGTACTAGCCACTGTGTCGGTGTGTGTCCACACCCTATGGGATTACCGGTTTGTACTGACCCAGCATGGGTGCAGTACGCAGTGGTGCCTGACCAGGTCAGGGGCGCTACATTTGCAGATGCCATGTCACATTGGCAGAGCTCCTGAGTTGCCAAACAGCAGAAACCCCCACTCGTGACCCTATTTAACTAACTACACCCATCAATGAATTCATCCATTGGTGCAGTGAACATATTGAAACTACAGGTGTCAATAAATATTGTACGATAGGGCTGTGAACAAAAAAAATTTTTGACCACTGAAATGTTCTAAACCCCCAGACTTCTAATTTTTACAAAGGAATATGTAAAGGACTCATGTGTTCCACAAGCTCTCTTCAACATGGCAATACCCCACATGTTAACTGTAACTATTTGGATGCACCACAGGGCTCAGAGGTTGTGGTTTTTTTTTTTTTTTTTGTGCAAAGATTTTCCAGGATTAGTTTTCAGACTCCATTTGCAGAGCCAAGTGCCAGCTAACACTGCTAACATTTATATGGTTCTATGGGTGTAGTAACTATTTATGGTCTCTGGAAAGCACCGATGGTGTAATGTCAAACAATGAATGTTGCAGAATTAAAAATTGCAAATAAGTCCTTGTTGTGCCTTGTATATTGTAGTTCCTGTACGTTGTGCCCAGCTCATGCTTCTTTAAACCTCCACACCATACATAGGTGGGCTCTCCTTGCTACAACAATGGCACACCTGTGGATGCTAACTGTGGTTTAGCCGCATGGTGGCTTTCAGAAGAAAGGGGACATCTGACTTTGGGAGTGCAAATTTTGGGGGAGGGTCAGTCATAGGTGTTTGTGTGTGGTGTTTTTTTTTTTTTGTTTGTTTTTTTGTTTGTTTTGAGCCTTTGTGCTACCAGTAACATGGAAATCCCCTATATTTCTATTAACTGATGACAGACCTCAGTGGTGACTTGTGATTTTGTTGAATGCTATTTGGCGATATTGGTACAGATTATTTTGATCACTTATCTTGGTCTCTAGGCTGAGCACTTACATTGAGGTTTCCATCTACATCTCCAAAATACATTTGGTTGAAACCGGTGATGGATACATTCACTACTAAGGCAGCAGAGTCACTCTAGACTGTTTGGCCTCTGTTTAGCAGTGGCCATCTTTTCAAATGTGATCCAAACTGTTGATGACTGCTTTCTTGAGCATGCCTAATAAGACATAAGAAGATGGACACCAGCAGACCACAGGCTAGACGTGAGGTCAAAGTGACTCCCTCTGCCTCATTATTGAACTTTCCACAGGGAATTTTGTATGAATCATGTTTTTCAGAGATTTAGGGCATGTGCCCACAATCCGCACGGTGCTTCCTGGACGCAGAATGTCTAACCTCGGCAGAAATGCTAGTGTTCACTGCAGCAGAACTGAGCTGCCCATGCCCACTATCTGAGTTTTGTGGCACTGTTGATTTTTGCTCTTTCTTCCCACCTGAGAACACTCTCCTCCAAGCATAATTTGTCAGGATGGTTACCCGCACCCTATGTCAGTTTGCTTCTGAGAAAAGCACAGTGGGCATGGCATTTCTCTATCCACTGTGCTTTTACTGTACAACGCCACGGTTTGGACACAGTGATAACCTACTGCGTCCAAAAATCTGCTATTCCTGATTGTGGGCACGCACCCTTATACATCTTTGTGCAAGCGCTTACCTGAGTGGTGCGATCTTTTAGAGGCAAAATGAACAAATAGCGGTTGAAGAATTGGCTTTATTTACACCATTCACCTTGCGGTAAAGGGGATTTTTAGACTGTTTTGTTCCTCTGGCCAGAACTAATACACCGATGCCAGTTGGATTTACATTGTGTGTGTGTGTGTGTGTGTGTGTGTGTGTGTGTGTGTGTCTCTCTCTGCTGATAGTCATGACGTGGGAAGGTGTGGTCAAAAAATTTTTCAGAAACAAATGTAAAGTAGTAATGTTTTGTTTAAATTTTGTTTTTAATTGAGCAAAATATCAAAAACAAATTAAATTAAACGTTTGATATCTTCCAGTCTTAAACACTAGGGGGAGCTTCTGCTGAAATTCTACCGCAAAGCTACTGTAAAACTAGCTCACATTACAGCTGCAGTAAAGTGGGCAAAGTCTGCTCTCCTGTGTGTGATGTCACCTCCCCCTCCCAATCTGGGTGTTTCCAGAAGGATAAGAGGATGAAGTTTAGGATCACAGTGCAGAGACATTTTGTTGACCACAAGTGTCTAAAGTGTCACCAAGGACAGCAGCATAGTGCCCCACTGTAAGTTACGCCCCCATATACTGTGCTGTGGGCCTGCATCGGTACTCATCCCATCCATCCTGGCGGGTGATGGGGAAAGTGGAGCACACAGCATATGCTTTGAGCTGCAGAAAGATGGCGCTGATCTCCTCCATAGGATGTGATCTGGACAGCCCAGGGGGTGCGTCCAGATGACAGCAGACGCTCTCTTGTCTTAAATATATGGGTCTGAGCCCGACAATCCGAGTGTATGCAGAAGGCTGCCATAAATGAGTTGAGTGACTATTACTCACAGCAAATCCAAGATGGCAGCGCCCAGTGCTTAAGTAAAACTAGTAATAAATGCAAACTATAAAAAGGAGTGAAATTTTGTATTAAAAATACTTTATTTCATAATCACTAATACAAAAATAAAAAAATGCAACACCTTCCCTTTAAATAAACAGCAGACTGGCACAAATAGTACACTGCAGCAATGTCACTGGGCTGCTTGTCTTGTGTGCTACAGGCTGCTTAAAGCCTGTAGCTTGCAAGATGGAAAGTAGGGCCTGTACTGGAACCCAAGAGGGGGCTTAAAGCAAGGGCTGTATGACTAAGATGCCTGCCAGGCCCTAACTGTTTAAATATGAATTTGTTTAGGCAAGTTAGCATCTTGAAGGCTCAGGGAGTGGCAACACGTTGAATATCTGTGGGTTGGTCATGGTTTGGTGTGTTGCAATTTTGATTTATATTGTGGTGTTTACTTGTATGTCATGGCAGTGGGTGGGAGCTGGTCTTTTGAAAGCCAATTGGTGGTGTAGAGGAAAGGTGGTGGTGGAATCGGTTGGATAATTCACCACTCCCCTCTTATGTTAACCATTTTAACATATGGAGTCCCTTCTGAGGGGAGGTCTGAACAGTCTTGATGGGGATGGGGGGGAGGTAGGAGGGCCCTCAAATCTGTATAATGTGGTTTGGGGCAAGGATGTAGCTCATGACAAATTTTATGGTTTGGCTTTCATAGACCTGCTCTCCCTCATGGCTATTTTCTTCTGTTTTTAATTTTCAATAAAAGCCGGCTGTGGCCAAAATTTACAACTAAATTGTTTGTCATTTTTGGAAGGGTAATTACAGGTGGCTATGGAGAGTATTAAGGCCCCGTCACACTAAGCAACATCGCTAGCAACATCGCTGGTAACGAACAACTTTTGTGACGTTGCTAGCGATGTTGCTGTGTGTGACATCCAGCAACAACCTGGCCCCTGCTGTGAGGTCGTTGGTTGTTGCTGAATGTCCTGGGCCATTTTTTAGTTGTTGCTGTCCCGCTGTGAAGCACAGATCGCTGTGTGAGACAGCAACAACTAAATGTGCAGTGAGCAGGGAGCCGGCTTCTGCTGAGGCTGGTAACTAATGTAAACATCGGGTAACCAAGAAGCCCTGTCCTTGGTTACCCGATATTTACCTTTGATACCAGCCTCCTCCGCTCTCACTGCCTGTGCTGCCGGCTCCTGCTCTGTGCACATGTAGCTAGCTGCAGGACACATCAGGTTAATTAACCTGATGTGTGCTGTAGCTAGGAGAGCAGGGAGCCAGTGCTAAGCAGTGTGCGCTTCTCCCTGCTCTGTGCACATTTAGCTGCAGCACACATCAGGCAATTAACCCGATGTGTGCTGTAACTAGGAAAGCAAGGAGCCAGCGCTCAGTGTGCGCTGCTCCCTGCTCTGTGCACATTTAGCTGCAGCACACATCGGGTTAATTAACCTGATGTGTGCTGTAACTAGGAGACTGGGGGCTGGTCACTGGTTGCTGGTGAGCTCACCAGCAACTCGTGTAGCCACGCTCCAGCGATCCCTGCCAGGTCAGGTTGCTGGTGGGATCGCTGGAGCGTCGCAGTGTGACAGCTCACCAGCAACCTCCTAGCAACTTACCAGCGATCCCTATCGTTGTTGGGATCGCTGGTAAGTTGCTTAGTGTGACTGGACCTTTAGGGGGCTTAAGGTCAGCTATTCTGTAGTCAAGTGATAGGACAAGGAACTTGTGACTTCTTGATCTCCCGTAGCACTAAACTATCATCATGATGTTTACTTTAAGGACTCTGTTGCATGGATGTATGAAAGTCTGCAGACTGGCTGTTGCTCTCCCGACTAAAGTGATACAGCTTCATATATTTCTGAGGCTGTCATGCACTGCACAGGAGCACTGCAGCCAGTCCGTACATTCTGGTCTGCGCAGGCTGTGTTGCGCAGGCATCTGACAGCCCTAACAGTAAAGTTGTGGTTACCGGAAATCCAGAGTTCCATGTGAGAAATTGACGTTCGCATTGCCACTGTCACACAATTTAGTATGTATGTATGTATGTATGTATGTAGATGGACACACATTCTCATAAAGAGTATTCTTTATTTTTATGGATCAAGGACATTTAACTTTTTGGTAGGAAGCTTAAATTGAGAAAGTTCTTTTTGAATGATGACAGACCCCAATATCTTACACTCCTTCCTATCAGCCCCTGATGGGACTTCTACATGAACAAAAGGGGGCCACTAACAAAGGTCTTGGTCCCTTTACCAGTCTTAGAGGGAAAAGCACCAAGATGTCCCCTCAATGTGACACTACTAGAGTTGAAGGCGGTTCGCGGTTCTCCAGTTCGCGGTTTGAGTGATTTTGAGTGGTGTTCTAGATCGAACTAGAACTCGAGCTTTTTGCTAAAAGCTCGACAGTTAGAACAGTTTTCTAACGTAACTCGATCAGCAAAAGCAGGGCTTTTTTACAGCTACAGTGTGCAGGGAGCCATCGCTGGCAGCCTGCGGTAAGCTGGTAACCAAGATAAACATTGGGTATCCAAGCATACATTGGTTGGCACGCAATATTTACCCTGGTTAGCAGGGAGCTGACACTTCCCCCCCACTCAGCTCGCTCTGCCCCCTCCTGCACGCGGCATGTGTGTGTGTATATATATATATATATATATATATATACACACACACACACACACACACACACACACACACACACACGTCCCCAGCCATGCAGTCCACGACACTGACGTTCTCAGCGCCACATGGCCCCGCTAGGCTCCGCCCACCTGGCACTCCGCACACGTGGCCCCGCTAGGCTTACCTGCGGTGATGAAGTCCCGCCCTCCCGACCTCAGCACTGTCACTGTCCTCCATGGCCGCCGCTTGTCACATCACCTTCTCTCACTTCCGACCTGAGACTGTGACTAGCGGTGACGTCACGGGCTGCTCGCGATACTTGGCAGTGAAGGTCATTGAAGTCAGTGACAGGTGCTGTCAGCAGTGCAGGAGATCAGCGCAGGTAATGTACCTCGCTGACAGCAGCACTTGTCATCCCCTGCAGTGACCTGGGCTGACCTCATGATGTTAGCTCAGGTCACTGCATTGCTCTCCCACCCAATGGGGAACATCCTGCTCTTCATTGACTGGGACAGTGTACATCGTTATGGGAACCCCTAGGATTACAGCAGACCTGGATTTGTTTTTCTTTCTAATAAATTGGGGAAAGAGGCAATGTGTTGGGCAGTGTTTTCCATTTTCTTTTTTTTTTTTTTTTTATTACTGACTGGGTTGGTGATGTCGGGTATCTGATAGACGCCTGACCTCACCAACCCCAGGGCTTGATGTCAGGTGACATTACACATCTGGTATTGACCCCATATATTACCCAGTTTGCCACTGCACCAGGGCACAGGATGAGCTGGGGCGAAGCACCAGGATTGGCGCATCTAATATGGATGCGCCACTTCTGGGGTGGCTGCAGCCTGCTATTTTTAGGCTGGGGAGAGTCCAATAACTATGGACCTCCCTAGTCTGAGAATATCAGAACCCAGCTGTCTGCTTTACCTTGGCTGGTGATCCAATTTTGGGGGGACCCCCACGTGTTTTTTTTTTTTTTTAATTTAAAAATAACAGCGTGGGGTGCCCTCAGTATTAGATTATCAGCCAAGGTGAAGCTGCCAGCTGTGGTCTGCAGGCTGCAGCCGTCTGCTTTACCCTAGCTGGCTACAAAAAAAGGGTAAATCAGACCCCACGTCCATATTTTTTTTTTTTTTTTTTTTTTCCCATTTTTTTTGGCTAAATACAAGGCTAAGCACCCCTTGGTGCCACATGAAAGGCACGGAAAACCACATAAGGCACCAAAGGGTGCAAAATTACAAAATGCAGGAGAGTGGGACATTGTGTCTTTCTGCCATTATAATGACAGAAAAGACTGATATGAAGTGTACAAGCACAGGAAAATCACCAGAGCACTCTACGCTGTGAAAAGCAGTAGAAAATGGCACTGGAGTGAACATGTGACCGCCTCATGTAGGTTGAAGCTATGGATCTGTACCGCCCTGGGGGCTCTGCTGCTCTCTGACGAGCCGCTCTGATCCGGGCTGGGGTTGTCCGTGGCTCGAGCGCCTCCGGACCGGGGGCCACATCGCTCTGGAAAGGGGGGGGGTATGATTGTTTGGTTTGGGGTGGACCAGTTTCACGGCCGGAGCCGCGATGACCGGTAACAGTTCGTGACGCCACCCACGGGTCGTAGTGAAGTGATGGGCACCACCGCTGCGGTGAGGGTGCGGGGGCTCTACCAGGATCGGTGGTGGGTCACAGCTAGGTGTTGACTAGAGATGAGCGAACTCTGTTCGCCGAACCGAGGTCTGGTTCGGTTTGGCGAACCGCTCGAACCACATAGGAAACAATGGGAGGCAATCACAAACACACAAAAACACCTAGAAAACACCCTCAAAGGTGTCCAAAAGGTAACAAACACACACTTGGGAAAGTGACAAGAACAAATTCTGCGAAAACAAAACAGCGCAACGAGGAAAAAGAGGACGAGACACAGATATGGGCATGGCATGCCCTTCTAAAATCATGTAAAACACCGCAAGGTGACTCCAAGCGGAGTCTCCTTTTTCCAAAAATTGGGCCACACAGACACCGCTTCAGTGGCAGCACTTGTGCCCCAGTTGTACACTTCACAGGTGGATTTGCATCAAGCACATGCACTTACTTTGCCCAGGATGACACACGGGTAGTAAATTCCTTGTGTATCAGTGACTTGTTCATTTTGATGAACGTTAGTCTGTCCACATTGTCACTGGACAGACGCGTGCGCTTATCTGTCAGCACACACCCAGCAGCACTGAAGACACGTTCAGAGACCACGCTGGTAGCTGGACACGACAAGATCTCCAAGGCGTAAGTGGAGAGCTCTGCCCATTTTTCAAGATTTGCAAAGTCATGGCATCGATGTTCATTTGGAGATACTCCTGTATCATCCTCTCCAGCCGTTGACTGTGTCAGACTTGTTGTCTCTGGTGGCCTTGCAAAGGATAGTCTAAAAAAATTATGAAAAGATTCAATAAAAATGCTGTTACCAGCACCAGATACGGTGCTGCTGGTACGGGTAGACTGTTGAAGATGACGAGACCGTCCCATGTTTGACAAGTTACAACTGGGAGATACACCCTGGTTGTTTGGTGGAAAAGCCGAGTTAAGATCGAGTAACAGCTTCTGCTGATACTCCTGCATACGTGCGTCCCTTTCTATGGCTGGAATTATGTCACAAAATTTGGACTTGTACCGGGGATCTAATAGTGTGGCAAGCCAGTAGTCATCATCACTTCTAATTTTGACAATACGAGGGTCATGTTGGAGGTAGTGCAGCAAGAAGGCGCTCGTGTGTCTTGCGCAGCCATGTGGACCAAGTACACGGTGCTAACCGTTCTTTCTTCCTCTGACATCTCCCCCCCAACCTCTTTCAACTGAAATTTGACCAAGGTCTCCCTCATCCGCTGAGTCTTCATGTCCATGGACAGTTCGTCCTCCATTTCTTCATGTTCTCTTGCACCTTCCTCAACATTTCGCCTGTTACCATGCACCCTTGTTGATCCCTGTCCCCCATGGTCCCATGCCTGCCGCCTTGGTGATGATGAACGTCTGGACCTTGGTGATGTTGTTGTCCCTTGCGCATATGAATCCTCCTGTAGTTCCTCCCCTTCCTGTTGTCCCACCCCCTGACTCCGAATAGTGTTTAGCGTGTGCTCCAGCATGTAAATGACTGGAATTGTCATGCTGATAATGGCATTGTCAGCGCTAAACATATTAGTCGGCATGTGGAAACTGTGCAGAAGGGTGCATAGGTCCTTGATCTGAGACCACTCCATCAGGGTGATCTGCCCAACCTCTGCATCTCATTGGCCCAGGCTATACGTCACGACGTATTGCACCAGGGCTCAACGGTGCTGCCACAGTCGCTGTAACATGTGGAGAGTCGAATTCCAGCGTGTCGGCACATCGCATTTCGGGCGATGAACCGGCAGGCCGAAAACTTCTGGAGCGATGCAAGTCGCTCAGCTGCGGCGGTTGAACGGCTGAAGTGAGCAGACACTTTTCGTGCCCTGGTCAGAAGGTCATCTAGGCCGGGATAGTGTGTTAAAAATTGCTGGACAACAAGGTTCAACACGTGAGCCATACAAGGCACGTGTGTCACCTTGCCCAGACGAAGGGCCGCACCCAGGTTTGCAGCATTGTCGCACACGGCCTTACCAGCCTGCAGGTTGAGTGGAGACAACCATTTTATTAATCTCGGACCGCAGAGCTGACCACAACTCAGCCGCTGTGTGACTCCTATTTCCAAGACATTTCAAGCTAAAGACCGCCTGATGCCGTTGCGCTCTGCTGCCAGCATAGTAATGAGGGGTGCGTGATTCCTTCTGCGCCGTTCCAATGCTGGTGGCCTGACCATGCAGGCTTGGGGCGGAGGTGGAGGACCCAGATGAGGTTGACGAGGCAGAAGCAGTGGCGGAACTTGAACCCACAGAGGATTGACGCCCAAGTCGTGGGGAAGGCAAGACTTGTGCAGCAGACCCTTCACCATCTATCACCATAGTTACCCAGTGCCCAGTCAGCGACATGTAACGTCCCTATCCATGCTCACTGGTCCAAGTATCGGTGGTGAAATGCACCCGTTCACACAGTGTTTCTCAAGGAAGCGATGATGTTGTGTGCGCCATGCTTGTGTAGCGCAGGCACACCTTTCTTAGAGAAGTAGTGGCGACTGAGCATCTGGTACTGGGTCACAGCGACAGACATAAGGTCTCTAAAATCCTGTGTCCACCAGGCTGAAAGGCAGCTTTTCGGTAGCCAAGAGCTTACAGAGGGATAAAGTCAACCTCTTAGCTTGGTCATGGGTTGCAGGAAATGGCCTTTTATTTGTCTACATCTGAGGGACAGATCTGGCTGCTGTGTGTAGACGGTGGTGAGTAGGGTGTCCCTGAAAAAATGCAGCTTTGTGAGGAAAGTGCAGGTGTAGACAAGATGTTGCCTTCATCCAACGTTGATGCTATCGATGTCTGAGAGAACTGTACACACGCACTTGTTTGCCCTTCCAAAGCAACTGACGACCTACCAAGCAAACTGCCTGTTGCGGTTACAGTGGTGGAAGTTGTGCATGAAAAACCAGGTGTGACAGCTGTCCCCACAGTCCTAGAAGATGAAGAGCACGCGGATGCACTGGAAGGGGCAGGCGGTGGATGGTTGGCTCCGCTAGACCGCATTGCAGCACGGTGAGCTTCCCACTGGGACATATGATATTTATTCATGTGACGATTCATGGAAGAAGTTGTCAAACTGCTGAGGTTTTTGCCTCTACTAACAGATTCCTGACAAATTTAACAGATCATATGATTTGGGCGATCCTTTGCAAGGTCAAAAAAGGACCAGGCTAGGCAAGGCTTAGAGGGCATGCGACCTGCTGAGCCACCCCGACTAGTGCTCAGAGGCAGAGTGGTGGCTGAGGATGCAGTTGTAGACGTGCTACCAGTACTCCTCCTCTGTCCAGAAAGGTGCAAGGTAACTTCGTCGTCAGTAGCATCCTCCTCCACCGCCTCTGTTGACCTCCTCGAGTGCCTGACTGTGGGTTTGACAGTAGGTGGGATCTAGAAGTTCCTCATCAAGCGGTGTTTACACTCCCCTCACCCTCAGACTGAGCCTCTTCCTGACGTGAACGAATATTTAAGTGGTCATCCCAATCTGGTATCTGCGTCTCATCGTCATCAGTATGTTCCTCATTGTCTATTACAACAGGTGTTTCAGTTTGTGAATAAGGGTCAACATTGTGCTCAGAAACTTGGTCATCACGGCCTGAATCTGAGTCAAAAAGGTTCTGGGCATCACTGCAGACCATTTCCTGGTCTGTACTCGCTGTAGCTTGGGAGCAGACCTCTGATTCCCAGGCTATAGTTTGACTGAACAGCTCTGCAGACTCGGCCATCTCTGTTCCACCATACTGTGCAGGGCGGATGGAGACTTGAGAGCTGGGAGAAAGCAAGTGTGATTGGGATAACAACTCCGAGGATTGGTGTTTTTGGATGCGGTAGTTGAGGTGGCGGAGAGGGCACTTATTGGATCACTTAAGATCCATTCAAGCATTTTCTTTTTTTGGCCATCTACCTTTTTGTTCCAGTTGTTCGTGAAAAAGGGAGCACATCTGATTGTCCACGGAAAGTAGTAGACATCTTACTTAAGCTGGAAGATGGTCTATCTTCAGCAGATGTTAATGGAGCTTTGCCACCTTCCCCACGGACAAACCCTTTTTTTCCTTTTCCAACAAGCTAGTTATAGAGGACAAACGAAAGACTGAGATATTAAATAGGCATTTCTCATCTGTGTTCACCAAGGAACTGACTGTACCAGGCATTATTCAACAAGTGAAAAATCAAAGTTCACCACCCGATATAATTACTTTAACACAAGAAGTACGCCTACTCTGAGAAAATTAAACATTGACAAATCCCCAGGGCCAGATGGCATTCATCCATGAAAATTGAGGGAATTGAGCTCCGTAATCGACAGACCGCTGTATCATCTTTTTAGACTCGCTTGTAACAGGGTTCGTGCCTCAGGATTGGAGGATTGCTGATGTGGTACCAATATTTAAGAAAGGTAAGAGGGTAGATCCAGGCAACTGCCGTCCAGTAAGCCTGACATCAGTAGTATGCAAAGTTTTTGAGGGCATTTTAAGGGATGACATGCAAAAATATCTTGCAAAAAAAAAATATAATAACTGACAAACAGCATGGATTCATAAAAGATAAGTCATGTCTAACCAACCTGTTGGGGTTCTATGAGGGGGTAAGTGCAAACCTGGATATTGGTAATGCAGCTGATGTGATTTATTTGGACTTTGCAAAGACATTTGATACTGTACCACATAATAGCCTTATACTAAAGCTCCAGAAGCAAGGACTAGGGGAAACTATATGCAACTGGGTAAGGAATTGGCTAAAAGATAGGAAACAAAGTAGTCATAAATGGTACACTCTCTAAATGGGCTATAGTCAGCAGTGGGGTGTCGCAGGGATCTGTGCTAGGACCGATTCTTTTTAACCTCTTTATTAATGACCTTGTGGATGGGATTGATAGTAAAGTATCAGTCTTTGCTGATGACACCAAACTATGTAGGATATTAAAAACTGACCTTGATAGTACAATATTACAAAAAGATCTGGATAAGATGTCAGAATGGGCAGATACTTGGCAAATGAGATTTAATGTTGATAAATGTAAAGTAATGCACCTAGGACGGAGTAATCCTATAACTGCGTATACATTAACTGGAAGTAAACTCGGGACTACACAACAGGAGAAGGACATGGGTATTCTCATTACAAATAAGCTGAGCAGCAGCACTCAATGTCAAGCAGCAGCTGCAAAAGCAAACAAGATTTTAGGGTGTATAAAAAGAGAGATTAGATCCCGTGATCCCAACGTATTGTTACCCCTCTATAAATCACTTGTAAGGCCACATCTGGAATATGGGATTCAGTTTTGGGCTCCACATTTTAAAAAGGACATTCAGAAGTTAGAATCAGTTCAAAGGCAGGCAACTAGACTACTACAGGGAATGGAAGGCCTCCCATATGATGACAGGTTGAAAAAGTTAGATATGTTTAGCTTAGAAAAAAGACGTCTCAGAGGAGATCTCATTTATATGTATAAATACATGTGTGGTCAATATAAAGGACTGGCACATGACTTATTTCTTGCAAAGACAGTACTAAGGACCAGGGGGCACTCACTGCGATTGGAAGAAAAGCGATTCCGACTTTAAAAGCGGTTCTTTACAGTTAGAGCAGTCAGACTGTGGAATGCCCTACCACAAGAGGTAGTAATGGCAGATACTATAACAGCTTTCAAAAAAGGGCTGGATGATTTCCTCAGTACACACAACATTGTTGGTTATAAATGACTTGGTGACCAGGTGTAGAACTGGTGGAGGAAGGTTGAACTAGATGGACCTAGGTCTTTTTTTAACCTTTGTAACAATGTAACACGCCTCTTCCCCTTTCCACCAGCATCTGTCATTTTGCCACTCATTTTGATTGCGACAAGATTGTGCACTTAAAATGTGGTAGAAAAAATTGAGAGGTGGTGTAGATTGCAGCGGTGGTCTATCTTTATTAACAGCAGAATAAACAAAAATAACTATCCCAGACAATGCAACTATGGCCCTTAAACTGGCAGCACAGTTTGCTAGTATAATAGCTTAGTAACAATGAGTTTGAGCGTGCAATGCAGAGGTGCTGCAAATTGCTTTGCACCAGTGGGGCAATAATGGAAGTCCAACAGCCACTTTTAGGATGCCACTAAGTTTACTCAGTGTTTGCTAGTATAATGGCTTTGTAACAATGAGCTTGAGTGTGCAAAGAGCAGGAGGGTACAGTGGCCGGGTTGTGGGTCAGTGTAGAGGAAAGGAAGCCTCACTTTCTATCCCTCCTAATGGTGAAATGCATATGTCAAATAGCAGGAGAAAAGCAGGTTTAGATACCGCGCCAAACCACAGGAGTCCAGATGATGTAATAAAATTCTTCCCTTTATTTTCACAGGTCTACGTTTCGAGGACATGTCCGTCCTCTTCCTCAGGACAATGTGCTGAGAATACTATTAGTATAGTAGACCTGTGAAAATAAAGGGAAGAATTTTATTACATCATCTGGACTCCTGTGGTTTGGCGCGGTATCTAAACCTGCTTTTCTCCTGCTATTTGGCATATCTCCACGCTGCAGGACTGCTGCCTTCCACGCTACATACATGCTTGCTAAGGGGTTGTGACTGACACAACTCTTCCAGGTGAGTGCTTTCATTTGCATTTACCCCCTTGTGTCATACCGGGTAAGACCCTATTGCGCCTTCTCTTTCCACAGCTCCTTTTGCCTGAATGGTGAAATGCAGCAAGGAACTCCCTGACCTTAGCTACACAGAGGCAGTTATCTGTAGCTGTTAAAAACTGTTTCCACGGACCTGACTGTCCCTTATGGCTCTGAGCCTGCTGTAATTAGCCTTTATAAGGGCTAATAGAAACTTCTATCCCTATTCTGTATAGCGCTGTGTGTAGAGCGTACACAGCAGTATCGGAGACAGGAGCTGCGCCAGCGGTGACTGACACCCAGACGCAGAAGGCAGATAATGGCGTCCAGACGGGCAGATATCCGTTTTTATAATGCAGGGACATGACATGGACAGCCTATGACACAAGCCCTTGCTTCTCTGGCAAAAAGTCCACTTAGCTGTGTGTGTGTGTCTAGGATTGGCTGACATGCTAGCCCGCCCCACTACACGCGCGCTTAGGGAAGGAAGACAAGGGAAAAAAAAAATGGCGCTCACCATTATCCCAGCAGCAGTGATCAGAATGCGCAGTCCCCCCACACTATACGCTGAAATTTTCATAAGTGTGAGTCACAGAGTGACTTACACTATTACAATGAAAAGCCAGCTAGTAATTAGCTTGACTTTTTGCTGCTAGAACCGTTCTCAAACGTAACTACTAGAACTATCGAGCTTTTAGCAAAAAGCTCGAGTTCTAGTTCGATCTAGAACAGCCCCCAAAATCACTCGAACCGCGAACTGGAGAACCACGAACTGCGCTCAACTCTAGTGTTGACCCCTCCGTGGGTAGGGGGTTTGTTGGTCCCGGGGCCAGGTGGCAGGAGCGGGGGGTTGCAGGACGCAGGGGCTCGCTTGCAGCGCGGTGCCTGATGGCACTGGTGTACTCACGATTAAACCACAGAGTCAATGGTAAACCAAGTTCAGTGTAGATCTGTGCCCGCAGCCGGCTGCGTGTCCCCAGTGAGGTTGGTGATGTCGCCTTTCTCCTGCACCTTTAAATTTGCTATAGTGACTCCTATGCTTCAGCAATGGTAGTCCGCTCCCCGGCTTTTGGGTACTGGAGGAGCCTTTTTGCCCACAGGCGCTTGCCCTTTGGATCTCTGGCCCTTGGCGGTGGCTCTTATCCGGAATCTGTGGGCTGTTGCAGTCTATCGGAACTTTGAGTGGGAATGAACCCCTGAGGTCCAGACCGCAATCAGTAGATTTGTCTCAGCCCGGTTGCTTCTGGGCTAGAACTGGGTCTGAGGACCCTGCCTGGTGCTCCGGTTGACTTGTTAGCTCCCCGGTTCGGGTCCGAAGGGTCACCACCCTCTTCTCGATCCCTACGGTTCCGCAGTTCAGTCCCTGACCGGACTCCTGCAGACGGCCACCACAGTCTGCCTGCCTGACCGTTCCAAGGGGTCCTAGGCTCCGTCCTAGGCCCCTGACTCTCAGCTCGCCACTTTTACTCCTCTCTACTCCTCTCCCCACTCGACTCACTCTTCCTTTCCCTGCCTCAGGCCAGCTGACTCCTCGGAGGGCATGCCTATCCGCCTGGCTCCGCCCACCTGGTGTGCCTTGCTAGACCTGAGGGAGGCGGTCAGGACTTGTTGGCTCCTGGTGCCTCACTGGGGTGGGGGTGTGTGGTGGTGTGTGTTACCTGTGACCCCTGGGGGTCCAGGGCATCACAGATCCTGGGTAAATTTATGTATTTGCTCTCCAGTTTTTTTGCAGTACGCAAACAGAAGGCACACGGACGACATACGGACTGTATATGGAACAGAAACGGATGCCTCATGGATGCACCAGTAAAAAAATGAACCGTTTTTTGCAGACCACAAAAACGGATCGGTCGCGTGAATGTAGCCTTATTCTGATCTGCCGTTTATAAACAGCAGGCAGAAATAAGTGAATAGCGCCCCCAGCATCAGAAAATCTCTGGGGTTTCAGGGGGTAGCTGAGACCCTGGAGATCATGATTTAGGCCGGTTTTTCCGGTCCCCGCTCACGTGATCACCGGTATACACCGTATACCGATGGTCACATTACAGTAAATGACAGCGGCGGTAAAAAAATTACTCATCTCCCATCTGGCATGAACAAACATGATAAATCTCCTCCCCGGTCCCCTCCGGTCCCCCGGTGTCGCCAAAGTGCCCCCTCTGACCCCCTCCCGGAAATCCAAGATGGCCGCGCGCACAGCAGCGCGCCGGCCGCATTCACCCTACTCCTGATTTCTGTCGCATGTGCCATGACACATGCGACAGAAAACTCCTCCCCAGGCCCTCCAGGTCACCCCCTATAACCCCATCGGTGTTCCCCCGGTGTCCCACGGTACCTGTGCAGCGTTTATTTACCCCCACCCCACCCCCCCCACCCCGCGGCCCTCTCCTTCACAATAGACACTGCCGCATGCACAGAGCGGCTGTCAGCTCAGCTTCCTGTGATCAGACACAGTGAGTGGTGGTTGTGCATATGTAAGCTAAATGGGCGGCACGGTGCCTCAGTGTTTAGCACTGCAGTCTTGCAGCGCTGAGGTCCTGGGTTCAATTCCCACCCAGGATACCATCTGCAAGGAGTTTGTATGTTCTCCCTGTGTTTGCGTGGGTTTCCTCCGGGTACTCCGGTTTCCTCCCACACTCCAAAGACATACAGATAGGGAATTTAGATTGGGAACACTGTCCCCATTGGGGCTCACAATGTATGCAAGGCGCTATGGAATTAATAGCGCTATATAAATGAATAAATTTATTATTACTGCAATGCCCTGCTCATGAGGTAAGGAACATAATTGATCAGGAGAGCTATATATACATTTCCAAATGGAGGTATTTGATTTTATAGTTGCCCTGCTGAACGACTACCAAACATGAGTCCATTATACGCCACAAGAAAACACATCTAAATAGCGAGCTCTGTTGTTTAGTATTCATTCAGCTGGATAACTGGACTTAAAGGGGTATTCCATCTCCAAAATCCTATCCCCAATATATAGTAGGTGGAATAGCAATATCAGCAAATACCAATATTTGGAAATGTAGAATAGTTCTCCTGATTAGGCATGCCCTTACCTCATGAGCAGGTCATTGCTGCTTTGGTAGCAATCATTACGACATGGACTTTGCTGCTGTGGACCCGGGGAGAGTGGGTGCAGATTCATTGTCTGCACTCCTAGAAAAAGGGGAATACGTTCCCTGAGTGTCTTGACACCCCCCTCCCCCCCATATTCTAGACTGTCCAGAGTCGTCATGGGACCCCCTTTTTTTTTTTTTTTTTCTTACAATAAATTTGTGAAAGAGGGAATGTTTTGGAGTGTTTTTTTCAAATTTTTTTTTTTTGCCGTGTTAGTACTGACAGTTTATGATGTCGGGTATCTGATGATAGACGCCATGACATCACAAACTGCTGGGCTTGATGTCAGGTGACTTTACAGCTAGTATCAACCCAATGTATTACCCCGTTTGCCACTGCACCAGGGCACGGGATGAGCTGGGGTGAAGCGCCAGGATTGGGGCATCTAGTGGGTGCGCCACGTCTGGGGTGCCTGCGGCCTACTATTTTTAGGCTGTGAAGGCCCAATAACTATGGACCTTCCCACCCTGAGAATACCAGACCACAGTCGTCCGCTTTACCTTGGCTGGTGATCCAATTTGGGGGGGACCCTACTTTTTTTGTGTAATTATTAATATTTATCAAATAATTATAAAAAAAAATAGCCTAGGGTGACCTCCACATTGGATCCCCAACCACGGTAAAGCTGCCAGCTGTGGTTTTCAGGCTACAGCCGTCTGCTTTACACTAGCTGGCTATCAAAAATGGGGGGACCCAACGTCTTTTTTAACTATTTTTTAAATAGAAAAAATTAATGGGCTTCCCTGTATTTTGATTGCCAGCCAAGGTAACGCCAGGCAGATGGGGGTGGCAACCCATAGCTGTCTGCTTTAACTGCGCTGAGAATCAAAATACCGTGGAGCGCTACGTCCTTTTTTGAAGATTTATTTTTACAGCACTGTCATGTCAGGCAATAAAAATACAGGGAAGCCCTTTTTGTTGTTAGTTAAATAAATAATTAAAAATATATATGGGCTCCCGCTGCATTTTTTGTATTGCTAGCTAAGGGTAATCCAAGCAGCTGCTAACCCCCACTGCTTGGTGTTACCTTCACTGGCCATGGAAAATCCACGGAAGCATTTTTATTTTTTGTCAAACTACAGAAAAAATAACGTGCGCTTCACCATATTTTTGTATGCTAGCCAGGTACAGCAGGCAGGTAGGGGCTGCTCCCAACTCCCAGCTGCCTATTTGTACCCGGCTGGGAACTAAAAATATATAGGGAAGCCCTTTTTTTACTTCATGAAGTTTATGAAATTAAAAAAAAAAACAGAAAAAAAAACCGATGTAGGCTTCGCCCCACTTTTGTGTCCAGCCGGGTACAACTAGGCAGCTGGGGATTGGAATCCACAGCACAGGTTAGCCCGAGGTTTCTGGGCCCCTCTGCTGAGAATTGCAGTCCGCAGCCGCCCCAGAGAATGGCGCTCTCATAGAAGCGCCATCATCTGGCGCTGTATCCAACTCTTCCAGCAGCTCTGAAGCCGGGTGGCTCGCTGGGTAATCACGAGTTAATACTGGCTTTGTTTTACTAGCTAGTGTTAAGTCAGAGATTCTTAATGTCAGGCACATTTGACCCGGCCATTAAGAATCTCCAATAAAGGGTTAAAAAAAAAACACCACACAGAAAAAAAATACTTTAATAGAAATAAATACATAGACACATTAGAGACTCCATGTTTATTACCCCCTCTCAGCCCTCCACGATCCTGCTCTTCTGTCTTCTTTCCCCTTCAACACATGCAGCTCTGTCTGCTCCATCAGACAGCACAGCTGCATGGGGGAAGACGCTGTGCTCCGTGCAGAAATCACTGTGAGAGTGACCACAGGCTCCCGGCTGTAAGCGGTGGCTTGGGATGCCATAGCAACGCTGCTCTGATTACGTGATTCCGGTGCCGCTGCGTGCTGGTAGCGGGACGTCACCACTACCAAGCGCGTTGCTATGGCAACGGTGATCTCCGTTATTGACCGGCTGTGTCAGCCGGTCAGGAGCCGGCTTCTGCGGACGCTGGTAACTACGGTAAACATCGGGTAACCAAGAAGCCCTTACCTTGGTTACCCGATGTTTACCTTCATTACCAGCGTCCGCCGCTCTCACGCTGTCAGTGCCGGCTCCCTGTATACATAGCCAGACTACACATCGGGTTAAATTAACCTGATGTGTACTCTGGCTAGGAGTGCAGGGAGCCAGCGCTAAGCGGTGTGTGCTGGTAACCAAGGTAAATATCGGGTTGGTTACCCGATATTTTACCTTAGTTACCAGGTGCAGCATCGCTACCACGCGTCGCTGCTGGCTGGAGCTGGTCACTGGTTGCTGGTGAGATCTGCCTGTGTGACAGCTCACCAGCAACCCGTGTAGCGACGCTCCAGCGATCCCTGCCAGGTCAGGTTGCTGGTGGGATCGCTGGAGCGTCACTTAGTGCGACGGTACCTTAAGGGAACGGGGAAGCAGAGCGGGTAGTCAACAGTGTGCTAGAGCATGTCGCCGGTACACGGCGATACACAAACGTGCACCATGTAACAGAGATGCAATGACAGGTCCTACATGACGCGTCAGTCATGTGACCAGTCTGTAGCCAATGAGATAATAGACAAGTGACTGGTCACATGGCTATTTTGACGTCCCGATAGGTCCTGCATCACTGCTGGTGTTCCCGGAGGACGCAGCAATTACCGATGGAAAAGCTGCAGGAGACAGAGTGCAGGACGCATCCCGGGGACAGGTAAGTGTTATGGCAATGTTTATTAACCTTATGTGTACATTTATAATGCGTTTTTATGGGTTTGTGATTGCCTCCCATTGTTTCCTATGGGTTCGAGAGGTTCGCCGAACCGGTTCGCAGAACCGAACTCGAACCAGACCTCGGTTCAGTGAACCGAACTCGAGCCGAACCGTGACCGGTTCGCTCATCGCTAGACACTACCAACATTGATAAATTTAATGCGTTTGGTGGAAAGAGATTTGCAGAAAATTTCTCGTTCATATTAAAATTCTGAAAGGAATTTATCTGAGAAGGAATTCTTTGTATTACAAGAACTGGAAAGAAATGATGGCCTGGTTATCATGCCATCAGATAAAGGGGGCAATCTGGTGGTTTTGAACCATGAATTTGACTTGCCCACCCCAGGGCTCTGGGACACCTGGTGCTGGGCCGGACTAGTCCAGGGGTAGTCAGTGGTGGCGGGGCCCGACTTCGTGGCCCTGGCGGGGTCAACTAATATGGCAGTGGTGGGGATGGTAATATATAATAAAGTTTGTAGGTTATTCATGACGCCACCTGTGGAATGCGGCTATGGAGCCGCCGCTGCTGGATGGGACCTCCGGGGCTGATGGATTAGCAGCTGGGATGGTTCTGCTCCCCACAGGTGGAGCAGTGCCCCGGGGCAACTGTTGGTGCTTATTAAAGTCTATGGTGGTGTTGTAGATGGTGCAGTGCAGGCGAAATAATGGAGGAAACACCAGGGGGTGCAGTTTCAAGATGTTTACTCACACTTCCAGGGCTGCAGCACACCGGTGCCTTTGGATTTCTGGGACCCACTGTCGGGGACCTCGGCTAATCCTGGGTAGATCTGGGAATAAATGCCGGTGCACCCCTCTGTTGTGTTTCTTCCCTCAGCGGTCTTCAAAGCCTTGACTTTTCTGGATAAACCTGTCTTTGCCTCCACTATAGGTTCTGGACAAGAAGGCTTGCCTGTATGGTACTCTGCCCTCTTCCCACGGGTTCTACAGTGGGATGTGGCCCTGGGCGCTTGCAACCACCCTGGGCCTTGGTGTTCACCTTTTCGAAATGACTTCTCTTCCTATGATTTCTAGGGACCGTTCCCTGTGTGCATCCTGATCATCCACCCGATGGTCAGTGGAACAGGCCACAAGCTTGAAAGCCTTGCAGTGGCCCTGGAATCCTTTCTGTAGTTCTCTGCTGTGGTGTCACCTGGCCCTAGCTGGTCCCCAGGGTCTCCACCAGGAAGAGTCACTTTCTCTTGCTTTCTTGAGTTTTCAACCTATCTGTTACACTCTTCACTACTCTCCTCTCTCAGACTATATCCCGTCACTGACTAAACTTCACCTTCCTGTCTCTGCTCTATCTAGCTGTTGCCTCCTCCCACCTACTCAGTTGCTAGGCCCCAACCTATGGGAGAAGGGATGGGTCTTACGACCCCCCCCAGCATGCAGCTTGGGGGGTAGCTGCCACTATCCACAGTCCCAATATATGCCTAACAATGGGTGTAGTGTGAATTTGCCTGTGGACCGGCGTTTACTCCTTTCCTTACCCAGAATGGGACATCACACCTCTGGCTGAGGTGCAATGTCTCTGTGGCGATGGAAACTTGTGGCGCCCCTGAGGCTATCTAGAGATGTGCCGCCAGATCTTAAAAGATAAAGGGACCTATGAAGTACTCACGCGGACTCAAAAGAAACGTATAAGAAAACTCTGATTTTAAGATCCTCGAAGAATCTAGGGGGGATGGTTTAATATCCAACAGTGAATTTGAATTTTTGAAACAGACGTCCCCAACAATGCCAACTTTCTACGCCTTATCCAAGGTTCATAAGGGACTAAAGGTACTGAAGGGTCATCCTAGAGTATCTGGCGGGGGCTCAAATACCCAGAACAGTGGCATTTACAGTACACACCAAAAGTTTGGACACACCTTCTCATTCAAAAGGTTTTCTTTATTTTCATGACTCTGCAAATTGTAGATTCACATTGAAGGCATCAAAACTATGAATTAACACATGTGGAATGAAATACTTTAACAAAAAAGTGTGAAACAACTGAATGTCTTATATTCTAGGTTTTTCAACTTTTGCTTTGATTACGGCTTTGCACACTCTTGGCATTCTCTTCATGAGCTTCAAGAGGTAGTCACCGGAAATGGTTTTCACTTCACATGTGTGAACTTTCAGGTTTAATAAGTGGGATTTATTGCTTTATAAATGGGGTGGGACCATCAGTTGTGTTGTGCAGAAGTCTGGTGGATACACAGCTGATAGTCCTACTGAATAGACTGTTAGAATTTGCATTATGTCAAGAAAAAAGCAGCCAAGTAAAGAAAAACGAGTAGCCATCATTACTTAAAGAAATGAAGGTCAGTCAGTATAAAAAAATTGGGAGAACTTTGAAAGTGTCCCCAAGTGCAGTGGCAAAAAACATCAAACGCTACAAAGAAACTGGCTCACATGAGGACCGCCCCAGAAAAGGAAGACCAAGAGTCACCTCTGCTGCGGAGGATAAATTTATCAGTCACCAGCCTCAGAAATCGCAGGTTAACAGCAGATCAGATTAGAGACCAGGTAAATGCCACACAGAGTTCTAGCAGCAGACACCTCTCTAGAACAACTATTAAGAGGAGACTTTGTGCATCAGGCCTTCATGGTAAAATAGCTGCTAGCAAACCACTGCTAAGGACAGGCAACAAGCGGAAGAGACTTGTTGGGGCTAAAGAACACAAGGAATGGACATTAGGCCAGTAGAAATCTGTGCTTTTGTCTGATGAGTCCAAATTTGAGATTTTTGGATCCAACCACCGTGTCTTTGTGCAACACAGAAAAGGTGAACGGATGGACTCTACATGTCTGGTTCCCATTGTGAAGCATGGAGGAGGTGTGATAATGTGGGGGTGTTTTGTTGGTGACACTGGGGATTTATTAAAAATTGAAGGCATACTGAACCAGCATGGCTACCACAGCAACTTGCAGCGGCATGCTATTCCATTCGGTTTGCGTTATGTTGGACCATTTATTTTTCAACAGGCTGTGTAAGAGCTATTTGACTAAGAAGGAGTGATGGGGTGCTACGCCAGATGACCTGGCCTCCAGTCACCAGACCTGAACCCAATCAAGATGGTTTGGGGTGAGCTGGACAGCAGAGTGAAGACAAAAGGGCCAACAAGTTCTAAGCATCACTGGGAACTCCTTCAAGACTGTTGGAAGACAATTTCCGGTGACTACCTCTTGAAGCTCATCAAGAGAATGCCAAGAGTGTGCAAAGTAGTAATGAAAGCAAAAGGTGGCTACTTTGAAGAACCTAGAATATAAGACATATTTTCAGTTGTTTCACACTTTTTTGTTATGGATTTCATTCCACATGTTCATAGTTTTGATGCCTTCAATGTGAATCTACAATTTTTAGAGTCATGAAAACGCTTTGAATGAGAAGGTGTCCAAACCTTTGGTCTGTACTGTATGTATGGTGGATGGAAGCTAGATAATGTGCAGACAGAGTAACATCCTGTTTTATTTTAGTATCTGCATTACTTTTATTTAATAGGACTAGAGATGAGCAAAGTGAACAAAACTAGCTGAACCAGGTTAATTTTAGACTGCCAAAATCTTATAGAATGGCTACTGCTATTTTACACATTGCAGAAGATGTTATTAGTCAATAGCAGTAATAGCCTACCGGTTTCACATGTTGGGGCACAGCAAATCAGGAGGGCGTATCGTTGCATGTAGAAATGCAGCAGCTAACATGGCAAATCTAGAGGTATGACTCTGGGGGTGTGGGGAAGGCAAGGAACTTGAGAAATTTTACACCATCTCATAACTTAAGTTAGGATGATTGTGTGGTGGAAAATATCTAGGAACCAAATCATTGTAATGAGGAGCTCATGTCTCCAGAAGAGGAACGGGACAAATATATAGCATTGCAACACATTATATACATACATGTATACTCTATATACGGTGGGTAAAATAAGTATTGTGCAGTATTATCTATTTTCTGTTAATATATTTCCAAAGGTGCTGTTGACATGAATTAGCTTTACTAGATGTCCAACAACCCATTCAATTCACAGGAAAAGAAATCCAACAATACATTTAGTGATATCTAATAATGGGAGATGACACAGGGAAAGTATTGAGCACGGTTACTGAAATGTATGTAATACTTCATGCATAAGCCTTTGTTGGTAATGACTGTTTTTGTTAGGGTGAAGACTCTGGAATGTCCACTACAGTATTTTTCGGACTATAAGACGCACCGGATCATAAGACGCACCCTGTTTTAGAGGAGGAAAATACATTTTAAGCAAAAAATGTGGTCATGACACAGTTATGGGGCAAGAATTTGCTGATGACACTGTTATGGGGGTAATGTCCCCAAATTCTCTACTAAGGTACCCCAGCCTGGTAATGATCCTCTTGCCTTGTATATACAGTATATGTCCCTCATCCTGGTATAGCCCCCATCTTGCCATATACCATCATCCTGGCATATGGCCGCATCCTGCTATATCCTGGCATATGGCCCCATCCTGCTATTGGCCCCATCCTGCTATTGGCCCCATCCTGCTATTGGCCCCATCCTGCTATTGGCCCCATCCTGCTATTGGCCCCATCCTGCTATTGGCCCCATCCTGCTATTGGCCCCATCCTGCTATTGGCCCCATCCTGCTATTGGCCCCATCCTGCTATTGGCCCCATCCTGCTATTGGCCCCATCCTGCTATTGGCCCCATCCTGCTATTGGCCCCATCCTGCTATTGGCCCCATCCTGCTATTGGCCCCATCCTGCTATTTGCCCCATCCTGCTATTTGCCCCATCCTGCTATTTGCCCCATCCTGCTATTTGCCCCATCCTGCTATTTGCCCCATCCTGCTATTTGCCCCATCCTGCTATTGGCCCCATCCTGCTATTGGCCCCATCCTGCTATTGGCCCCATCCTGCTATTTGCCCCATCCTGCTATTTGCCCCATCCTGCTATTTGCCCCATCCTGCTATTTGCCCCATCCTGCTATTTGCCCCATCCTGCTATTTGCCCCATCCTGCTATTTGGCCCCATCCTGCTATTGGCCCCATCCTGCTATATAACCCATCCTGCTCATATACCCCCAAACTGCTCATATAATACCCCCAATCCTGCTCATATACCCCTCGCATCCTGTGTCACATAAAAACAAACGTTCATACTCGCCTTGCCTCACTCACTGCAGCATCACTCCTCCTCAGTCTGTGTCAGCAGCAGCGCTGGAGTGTGGAGCCAGTCAATGTTCCCCTTCAGCATCGCGATGTTGTCCTGTCTGTGCCGGCTGCGTGTGGACACGTGCGCACAGCGATGACTTCATCCCTGTGAGCACAGCTAGTCTCCACACAGCTGCCGCCAGCAGACTCTGGACCAGACCTACCCCCGCCACAGAACAGGCCACGTGACACCTTGCGTGGCCTGGACCCCCACACACCCAACGCTTGTTCCCCCAACTTGCAAGCCAAACCAACCATTAAAACCTTTTCATCCATCACTTAAACTCTAAGCATCCAATATATGCACAAGCCAGCGTACCCAGTCCACCTTACTGCACCGCACTCCCCTGATCCTTGGTGGCAGGAGCCACCGGGTCCCTCTGACGGCCACTCAGGCCCACCGGCACACCATGCCACAAGCTCCCAAATTATACCGGAATCCACACCATGCCCCGCTGGCCTTATTATAACGAATTAAATGCAGTACCGACTGTACCATCGTCCTCCCCAGTACCGACCAAAGAACCACTGTACAGTCACCCTGTTCCTCCTCCTGTCTCCAGCTGAATCCAACCACCACTGGGGTTGAGATACAACAGGATGACACTCATACTGCTTATGCTACTGGGTCACTTCGCACCCCAAACCTAGTTCTCCCAGGAAACCGCTAAAGGGAAACCCCACTGTAAAACGACTGCAATCCATAGCCTTGAAATTTCCCCTACAGCTGGCCTTGCAGCTTCCCCAGAGCCAAATATCACTACCGGTCTCCCCTGACCGATTTATTTCGCCGTCACACCCTCTGACAACAACAGAGGCTCGAGCTGTCTTCCCCAGAAAATCCCAAAATCTTCCCACATACTCAACTACCACACTAATGGACCTTCTTCATCTGAAATCAGGCCCACTTAATTTCCACGAGGCCCACACGGCCTAACGGAACCATGCCCCACCCCAAAATTAACACGGCCTCAAAAAACAAAACAACCGCAACCATCGCCCTGTACCCCTTACTGAGGCGAAGATATTGAAGCATTACCTTCGATCCCAAGGTCCAACAACACCTCCAACCATAATGCACAGTCCGCTTGCCTCCGCAAACACGACAAGCTCCCTGTACTACAATGCCCACCGGAAAATTGCAGCCACACCACTGGCCCGATTGACTCCATATGCAACTATGGGCATCAGGAGACACAACTTAACCAAATACCATGTCCGGGCCTTTCGATCTCAAGGAAATTCCTTGTGACACACAACCCCCTTTGAGCTCTCATATTACACCCCAAGATAAATTAAAACCTTGGCCACACCATAGTATCCGCTCAAAGCCGACAACCGAAGGGCGTACCACTATTTTCCCGTAACGCACAACTGCACCTTCAAACCAAATACCTTTTGTGCCGTGAGACCGGAGCACCACGACTCCCTAAGCAAACCCTTACCCAGATGCCCATACCTACCACCGGGCCAAGCATTCCCTTTTTATTTGTTTTTTAAATTGTATATGAATATAAAATAGACTCCACCAGCCCACAGATGCCAGGAGTCCACCCATGCAAAACACCCAATAATACCAGATGGCCCTAAGCTATCCGACTTACACTCTATGCACCACAAGTACCCAATCCTCTAGTCCAAACCAAAACTCATAGTCCCCACCCGTAATCACGGCTGTCCGAAGAACTCCATTATTCCGTCCGCAGCTCACCATTGCTGATTAACCGAGTTCACCAACAGCAGCCCAAAGCTGCCCAGCACCTACATTAACACCAATTCAGTCACGCTGGACTCAACATTCCTCCCAGCACCAACCTCCACAATGGGATAACATGCTGACTAGCCACAAATTAACCCCATGTTACCATTGATGCGGTTGCAAACCTACAAACCCATTACAGCAACCAACACCTCACCTTCTCCTATATTTCCGCTCTCCTTTATTCCCTTATCCACAGCAACCCTCGCGCTATACCAGGGCCCCGCACCTACACATCACTCACAAAAACCCCCTGAAAACTCTCCGCACACACCGTATCACGGGACCCCTCGCCCCTTTACCTTACCCACCATAATTCATCCAATAAGAACCACCATGCATCAGAAGATTAATAATGAAACACCCCAGCAAACCTTCAATAACTGCGCTGTCTCACCCGCTCACATGTGCCGCAATCATCAGCCCCCTTAACCAAGTCTCACAAGACCTAAACTGCGGCAAACTCCAAACCTCGCCATCCCCAACCTGAAACTGTAACCACCGGACCTGACGCCACCTGCACCCTCACGGCCCCGCTGCCATTAGACCACCCCGTCCATAACTCTGCCCCTGGCCTCCAGAACATGAACCCACACCCCCCAGGGACCAAGGCACCAACCGACCTACGAACTAAGCACATGCTCCAAAACCCCCCCAGCTGCTACCCATATCTCCAGACACTACTCCACTATAGCGACTGTCCCCCCACCACCACAAAAAGGCTGAAACTTAAATTGATTACCGCGCCAGGCTGCCTCCAGAGGACGCCCTCAGATCAGCCGTCACTGTCCTTTTCGCCAGTCGTCCGTCACTGATCCCGGGACAGTCCCTCAAGCTGCAGCCACCGAATGCCCGCCGGGTTCGCCCCCTGATGCCAGGAGCACCGTGTCCACATGCCCTGTTTGGGCCGATTGTCGCCTCCACAATGCTGGGCACTCTCCTCCTGGGGGAAGCCGCTACTGATGAGAGCTGCACCCTTGTCCCAATGCCTGCTCCAGGATAGACAGCAGGCCTCATGTCTCCTCCTCGTCACCACCTGCTGCGCCCAGTCCTCCGGTCCCGATGATCCAGCCACACAGGTGAGGTGACCCTGCAGGCAGCAGTCCTCCGGCCCCCCCTGTGGAGGGAGGGGGGGTGTTGTCCATCCACCGCCGCTGTGTGCGCTCCCGGCCGGGAGCGGCCGCATCGCTCCAAAATCCAGTCCAAGGCCTCACACCGGAAGTAGGCCCCCGGACTGGACACGCCCCCTTTTCGGCCATCGCGGCCCTGCAGGAGATTCCTCCCGACAACCAGAGCGGGCACAGCAAGCTACTGCCGCCCGCCCAGCTGTGGAGGGTCCCCACAGGAGTGGGGGCTCTCACGTTGTCCTTCTCACACCCACCTTCCCCAAAAGACCCCGGCAAGTCCTGAAACTGCCAGGACTACAGCAAAGAGGGGGGTGGGGGGAGGGGAAGGTGCCGAGGAAACACCCAGGCAGCCTGGGTGTGGGACTGCACTGCCTGGGCGCCCTGCACTGCCATGCTGACCAGATCCGAAGATTCCTCAGGACATCTTGATGGAGGTTCCCCAGCCCGTCCAAGCTGCAGATCTGCGATGTCCGGATCCATCAGGCTGGATGTCATGATGGTGGTTCCCCAGCCCGTCCAAGCTGTCATCCAGGAAGTACAAGAGGAGGTAATGGACTCCCACCTCCTATTATATACACCATGAAGCTCCCTACTTTACTACCACCACACTCCACCCCCTAACCAATCACCTTCTATTCCTCATTCCTAAACGAACCAACACTGTTTAACCCCAACAACTCCCTACCCTCCGGGCTGTCATGTCGCCCCTACACCCTATGGGTTCCATGGCTTTCTCAAAGCTGGAAGGTCCAGGGAATCGCCTTACCCACCCGACACATGTCGTCACACTTGGTGACTTTCTCAAGGGCAAAAAAAGTAATGACTCATTTACATTATCCTGCTTTAACCCCCTGGACTTTGGTGCATAGACATACGAGTTGGGCCAAAGATCTGTCTCACTTGAGGCAGGCTATTTTCTGCACTCATGTTCTCAGCCCAGGGCTAGGAATTATCAGGCTGCAACTCTGGGAATTGTGGTGCTCAGGTTCAACCTGGGGTTATGCTAGTTGACATATTAAGGTTTTCATCACTTTTTTGCAAAGGGCTGCTTTGTCTAAATATTAAGGTCTATCATGACTGCATTGTAAGCTGTTGCTGGGTTTAATATGTATTCTAATTTGTGAAGCGCTATAGCACATTTTTTTTGCTATGTTGCAACATCATGTGCTTTGAAAATTTAACTTCTGATCTGTTTATTATACCAGCTAGCTTGGTTAGAATCTTGGTCCATTTTATATAGGGAATCGCATGGTCTCCTTTTGGTATGTTTTTAAATGTTTTTAAAATTTGTCTATGGTTGTTGTGATACCATTTGGTGTTCTGTGACACAAATGTGTTTATGTTCCCTGATATACAATACATTTTTGATTAATTATGTACATGTTGATCCCTCAATTTTTTTGGCACTTTTCTCTCTAAACGAATGTTGTATTGTATAATCACAAGATTCTTTGATACACTGGTCAGAAGCTAGCTTTAGCTCAAGCAGTGAACACGTCTCATCGTCTGATTCATTTATATCTGCACAGATCGATTTTTTGAACTCCGTCTCTGTGACCTTGAGAAATCCCATTTGTGATTTCCCCAAAATTTCCAACCTTGATAGCTGGCGCTCATTCGTGGGGACCCTAAAAGGAAGCACCGCCGTTCCTGGACACATCGATATTTTGGATGTCACAGACTGAGATCTCCCTCTGCTCTAACCAGGCTGATCACCTGCCGACCCCGATAAGTGTTAAATACTGTGTATTCACTACCGATGTGGTTGTTCTTGGAGAGGTTGGGGTAACGGGCTGTGTGTTCTGATTGGTGTTAAAGGTACCGGTTTGTGACTCAGGAGTGGTGCCCGTGACTCGCCCACCCCAGGGCTGTGGGACACCCGGTGCCGGGCCGGACTAGTCCGGTGGTAGTCAGTGGTGGCTGGGCCCGGCTCCGTGGCCCTGGTGGGTGTCAGTACTATATGTGGCTTAAGTTAAAGTTTGTGTTCGTGACGCCACCTGTGGTATGCGGCTAATAAGCCGCCGCTGCTGTGTGAGACCTCCGGGATGATGTTATGGCAGCAATGGTAGTACTGCTCCCCACAGGTGGAGCAATGCCCGGGCACAGTTGGTGCTTGTGAATGTCTATGCAGATGAAATAACTGGGACAACTTCAGAGGTGCAGTTCAAGTTCTTTTACTCACAGTTCTTGTCAGGCAGGCAGAACCCTTGGACTGCTGGGACCGCTGTCAGGGACCGCCGTCTTCTGGGTGATTCAGAGTGTGAAATCCGGTACCCTCTCTCTTAGTGTCTCTTTCTCTGCTGTCTTCACTAGCCTTGCCTTGTTAAGATGGACTTGGCTTGGCCTCCATTACAGTCTCCAGGCTGGGGGGTCACCTGTCGGCTGATTACCCCTTTTCTGAAGGGCTGCTCTGGGTTCTGGCCCTGGGAGCTTGCAACGTCCCTGGGCCTCGGTTTTTACTGTTTGGAGATTGTCTTTTCACTCCTCCAGTCTCTAGGGACCGTCCCCTGTCGCAGCTAATCACTCCACCGATGTCACTGTGGACCAGGCCACCGCAGCCTGCAGCTACTCGTAGCGCCTCTGGGCCCTCGGCTTCGGTACCCAACAAGGACAGCTCGTGGTACCTACAGGACTACCCGCGGCCCTGCGACCCTTTCTTTCCTTCTCTTCTTTCTCCTCCTTGCCTGCCTCAGCAGGCCTCCTCCTCCCTCCTTTCTCTCGTTCTTCTCCTCCAACTACATGCTGCTTCTCTCACTCCCTGAGGTAAACTGAAACTAACTTGACCTTCCTTTCTCTATCTGCTCTCTGGTGGCTCCTCCCACCTCCCCAGTTGCTAAGCTACCACCCTATGGGAGCAGGGATGGGTCTTACAGCCCCTCGCAGCATGGGAGGGTTGCCTGCCACTTTCCCTGGTCCTGTGTGTCCCTAGCAATGGGTGTAGTGTGGATTTACCAGGGGACCGGAGTTCACTCTCTTCCTCTCCCAGAATGGGGCATCACACCGCTGATGGGGTGCAATGACCTGTGGCGACGGAAGCCTCAGGGGCGCCACACTCGCTGGGGCTCAGTAGCAACTTTGAGGTGTGGATAAATAGTGTCACGTGGGATCCAGAGGATTGATGTTAGGGGAAAGGGTGGTGGCTGGATATACCCATTTAGATTGACCCGGTCTGTCATTAAAGATGCGGGGGGGGCACACCAGTGATCGAAGATAGGGATTAGGATAATAGAATAATACATTTCTGCTGTTGAGAAGATCAGTGACCTATTGTTAGGAAGATCTGTGACCTGTTGGGGAGATATTTAGCTGAGGAAGTAGCTAGTATAGGGTGGAACGTTACAGTGCCGGCCGAACTGTGATGTGCACCATAGTCATAAAATAGTGTAATCTGATCATCGCCAAGGTAGAAGTAATGTTTAGACTGGTAAGACATAAAGTTGAGAAGCCTAAAGGTTCGCAGAATGTGTTGGAATTGGTGAACATTCCTTAGGTGGGTGCACGTGCTGGAGGGAGTTAAGCTCTGCGGCATGCCCCGGAGATTTTAAAAGTATTAGGATTACCGAAAGGAGGTCGGCTACAGCCGTCTCAGTGTGTTAAAGCAAAGAAAGGAAAGTTGGAAGACAGAGGATTGTTGGATGAGACAGAGGAGTTTTAGGAAAGAAGCGCAGACATTGCTATCCGAGGGATACTTGAAATTAGAGGATGAAGACTTGAGGGAGATGTTGTGTTTTCCCTTTTTGCCCATGACAGCACCACCTGAGAGGTTCCGCCAACATCAGGACAGGAAACCCACTGATAAAAAGGCGGTACCTCTCCTCCACATCAGTTTGGTTTCCTGTCCTGATGGGACAACCAACAGAACCTCCCAGGTCTGACCCGGTGTGGAAGTTTGGTTTCTTACCAAAAGCCGGCATTCGGGCCTGGATGCACCTCCCCAGGGCTTCGGCTGTTTGCGGTGGTGGGCCGCAGGCCTGGAGCGGGAACTCTGCTCTGCGTCGCTCCAGGCTATGTGATCCTCACACGGAGCCCACGAGACGGGCGCCCTGCTGATGGAATGCCGGGGTGAAGAGGAAGTGACGCGGCACCCGGATGTTAATCACCTGCGCATTTGTGGCGCCCTGGACAAGCCAGGGGCCACAGAGAACAACACCCACACACCCCACACTCCCGGTCAGGTACACCGAAGTCAGACAAAACCCTTGTTGCCTTCCTCCAGGGGCTGATGATCACACCAGGGGGTGGGCCAGGCGGTTGGTCCCGCCCACCGAGGAGTTCACAGTCCTGGAGGCGGGAAAAACAGGCAGATTAGAGTTGGAAGTGAAAGTGGAAGGAAGGAGAGTGGTAGAACAGCAGCCTGAAGTTGGTCCGCATGTGTGGCCCAGACAGATCAGCAAGGTTGGCAGACGGTGGTGACCGTCTGCAGGAGTGGCCTATCGGAGTCTACCGTAAGGACCATGGACGGGCGGTGGCCCGGCGGTACTGGACCGGTACACAAAGAGAAGTCGGCACCATCTGGCAGGGGCTTGCGGACCCCGGCAAGGCTAGGAGTCGCCGTGAATTTGCTAAATCCGTTAGCGAAGGGAACCTCCTGGGTTTCCCAGCAGCCAAGTCCCGACAGAAGGCAACAGTCCAACCGTGAGAGGGAAACAGTCACCGCCAAGGCTATAGTTCCCAGGGCCAGAGCCTGCGGGCAAAAGGGGCTCCTCCAGCTCATATCCAAGCTGGGGAGCGAGTTACCGGTGGGAACCCATTGGAACCGTTTACAGTACATAGGTGCAGGGAAAGGCAGTCATCACCAACCTGCTGGGAGAAACACTGCAGCAGTCTGTGGGACCCGTCCATCCAGCCGTGGGCTTTACCGAGAACTGTGTCCTCATCATTGGCTGAGTGAGTACCACCGTGCCGTGCGGCACAGCGCTGCCCCCGCGACCCTGCACCTCACCAGGCCCCGTAACCCGCCTGCCATCCATCCGTACCCCATCACCGGGCCCCGGGACAACCAACCCCCTACCCACGGAGGGGAGAACTAACATCCAGGCTGCTCCCTGTCATCGCTCCCGGGATCCCCGTCCAGAGCAGCGGTGGTGTCGCCAATATCACCACAACCGTGGGTGGCGTCACGGACAATAACCAAATCCCCACAATCAATTCCCCACCCTTTTCACTCACAGGCGAGGAGCGCCGCTCGAGCCACCACTGAGCAGCCGCAGCAGCCGGACCCGAGCAGTGGGAGAGCGCAGCGTCCCCTCCTCCGCCCGCGACACATTCACAAGGTGTTACAAGATGGCAGCGCCCAGCCAACGGATTTCAGGCAGGAAATTTGAACTAGGGAGGTATGAGGAGTCACCTTTGCTGCATTCTGGTGAGTATGACTTCTCCCCTTTTCAGCATGGAAGACAGCTCTCAACCAGAGCAGGATGTGCTGGAACAGCATACAGATTCCCAGGGCAGCAAGGGGAGTGCTCCTCTGGCAGGGCTAGTCCCTCCAGTCAGGCAAATCGACATTCCGGGGGGTCTGAGAAATCCAAATCTGGAAGTCCTAAACTGCCTCCGAAACCGGTACCAAATCCGTCATCTTGGAGAGTGAGTGTCTGCTGCAGCATGTCATTATTTAAGTGTCCCCCCTATGTTCCCTTCTTCTTTCAGGAGGTACCTCTAAGAGAAATCATAGGAATTGTGGGGTTTACAAGGACAGTCTATCTTCAGATTACCAAGGGGGCCTTGTCCCACCTGTATCAAAGAGTTATTCTGTTTTATTTAGATCATAATGTTGAAATTACATACAAAATTAAAAAACATGACTAAATCCTGACATGTTTCGGACCCTAGAACAGGGTCCTTATTCTTGGGTAACATGGACACAAATGTATGCTGATTTTATAAAAGGAAACCTGAACATGTCTCAGTGAATCCGTGTCCAAGTGAAAACATCTGTTGTAGACTGATTTGTTCATTTAAGACAAGACAGAGCGCAAAAAAAAGGCTGCTGGGTGTTGTGGCATGCACCTGTAACCCTAGCTATATTGGGAGGATTGGCCTGTTGTATCACTTGTGATTCTCAGTTCTGGTCCAGACTGGACTGTGTGGATCAGGTAGTTACTGTCCTCTTCAAAAGGGTGAGTGGAAGTGTCGCGGGCAGAGGGGTGGGAACACCGCTCGCCTGGAAACGCTGGCGCTCGGGTCCGGTGCTTCTGCTTCTCGGTGGCTCGAGCATGGGGCCAGACCCGGGGCTCGAGCAGCGCCTCCTCGCCCACGAGTGATAAGGGGAGGTTTTTGGTGGATATTTGGGGATGTTGGTCGTGACGCCACCCACGGGTTGTGGTGATGGTGGGCACCACCGCTTATGGTGACGGGGGATCCCGGGAGCGATGGCGGAGAGCAGCTAAGGTGTTGACCCCTCCGTGGGTAGGGGCTGTTGGTCCCGGGGCCCCGGTTGGGGGGGTAGGGAGGAGGTATAGGTGCAGGTGCCGAGGCGGGGAGGCAGCGTGGGGCGCGGGTAGACTGTGCGGTGCCGGATGGCACTGTTGTACTCACTCAGACACAGAAGGACAGCGTCTCTGGTAAACCAAACGGCTGGATGGATGAGGCCCACAGCCGGCTGAGGTGTTCTCGCTCTCCCCGGACGGGTTGATGGTGGCTGTCGTTTTCCTGCACCTGTGTAAGTGTATTTGACTCCTATGGCTTCCCACGGGTAGTCCACTCCCCGGTGTGTACGTGTCGGGAGAGCCCGTTTGCCCACAGGCGCTGGCCCTTGGATTTCTGGTCCTTGGCGGTGACACTTTTCTGGACGGGTTGGGCTGTTGCCTTCTGACGTGACTTAGGTGGGAATGAACCCCTGAGGTCCAGACCGCAATCAGATAATTTGACCTTTACGGCGGCTCCTAGAGTGGTCGGGGTCTGAGTACCCTGCCTTAGTGCTTGGCTTCAATCTGCTCCCCGGTTTAGTACCGGTGGGCCACCGCCCGACCCCGGTCCTACGGTTCCGCTGACCTACCCCAACTCCTGCAGACAGCCACAACAGTCTGTTTGCCGACCTTGCTGAACATGCATGGGCTCCAACCCAGACACCAACAGTTTTCACTCCTCACACTTCCACTGCTTACCACCAACTACCGTCTTTTCCCACCTCCAGCCCTGTGAACTCCTCAGTGGGTGGGTCAACCGCCTGGCTCCGCCCCACCTGGTGTGGACATCAAGCCTGGAGGGTGGCAACAAGGATTTGATTGACTGGTGTCACCTAACCAGGGGAGGGTGTGTGTGTGTGTGATGTTAGTGTACTGTGACCCCTGGGGGTCCAGGGCGTCATAGAAGCACTCTGCTGACTGAAGAAGGGTGGTGCCTGGCCAAAAAAATCCCAAGGCAAATCAAAGCACTGTTTAAAAATAAAAAATACATGTTACCACAAAGAGCTTGGTATACAATTTTGACCCTCTAGATGTTATCAAAAATACATAGTTTATAATAATTATATCATTACAGATGTTAAGTGTAAATAAGCAAATCCCTCAGCACCAGTAAGACTGCTTCTATTGTTCTCTGTTGTCAGCCATTATACACAACGGCTATTGGTATAGAAAGGCTGCAACAATTATCCCTTGTTGTCAATCTTTACAAGTCATAGAATAACTGTTATAATGTGGGAGAACTACTGCTTTAATTCTGTCAGCTATTAGGGAGGCTAGGAATAATAAAGGTGTAGTATTAGAGGTCTACTGGCAAATGCAAGAAGTCTTGTAAACAAAATGAATGAATTGGAGACTCTTATGTCAACCATGGATTATGATGTGGTGGGCATTACGGAAACCTGGCTGGATGGAAGCCGTGACTGGGTGACAAACAAAGGGTTATAGTACATTTAGGAAGGACAGGAAAGACAAAAATGGTGGTCTGTGTGTATATTTATCTAATCTAACCTAAATTTACATGTGTTGAATGATGACATTGGGGGTAACTGCAACAATGTAGAGTCAGTATGGGTAAATGTACATGGGGAGGGGAATAAAGGAAAAATGCTAATTGGCGTTTGCTATAAGCCTCCTAACATACCTGAACAAATAGAGGGTGAAATGCTGGAACAAATTGAAAAGGCAGCTAATAATAATAATAATCGGGTTCTTATTATGGGGGATTTCAACTATCCAGACATACAGTGGGACATACAGCTTTTCGAAGAACCAGAAGATTCTAAGTTCTTATCTACTATTCAAGACAATTTCCTCTCGCAGATGGTAGATGAACCGACAAGGGGAGATAATCTGCTAAATCTGGTCCTGTCAAATAGACCGGATACAATTTCAGATGTACAGGTCCGGGAGCACTTGGGCACCAGCGATCATAATCAATAGAACATTTCAAAGAGGAAATGCTAAAACCTGGAATTTTAGGAAAGCTGATTTCAATAAATTAAGGGAAGAGCTTAAATGTGTAGATTGGGACAAAGTTATGGTAACTGGGGATACTGAACATAAATGGGGAAAGTTTTTAAGGATATACTGCTAGTCTTGTACAAAACTTATACCCTCTGGTAATAAAATGTCCAGGAATAAAAAAACTATTATCTATATATATAATTGCCTTATTCTGTCTGTCTGTCTGTCATGCTCCAAAATTGTGTCCTTACGGTGACACAAAGCTGATTGGCCGCTGGGCTTGCCATGGCCCCGCCCCCCCACACCGATTGGCAACTCGCCCAGGCTGCGCCCCCACACGGATTGGCCAGCCGCTCGCCCAGGCTCCGGCCCCCCCACAGATTGGCCTCTCGCCCCGGCACCCTGCAGGCATTGGCAATTCGGCCACGCCCCGCCCCGCCCCCCTCACGCAATGCACGCTAGCTCTGGCCCCGCCCCTCCCTCCCCCCACGCATTCCCCGAACTGACACGGCTGTCACGGAGATGAGTACTGTACTCAAAGCCCCCCCCCCCACCCGGCGTGTGGATACGTTGGTAACCATGCTCGCATGGTTACAAGCGCATCAAGGTCTTGCTGCAGCGGAAGATCCACACGCACACACATAACAGCACACACACAAACATACACACACATCAGATCACACTCACTCTCACACACACACCTCACACACACCTCACACACACCTCACATCGCATCCACACACTCACAGCATCCGGCGATATCGCTTGCTTCTCGGCCTCGATACTGTGCTGTTGTGACCTTCCAGGACCTGACGGAGGATCACATGGCCAGAGGCATGTGATATTTCCGGATGTTGTGAGTATCAGCGCGTATGTGCGATATCGTCAGTGTCTGTGTGTGTGTGAGTGGATGCGATCGGGTGTGTGTGAGTGGATGCGATCGGGTGTGTGTGAGTGGATGCGATCGGGTGTGTGTGAGTGGATGCGATCGGGTGTGTGTGAGTGGATGCGATCGGGTGTGTGTGAGTGGATGCGATCGGGTGTGTGTGAGTGGATGCGATCGGTTGTGTGTGTGAGTGGATGCGATCGGGTGTGTGAGTGTCGGCAGAGGAGCACGGCGTGCTGGAGGAGGCTGCGATCGGGTGTGTGTGAGTGGGTGCGATCGGGTGTGTGTGAGTGGGTGCGATCGGGTGTGTGTGAGTGGATGCGATCGGGTGTGTGTGAGTGGATGCGATCGGGTGTGTGTGAGTGGATGCGATCGGGTGTGTGTGAGTGGATGCGATCGGGTGTGTGAGTGTCGGCAGAGGAGCACGGCGTGCTGGAGGAGGCTGGGAGCAGAGAGGCTGATCATGGGGAAGGCTGGGAGTGGGAGGCTGATGCTGGGGGAGACTGGGAGGGGAAGGCTGATGCTGAAGGAGGCTGGGAGGAGGAGGCTGGGAGGAGGAGGCTGGGAGGAGAGAGGCTGATCCTGGGGAAGGCTGGGAAGGGGAGGCTGATGCTGAGGGAGGCTGGAAGGAGAGAGGCTGATGCTGGGGGAGGCTGGAAGGAGAGAGGCTGAGGCTGGGAGGAGAGAGGCTGATGCTGGGGAAGGCTGATGCTGAGGCAGGCTGGGAGGGGAAAGCTGATGCTGGGGAAGGCTGGGAGGACGGAGGCTGGGAGGAGAGAGGCTGATCCTGGGGAAGTCTGGGAGAGGGAGGCTGATGCTGGGGGAGGCTGGAAGGAGAGAGGCTGATGCTGGGGGAGGCTGGAAGAAGAGAGGCTGATGCTGGGGGAGGCTGATGCTGGGGGAGGCTGGGAGGAGAGAGGCTGATGCTGGGGAAGGCTGGGAGGATAGAGGCTGATGCTGGGAGGAGAGAGGCTGATCTGGGATGAGAGAGGCTGATGCTGGGAGGAGAGAGGCTGATCCTGGGGAAGGCTGGGAACGGGAGGCTGATGCTGAGGGAGGCTGGAAGGAGAGAGGCTGATGCTGGTGGAGGCTGATGCTGGTGGAGGCTGATGCTGGTGGAGGCTGATGCTGGTGGAGGCTGATGCTTGGGGAGGCTGATGCTGGGGGAGACTGGGAGCGGAAGGCTGATGCTGAGGGAGGCTGGGAGGGGGGAGGCTGGGAAGAAGGAGGCTGGGAGGAGAGAGGCTGATCCTGGGGAAGGCTGGGAAGAGGAGGCTGATGCTGAGGGAGGCTGGAAGGAGAGAGGCTGATGCTGGGGGAGGCTGGAAGGAGAGAGGCTGAGGCTGGGAGGAGAGAGGCTGATGCTGGGGAAGGCTGATGCTGAGGGAGGCTGGGAGGGGAAAGCTGATGCTGGGGAAGGCTGTAAATATACGCACATACCGCACAACACACACATTGCACAAAACATACCTCCCCCCAAAACACACCACACACACACAAACCGCGCAACACACACACAACGCTACAGACACACAGCGCTCCACAAACAACGCAACACACATACAACACCGCTCTCACCCCCCGTCACACCCAGACAACACCCAGAACATGTACAGCGCCTACACAAACACTTGGTAACTACACACAACAACATCTCTCTCTCTCTCTCTCTCTCTCTCTATATATATATACAATACGTAAATTCTAGAATACCCGATGCGTAGAATCGGGCCACCTTCTAGTGGATAAATAAGACTGTACAAAGTATAATAAAACAAAGGGTGTTTAAGATTTTAAAGGCTGAGAATCCAGAAATAGCATTTCAGAAGTATAAAGATTAGAGATGAGCGAACCGGTCGCGGTTCGGCTCGAGCTCGGTTCACCGAACCGAGGTCTAGTTCGGTTCGGCGAACCACTCGAACCCGTAGGAAACAATGGGAGGCAATCACAAACACATAAAAACACTAGAAAACAACCTCAAAGGTGTCCAAAAGGTGACAAACAACTTCCAACACTACACACACACATGGGAAAGTGACAAGGACATATACTCATGCGAAAACAAAAGAGCTGGACAAGCAAAAAGAGGAGACACAGATATAGGCATGGCATGCCCTTCTAAAATGATGTAAAACACCGCAAGGTTACTCCAAGCGGAGTCTCCCTTTTTTCCAAAGATTGGGCCACACAGACGCCCCTTCAGTGGCAGCACTTGTGCCCCAGTTGTACACTTCACAGGTAGATTTGCATCAAGCACATTCAAAATCCACAAGCATTTACTCTCCCCAGGATGACACAGGGGTAGTAAATTCCTTGTGGATCCATGACTTGTTCATTTTGATGAACGTTATTCTGTCCACATTGTCACTGGACAGACGCGTGCGCTTATCCGTCAGCACACACCCAGCAGCACTGAAGACACGTTCCGAGACAACGCTGGCAGCTGGACACGACAAAATCTCCAAGGCATAAGTGGAGAGCTCTGGCCATTTTTCAAGATTTGAAGCCCAAAATGAGCAAGGCTCCATTTGCAAAGTCATGGCATCGATGTTCATGTGGAGATACTCCTGTATCATCCTCTCCAGCCGTTGACTATGTGTCAGACTTGTTGTGTCTGGTGCCCTTGCAAAGGATGGTCTTAAAAAAATTCTGAAAAGATTCAATAAAATTGCTGTTACCAGCACCAGATACGGTTCTGCTCGTACGGGTACACTGGTGAAGATGACGAGACCGTCCCTTGTTTGACAAGTTACAACTGGGAGATTCACTCCGTGCACCACGGTTGTTTGGTGGAAAAGCCGAGATAAGAGAGTAACAGCTTTTGCTGATACTCCTGCATACATGCGTCCCTTTCTATGGCTGGAATTAGGTCACAAAATTTGGACTTGTACCGGGGATCTAATAGTGTGGCAAGCCAGTACTCCTCATCACTTCTAATTTTGACAATACGAGGGTCATGTTGGAGGTAGTGCAACAAGAAGGCAGTCATGTGTCTTGCGCAGCCATGCGGACCAAGTCCACGTTGTGTTTGTGGCATAGAGGTGCTAACCATTCTTTCTTCCTCTGACATCTCCCCCCAACCTCTTTCAACTGAAATTTGACCAAGGTCTCCCTCATCCGCTGAGTCTTCCATGTCCATGGACAGTTCTTCCTCCATTTCTTCATGTTCTCCTACACCTTCCTCAACATCTCGCCTGCTACCATGCGCCCTTGTTGATCCCTGTCCCCCATGGTCCCATGCCTGCCGCGTTGGTGATGATGAACGCCTGGACCTTGGTGATGTTGTTGTCCCTTGCGCATATGAATCCTCCTGTAGTTCCTCCCCTTCCTGTTGTCCCACTCCCTGACTCCGAATAGTGTTTAGCGTGTGCTCCAGCATATAAATGATTGGAATTGTCATGCTGATAATGGCATTGTCAGCGCTAAACATATTCGTCGCCATGTCGAAACTGTGCAGAAGGGTGCATAGGTCCTTGATCTGAGACCACTCCATCAGGGTAATCTTCCCCACCTCTGCATTTCGTTGGCCCAGGCTATACGTCATGACGTATTGCACCAGGGCTCGGCGGTGCTGCCACAGTTGCTGTAACATGTGGAGGGTCGAATTCCAGCGTGTCGGCACATCGCATTTCAGGCGATGAACCGGCAGGCCGAAAGACTTCTGGAGCGATGCAAGTCGCTCAGCAGCGGTGGTTGAACGACGGAAGTGAGCAGACAGTTTTCGTGCCCTGGTCAGAAGGCCATCTAGGCCGGGATAGTGTTTAAAAATTGCTGGGCAACAAGGTTCAACGTGTGTCACCTTGCCCAGGCGAAGGGCCGCACCCAGGTTTGCAGCATTGTCGCACACTGCCTTACCAGGCTGCAGGTTGAGTGGAGACAGCCATTTATTAAACTCAGTCTCCAGAGCTGCCCACAACTCAGCCGCTGTGTGACTTAGTTCCAAGACTTTTCAAGATAAAGACCGCCTGATGTCATTGCGCTCTGCTGCCAGCATAGTAATGAGGGGTGCGTGATTCCTTCTGCGCAGTTACAATGCTGGTGGCCTGACCAGGCAGGCTTGGGGCGGAAGTGGAGGACCCAGACAAGGTTGAGGAGGCAGAAGCTTTGGAGGAATTTGGACAGACAGAGGAATGATGCCCAAGTCGTGGGGACAGCAAGACTTGTGCAACAGACCCTTCACCATCTATCACCATAGTTACCCAGTGCCCAGTCAGCGACATGTAACGTCCCTGTCCATGCTTACTGGTCCAAGTATCGGTGGTGAAATGCACCCGTTCACACAGACTTTCTCGAGGAAGCGGTGATGTTGTGTGCGACATGCTGGTGTAGCGCAGGCACACCTTTCTTAGAGAAGTAGTGGCGACTGGGCATCTGGTACTGTGGCACAGCGACATAAGGTCTCTAAAATCCTGTGTGTCCACCAGGCGGAAAGTCAGCTTTTCGGTAGCCAAGAGCTTAGAGGGATAAAGTCAACCTCTTAGCTTTGTCATGGGTCGCAGGAAATGGCCTTTTATTTGTCCACATCTGAGGGACAGAGATCTGGCTGCTGTGTGTAGACGGTGGTGAGTAGGGTGTCCCTGGAAAAATGCAGCTTTGTGAGGAAAGTGCAGGTGTAGACAAGATGTTGCCTTCATCCAACGTTGATGCTATCGATGTCTGAGAGAGCTGTACACATGCACTTGTTTCCCCTTCCAAACCAACTGACGACCTACCAAGCAAACTGCCTGTTGCGGTTACAGTGGTGGAAGTTGTGCGTGGAAAACCAGGTGTGACAGCTGTCCCCACAGTCCTAGAAGATGAAGAGCGCGTGGATGCACTGGAAGGGGCAAGCGGTGGATGGTTCGCTCCGCTAGACCGCATTGCAGCACGGTGAGCTTCCCACTGGGACATATATTTATTCATGTGACGATTCATGGAAGAAGTTGTCAAACTGCTGAGGTTTTGCCCCTACTAACAGATTCCCGACAAATTTTACAGATCACATGATTTGGACGATCCTTTTAAAGGTCAAAAAAGGACCAGGCTAGGCAAGGCTTAGAGGGCATGCGACCTGCTGAGCCACCCCGACTAGTGCTCAGAGGCAGAGTGGTGGCTGAGGATGCAGTTGTAGACGTGCTACCAGTACTCCTCCTCTGTCCAGGAAGGCGCAAGGTAACTTCGATGTCAGTTGCATCCTCCTCCACCGCCTCTGTTGACCTCCTCGAGTGCCTGACTGTGGGTTGACAGTAGGTGGGATCTAGAACTTCCTCATCAATTGTTGTTTGCACTCCCCTCCCCCTCAGACCGAACCTCTTCCTGCCCTGAATGAATATTTAAGTTGTCATCCCAATCTGGTATCTGCGTCTCATCGTCATCAGTATTCCTCATTGTCTATTACAACAGGTGTTTCAGTTTGTGAATAAGGGTCAACATTGTGCTCAGAAACTTGGTCATCACGGCCTGAATCTGAGTCACAAAGGTTCTGGGCATCACTGCAGACCATTTCCTGGTCTGTACTCGCTGTAGCTTGGGAGCAGACCTCTGATTCCCAGGCTATAGTTTGACTGAACAGCTCTGCAGACTCAGCCATCTCTGTTCCACCATACTGTGCAGGGCGGATGGAGACTTGAGAGCTGGGAGAAAGCAAGTGTGATTGGGATAACAACTCCGAGGACTGGTGTTTTTTGGATGCGGTAGTTGAGGTGGTGGAGAGGGCACTTGTTGGATCACTTGAGATCCATTCAAGCATTTTCTTTTTTTGGCCATCATCTACCTTTGTTACAGTTGTTCGTGTCCATAAAAAAGGGAGCACATCGGATTGTCCACGGTAAGTAGTAGACATCTTACTTTTGCTGGAAGATGGCCTTGTCTTCAGCAGATCTTAATGCAGCTTTGCCACCTTCCCCACGGACAAACCCTTTTTTTCCTTTTTCAACACGCCTCTTCCCCTTTCCACCAGCATCTGTCATTTTGCCACTCCTTTTGATTGCGACAAGATTGTGCACTTAAAATGTGGTAGTAAAAATTGAGAGGTGGTGTAGATTGCAGCGGTGGTCTATCTTTATTAACAGCAGAATAAACAACAATAACTATCCCGGACAATGCAACTTCGGCCCTTAAACTGGCAGCATAGTTTGCTAGTATAATGGCTTAGTAACAATGAGTTTGAGTGTGCAATGCAGAGGTACTGCAAATATCTTTGCACCAGTGGGACACTAATGAAGTCCAACAGCTACTTTTAGGATGGCACTAACTGGCAGCACTCTGCAATTAAAATGGCTTTGCTAAAAAGGGCAGGAGGGTACAGTGGCCGGGTTGTGGGTCAGTGTAGAGGAAAGGAAGCCTCACGTTCTATCCCTCTTAATGGTGAAATGCAGCAAGGAAGTCCCTGAGCTTAGCTACACAGACTGTTATCTGTAGCTGTTAAAAACTCTTTCCACGGACCTGACTGTCACCTATGGCTCTGAGCCTGCTGTAATTAGCCCTTACAAGGGCTGAAAGAAACTTCTATCCCTATTCTGTATAGCGCTGTCTAGAGCGTACACAACAGGATCGGCGACAGGAGCTGCGCCAGCGGTGACTGACACCCAGCTGCAGAAGGCAGATAATGGCGTCCAGGCGGGCAGATACCCGTTTTTATAATGCAGGGACATGTGACATGGACAACCTATGACACATGCCCTTGCTTGTCTGGCAAAAAGTCCACTTAGCTGTGTGTGTGTCTGGGATTGGCTGACATGATGGCCCGCCCCACTACACGCGCGCTTAGGGAAGGAAGACAAGGGGAAAAAAAAAAAAGACCGCCATTATTCCAGCAGCAGTGATCTGAACGCGCAGTCCCCGCACACTATACGCTGAAATTTCATAACTGTGAGAGTCACAGAGTGACTTACACTATTACAGCGAAAAGCCAGCTATTAATTAGCTTGGCTTTTTGCTGCTAGAACTGTTCTCAAACGTAACTCGAGCTATCGAGCTTTTAGCAAAAAGCTCGAGTTCTAGTTCTATCTAGAACACCCCCCCCCCTCAAAATCACTCGAACCGCGAACTGGAGAACCACGAACCGCACTCAACTCTAATAAAGATATCAATAGGAAATGTAAAAAAGAAATCAAACAAGCAAAACTAGCTACTGAAACAAAAATCACCAAGGACATTCAAATAAATCCCAAAATCTTTTATAAATTAATGCCAAAAGGAAAACTAAGGATAGTGTCTGCCCCTTAAAATATAATAACATATTCGTTATAGAGGACAAACAAAAGACTGGGATATTAAATAGGCATTTCTCATCTGTGTTCACCAAGGAACTGACTGTACCAGGGATCATTCAACAAGTGAAAAATCAAAGTTCACCACCCAATATAATTTTATTAACCACAAGATGAAGTACGCCTGCGTCTGAGTAAATTAAACATTGTCAAATCCCCAGGGCCAGATGGCATTCATCCAAGAATATTGAGGGAATTGAGCTCCGTAATCGACAGACCGCTGTGTCTCATCTTTTTAGACTCGCTTGTGAGTCGCCCAGGGATAAGGGGTACTCAGATCTGGGCCACGGGGTCACTTCTGGGGGTATCACGGTGGCGTGACCCGGTCTGTGATCCCAGGCTCCACAGTAAGAAGGGGATTAGGTAAGGGAGATTGTCTGTGACGCCATCCGTGGTGTGCGGTGAGGTAACGGAGCACCGCCGCTGCTGGTTAATGGATCCCGGGGATGGTGGTGGGCAGCAAGGTGGTGATTTCCCTCCACGGGTAGGGTGTTGGTGATCCTGGACCCCTGTGAGGTGGTGCAAGGAGGAGATGGAGACCGTCTGAGAGCTGGGCGCCCGGTTGGACCGGGGGATGTTGTTACTAACAATTTGCTTTGCAAGAAAATTCACAGTCAGGAATTAACCAGAAATTGCCGGTGTCCGTAGCCTTTAGTACAGAGGGTGTTCAAGTCCCACACACGGTGCAGCAGCCCCTGTTCTTTCCCTGCAGCCAGGTGCCTCTTTCTCCACTCTTTCTCTTTCTTTCCTCCTCAGCTGGGAATGGAGTCCACTCCCCTGCAGTGATCTGGGATCTCTTTCCATACCGGCGGGCCACTACCCTGCCCCGGTCACCTCAAGTCCCTTCCTCACGAACAGCCTGTCCCGACCCTTTTGGAGCACGCTTCTGTAGCAGCCCGGGAGCTACAACTCCAGGCTCCTCTCCTCTTCCTCTCCCCACACACTCTGCTCCAGCCCCTCCCCTCCTGCTCAGTTTAGCTCTTACACTGGGGGGGGGGGGGTGTCTGTCCTGCTGCACTGGTGTGGGATCAGGTTACCAAGGAGGAGAATGACCTGCTCTTTGCTGGATTTCTGCAGGTCTGTGACACCCTGGTTTTGCCAGGGCATCACACTTGTAACAGGGTTGGTGCCTCAGGATTGGAGGATTGCTGATGTGGTACCGATATTCAAGAAAGGTAAGAGGGTAGATCCAGGCAACTACCGTCCAGTAAGCCTGACATCAGTACTATGCAGTTTTTTTTGAGGGCATGTTAAGGGTTGACATGCAAAAATATATTGCAGAAAATCTATATATATAATTGCCTTATTCTGTCTTGTCTTGCTCCAAAATTGTGTCACCGTGATAGTGTCACTGTGACAGTGTCATAAAAGTGACAACTGTCGGATTGGCCGCTGGGCTCCGCCTGCCCCCCCCCCACGGATTGGCCGCTCGCCTTGGCCTGGCCCCGCCCCCCGCATAGATTAGCCGCTCGACCCAGCCCTCCGCACGCATCGCCCGCTCCAGCGTACACCGGCTTCCGGTACACATGTGCAGGGAGCCGGCATACGCTGACGCCTCGCCCGCTCGCCCCCGCCACACGTTGGCACACACATACTGCTCTGCTGCATGCATGCATACATACAGACACACACATACTGCTCTGCTGCATGCATACATACAGACACACACATACTGCTCTGCTGCATGCATACATACAGACACCTTGCTCTGTGGGGCCCCCACACGCGGCTCTGTGGGGCCAGCACATACGCCTTTGGGGAGGGGAGGGGAGGGGAGGGGGCAGGGCAAGGCATACATCGCGTGGGGGAGAAGCCCAGATAGTTCACCGGGGCCCATAAATCGGGGGGCGGGCAGGGCACATTAAGATCGAGTGGGGGGGAGGGGTTGCTGGCTGGCACTGCGCCTCCTCAATCTGTGGGACTGAGCAGGACGCCAGGCGTTAGCTCCGCCCACAGATGAAGCTCAATCCAGGTGGACACAGCGAACGCTGTGGTCTGCGAGTCTTAAAGGGACAGCAGCCACAGTTTTTTGCCGATGACTCGGCCCGGGGGCAGCAGAACTGACTAGGCCGAGTGGGCCCCCCCAGCTCTCCAGGGCCCCGGCATTTGCCCTGATCATTGTTACCAGCGAACAACGGCTCCCGGTAAACATGTGCAGGGAGCCGGCATACGCTGCAGTCAATAATGAAGTGTCATGCAGCGGTGAAAGAGTTAAAGAAACTGCAAGACACTTCATTATAGGCAGCGGGCACCCCCAGAAGAGAGAAGACAGAAGAAAGAAGACCCCGCAGTCATACTCACCAGACGCCGACCGGGAGCAGGTGAGCGCATCAAGGTCCTGCAGCGGCGGAACGCACACGCACACACATCAGATCTCACTCACACCTCACACACACATCAGATCGCATCCACACACTCAAAACATCCAGTGATGTCGCTTACTTCTCAGCGGCGATACTGTGCGTGCAGTGACCTTCCAGGACCTGCCGGAGGATCACATGGCCGGAAGCATGTGGTATCTCCGGATGTTGTGAGTGTGTGAGCACGTGTGTATGCGATTGGATGTGTGCGTGTATGCGATTGGATGTGTGCGTGTATGCGATTGGATGTGTGCATGTATGCGATTGGATCTGTGAGTGTCGGCAGAAGGCAGAGGAGCACGGCATGCAGCACAGCTGCTGGGAGCGCCCACCAGAGGGCACAGGGAGAAGTGGGGTGTGAGTGTATGCGATCAGATGTGTGACTGTGGAGCACGATGGGTAGTGTGCAGCATGGGGGATGGAGCACGATGGGGGGTGCGCAGCATGGGGTAAGGAGCACGATGGGGGTGCGCAGCATGGGGGATGGAGCACGATGGGGGTGCGCAGCATGGGGGATGGAGCACGATGGGGGGTGCGCAGCATGGGGGATGGAGCACGATGGGGGGTGCGCAGCATGGGGGATGGAGCACGATGGGGGGTGCGCAGCATGGGGGATGGAGCACGATGGGGGGTGCGCAGCATGGGGGATGGAGCACGATGGGGGGTGCGCAGCATGGGGGATGGAGCACGATGGGGGGTGCGCAGCATGGGGGAGGGAGCACGATGGGGGGTGCGCAGCATGGGGGAGGGAGCACGATGGGGGGTGCGCAGCATGGGGGATGGAGCACGATGGGGGGTGCGCAGCATGGGGGATGGAGCACGATGGGGGGTGCGCAGTATGGGGGATGGAGCACGATGGGGGTGCACACCTCCCCCCAAAACACACACACACAGCGCCCCACTCGCACCGCACAACACACCACACACACACTGGGAACCACAAACACCGCCCTACAGACACCCACACACAGACAATGCCGCACACACAACACCCAACACACAAACACTGCGGCATACACAAATATACGCACATACCACGCAACACACACACTGCACAAAATATACCTCCCCAAAACACACACACGCACCCCACACCCACACAAACCACGCAACACACACACTGCACCACACACACAGAACGCTGCAGACACACAGCTCTCCACAAACAACGCAACACACACAACGCAACACACATACAACACCGCTCTCACACACCCAGACAACACCCAGAACATTTACAGCGCCCTACACAAACACTGGCAACTACACACAACATCGATATATATATATAACAAAAAACATACATTAACTACACAATAAATTCTAGAATACCCGATGCGTAGAATTGGGCCATTTTCTAGTAATATAATAACTGACAAACAGCATGGATTCATGAAAGATAAGTAGTGTCTAACCAATCTGTTGGGGTTCTATGAGTGGGTAAGTGCAAACCTGGATATTGGTAATGCAGCTGATGTGATTTTTATTTGGACTTTGCAAAAGCATTTGATACTGTGCCACATAATAGCCTTATACTGAAGCTCCAGAAGCAAGGACTAGGGGAAACTATATGCAACTGGGTAAGGAATTGGCTAAAAGAGAAGAAACTAAAGGCCCTGTCACACACAGAGAGAAATCTGTGGCAGATCTGTGGTTGCAGTGAAATTGTGGACAATCAGTGCCAGGTTTGTGGCTGTGTACAAATGGAACAATATGTCCATGATTTCACTGCAACCACAGATCTGCCAAAGATTTATCTCTGTGTGTAAAGTGGCCTTAAGGCGGGCTTTGCACACTACGACATCGCAGGTGCGATGTCGGTGGGGTCAAATTAAAAATGACGCACATCCGGCATCGCATGCGACATCGCAGTGTGTAAAGCCTGGATGATACGATTAACGAGCGCAAAAGCGTCGTAATCATATCATCGGTACAGCGTCGGCGTAATTCATAATTACGCTGACGCAATGGTCCGATGTTGTTCCTCGCTCCTGCGGCCGCACACATCGCTGTGTGTGAAGCCGCAGGAGCGAGGAACATCTCCTACCGGCGTCACTGCGGCTTCCGTAGGATATGCGGAAGGAAGGAGGTGGGCAGGATGTTTACATCCTGCTCATCTCCGCCCCTCCGCTCCGATTGGCCGCCTGCCGTGTGACGTCGCAGTGACTCCGCACGACCCGCCCCCTTAACAAGGAGGCGGGTCGCCGGCCACAGGGACGTCGCACGGCAGGTGAGTGTGTGTGTGAAGCTGGCGTAGCGATAACTTTCGCTACGCCAGCTATCACCACATATCGCTGCTGCGACGGGGGCGGGGACTATCGCACTCGGCATCGCAGCATCGGCCTGCGATGTCGTAGTGTGCAAAGCCCGCCTAAGAGTAGTCATAAATGGTACATTCTCTAGATGGGCTATAGTCAGCAGTGGGGTGCCACAGGGATCTTTGCTAGGACCGATTCTTTTTAACCTCTTTATTAATGACCTTGTGGATGGGATTGATAGTAAAGTATCAGTCTTTGCTGATGACACCAAACTATGTAGGATATTAAAAACTGACCTTGATAGTACAATATTACAAAAAGATCTGGATGAGATGTCAGAATGGGCAGATACTTGGCAAATGAGATTTAATGTTGATAAATGTAAAGTAATGCACCTAGGACGGAGTAATCCTATAGCTGCGTATACATTAAATGGAGGTAAACTCGGGACTACAGAACAGGAGAAGGACTTGGGTATTCTCATTACAAATAAGCTGAGCAGCAGCACTCAATGTCAAGCAGCAGCTGCTAAAGCAAACAAGATTTTAGGGTGTATAAAGAGAGATTAGATCCTGTGATACCAACATATTGTTACCCCTCTATAAATCACTTGTAAGGCCACATCTGGAATATGGGATCCAGTTTTGGGCTCCACATTTTAAAAAGGACATTCAGAAGTTAGAGTCAGTTCAAAGGCGGGCAACTAGACGACTACAAGGAATGGAGGCCTCCCATATGATGACAGGTTGAAAAAGTTAGATATGTTTAGCTTAGAAAAAGACATCTGACGAGATCTCATATGTATAAATACATGTGTGGTCAATATAAAGAACTGGCACATGACTTATTTCTTCCAAAGACAGTACTAAGGACCAGGGGGCATTCACTGCGAGTGGAAGAAAAGCAATTCCGACAGCTTAATAGGAAAGGGTTCTTTACAGTTAGAGCAGTCAGACTGTGGAATGCCCTACCACAAGAGGTAGTAATGACAGATACTATAATAGCTTTAAAAAAGGGCTGGATGATTTCCTCAGTACACACAACATTGTTGGTTATAAATGACTTGGTGACCAAATGTAGAACTGGTGGCGGAAGGTTGAACTAGATGGACCTAGGTCTTTTTATCAACCTAAGTAATTATGTAATTACTAACCAAGAAAAGGCTGTTATAATATGGGGGAACCACATCCACTATTTTCTATTGTCAACCATAACAGGCTAGGAAAGAAGCTTTTGTAATATGGAAATTAATGTCTATTGTTATCGATTATCAGCCATACAAGCTGCAAAAAACCCCAACAAAAAACGGGCTAATATTAGTAGAAAGAAACTGCATCTATTAGTCTTCTCTGGTTTTTGGTTTATGTATGGAAGCACCAAGGCTGAGTTGAGAGATATTATCTGTGCTGAAGTCAAGGAAACACATAAACAATCCACTAGGAAAGATGGGGAACTTCAGATAAACTAGGCGGCTCTGAACGGGGTTCCAGAAAATTGTCACCTGCCTCTTCTTCCTCATCCTTGGACTCCTCATCTTCCTCAGACGTGAATGGCAGACTATGCTTCCCATCCTCTGAGGTGACACCCCTAGTGAAAGCTGTCCACTCCACTATGGGGCTGGTGGATGATAAAGATCCTGAATCCACAGAAGACCTCATGTTGGAGGCCTGGAATGCAGGTTCGTGGTACCTGGAAGGCTGCAGCAGGAGCTCTTCGCCCGGCGGTGGCAGGTATATGTGGAACAAGGTCCATAATGGTCTGGGTCCAACAATTACAAGACCAACTTAAAGGTAACGTGTCTAGTAAGGACATTATTTCCTCAATTCCACGTATAGAGGGGGCGGCAGACTTCTAGCGAATGCTTCCATCGACTCGCTCAAATTATCTGCAAAGGTAGCAGCTCTTTCCAATTCAGCCAGAAGGGCCCTGTAATTGAAATGCTGGAAGGGAGACATACAGTCCAGGAACAGACTATGCGGGATACCTTGTGAAGGAGACTTTTTGTTTAGATCACAGCTGGAAGACCTTCTGTCCAAAGCAGCAAACAAGAAACTTGGATTTCTGGCTGTACAAACTCCATTCCCTCGTAGCCGTCCGTTTTGGAGGAAGCAATTTTCCATAAGGAGCCTCCCAGAGACAATGACTCCTGGAAGGATAGAAGGAAGAGGTCCCCAGGATTGTTTGGTCCATCATCCTCTAGCAAGCCACAAGGCCCTCAGTGACGTCACCATCCCAGTGGACGGGGGGTGCTCTCCCTCTTTCGTGCATGGGAAAAGATTTCCTCCAGCCCGTAGATTCTATGGATCATTGCAAAAGGGCTGACATTACAACTGGAGTCGCCCCATCTGGGGTATTTTATTGTAACATCTATATGACAGGGAGAGAAAAGAATAGTTATTTCCATCCTAGAGCACTTGGGGTGGATCATAAATCAGGAAAAATCTAGAATACAACCTCTACAGCATCGGTCGGTCTTGGGGCTGATCCTGGATTCAGTCGGTCAGAAGTCTTTACTCCCGGAGGAGCAGATACTTAGGTCCCAATCCCTGGTCACCTTGGCGATTGAAAGCCTGTCTGAGGGTCATGACAGGTTTATGTCTCTTGTGGGGTCCCTCACATCCTGCATCTACGCGGTTCCTTGGGACCTTGGGCTCAGATAGATATGAGATCCCTTCAGATCGAAGTCCTGGCCTGACAGCAACAGTCAGGAGGCTTCTTGAACTTGAGAATCCGCTTGGATGCAAAGGTGTTGCTTTCCCTGTCCTGGTGGCAGGACTTAACTCATCTGTCCGCAAGGGTGTCATGGTGTCCCAACATCACAGATATCATCACAACAGATGCAGGTCACTTAAGGCCCTGTCACACACAGATAAATCTGTGGCAGATCTGTGGTTGCAGTGAAATTGTGGACAATCAGTGCCAGGTTTGTGGCTGTGTACAAATGGAATAATATGTCCATGATTTCACTGCAACCACAGATCTGCCAAAGATTTATTTCTGTGTGTGACAGGGCCTTTAGACTGGGGAGCTTACCTGAGAACTTGCCTGTTACAAGGACTATGGGACGATCATGTGAGGACTCAGTCCTCAAACTTCAGAGAACTGCAATAAAATCGACCAGGGATCATCCCATGACAATAGATGAAATGCTGATACCCTGGTCACAGGGTCTTCTATATGCCTTTCCACCCCTGGTTCTTATTCTGGCAGTGCTTAGGAAGTTTCTGGAAGACAAAGCCCTCATTATCCTCATAGCTCACTTCTGGCCAAAAAGAGCCTGGTTCTATTGGCTCCAAATACTGGCAATATCAGACCCTTGGATACTGCCGGACAGGACTGACCTACTAGTCCAGGTACCAATGTGCCAACCCAAGGATCCTACCCTCCACTTGACAGTGTGGCATTTGAAAGGCGGCTGCTCCTAGCACAGGGATTCTCTGAGAATTTAGTAAAACTCTCCTTTAAAAGTAGGAAGCCGGTCGCCACTGGTATTTTGGGAAGGGTCTGGTGGAAAATCCAGCACATTTCCGGGGCACAGATCGGGGGTCCCCCTCTCTTCCCAACCATCCTGGTATTCCTTCAGTAAGGGTTGGAGTTGGACATATCCACTAGCACCTTGAAGGTACAAGTGTTGGCCTTAGGAGCCCTCTATAAACATAACCTCACAGAGAATAGATGGATTAGCAGGTTCATTAAATCCTGTGCTAGAGCGACTCCTGTCCCTTCTCCTCTCTTGCCTCCCTGGGATTAAATCTTGTCCTTGATGCCCTTTTAGACACCCCGTTGAGCCCCTTTCGCATGTTCCCTTCAAGACACTGAAGGTGGTACTACTCATTGCTTGACGTCCGCTAGACAGGTGGGTGACCTACAGGCGCTCTCCATTGTCCATCCATATACCTAAATTTTGGTCGATAAGGTGGTATTGCATACAGATCCCTCATACCTGCCTAATGTGGTCAAGCCCTTCACAGGTCCCAGGAATTCATACTGCCTTCCATTGTGACCCTCCTTCCAATGACAAAGTGGCCAGGCTCCATAGCTTGGATGTGAGAAGGGTCCTTATAACCTACTTAGATAGGACCAGGGAATGGCGAAATCTCAGGCACTGTTTGTTGTGTTCCAGGGAAAGTCCTGGGGCTGTAAAGTATCTACAAGCACCTTGGATAGGTGGGCCCGGGATGCTATCTCACTGGCCTACTCATCGAAGGTGGTGCCAGTTCCCCTGCAGATTAGGGCCATTACACTAGGTCACTTTCTACTACTTGGGCTGAGAGGGCAGAGGTCTCTAATGATCAGATATGCAGGGCCGCCACTTGGTCCTCTTCCTCTACCTTTTTCCGTCACTATAGACTTGACTGACTTGTCCTCCACGGCCGACCCTTCTTGGTAGACAGGTATTACAGGTGGTGGTCCCTCCCTAAGGTGATTGGTCTCTAGAATCTCTCAGGTGGTGCTGTCATGGGCGAAAGGGAAAAATCTTAATTACTTACCAGTAATGGGATTTTCAGAAGCCCATGACAGCACCCTTAGTTCCCCTTAGTTAATAGTGTATTCCTTTGGTGGTGTGATTAACATTTGTTTGTGTTTTGTTGGTCCTTTCTGGCTCTGTAAACCTACTGATGTGGAGGAGAGGTACCGCCTTTTATTAGTGGGTTTCCTGTCCTGATGTGGGCAGAACCTATCTCTCAGATGGTGCTGTCCATGGGCTTCTGAAAATCCCATTACCGGTAAGTAATTAAGATTTATTTTTTTTTTAACTGTTACCAAAGTCTGAGGACAGATCTGAGGGTCCTCAGACAGGCTGTTTTGTTGCTACCCCACAACCTGATCCCTATTCTATTCCCCCTGTCCTGGAGCTGCTCATGGATATTGCTGTCCCACCCACTGGCAAAGATTTTTTTAGCTCCTTCAGTACCGCCCACACCGGCCCCCCTGATCCTGTCCCAGTGTTATCAGCTGTCCCCACCCACAGCTAGTAGAACCACTCCCCACTGCCCACACATTGACCCTGCCCACTCCAGCACCAGTTTCTATGTATCCCCAACTGGTCCCATCTGAGCAACCACCCCTATATGAGCCAGTCGGTTGTAACTATTCCTCTCCCCTCTGCAGAAATGTTTATTCTAACTGTGCAATTCACAGCCCACATCCGAGCTACAGCCACGAGCCTACCCCAACCGTCCCTAATGTAACACAAGGGAGCCCCAGACAGCTTGCCCCCCTCCTTCTGCCCCCTCAGGTTTCCCTGTCAGCTCCAGTGATCCTGGTCCCAAGCCACCAGTCCTAATGATGCATTCCATTCCACCCCATTGATGTTAGAGCTTCTGTGATATGCTTCTGAAATGAAAGTTATTTTCTGTGGCTGTCAGGAGCTCGAATTACACTCTGAGCTTGCTGAGGACGAGCCCCCGCCCAAACACGTCCCTTTCAATCACATTCAGTCAGAAGCATTAGTAAATTAACCCCATGTATGACTCGGGTACACTGCAACTAAGTCACAAGCCATCTTTCCAATTACTGTTCTTATCGAAGGTCTGCAAACAGACCTTAAGGGTACGGTGATGTCCACTGAGATCCGAGATCATAAATCTGCCTGCCAAAGATGTTATCCTGGTTGTCCCCAAAATCCAAAACCAATGCCTCATTGCAGGTGTATACCAACACACCAGTGCAGCCCCCTCCTCAGGCCATACTCCAGCAAGTCCCAAACCCCATATATGCACTTATATATTAACTGTGGCAGCAAGAATACTGCCTTATGCAGCAGCCACAGTTCTTCCAGCCACAGCGTTTTAAACTATTGCCAGACCTGGTTATATATCTGTACTGGTTTAATAGACCCAATCAGCATCTTGGCAATGATTAACGACCCCAACACAGCCAGTAATTGATCTGTTGGCGCTGTGGCCAGCCTGGTCACTTCCAGAGAGTGTAATGTCCCACAATCAGTGTGCAGTCAGGAGTTCCCGAAACCAAAGCCAGCAGCCCATAAATTAAACAGAGTATTGCAGAAGCCCCTTTTAAATTCATGGTAGACACTAAAGGCCCCGTCACACACAGAGATAAATCTTTGGCAGATCTGTGGTTGCAGTGAAATCATGGACATATTGTTCCATTTGTACACAGCCACAAACCTGGCACTCATTGTCCACAATTTCACTGCAACCACAGATCTGCTGCAGATTTTTCTGTGTGTAAAGTGGCCTTAAGGCAGCCAATTCCATTATTAAAGTATCTGATATATCTCCTGACTATACCCTGCCTTTTTCTAAAGACACTCTTCCATTTTTGTTTTGATTTTCTGTTTTGGTATTTTGACCCCAGAACGTGACCTGACAATGCCTTTTTGTTTTTCCCTTTGGTTTTTGATGTGCTTTCTTGGTAGTTGATTCTGGAATTTTTAACTACCCTGTCTCACGGCCAGTCTGTGAGTAGTAAGTAACTAATGTTATATTTATAAGTATTGGTTACAAGTGAGCAGCACGGTGTTCGTGAGCTTCAGATTATTGCCCTACCTGTAGGACCCTCTCCAGAAATTTGCCTAGTGAATTTATTGAGGTTTGACCAGTTGAATAAATTATAAGCCATCATAAACTATAATGGAGAAGGAATATTACTCTCACCTTGATTAAATCAAATTCCCCAAAAGGGTGTGAGGAGACTTGCCTCCTTCGGGCACTCCCCACCGTAATGCTCTCTATTAGGGATGATCGAATACTTCGATTATTCAACTACACGAATGTTTTCCGAATACCTGACCGTTATTCGACTATTCGAATATTCGATTTGCAATGTAATCTATGGGAAACCCGAATAACAACTATTCGGTACTATTCGGGCTTCCCATAGACTTACATTGCACATCGAATAGTCGAATAGCTGTGAGGTATTCGGAAAATATTCGCGAAGCCGAATATTTGAGGTATTCGATAATCTCTACTCTCTATGCCAAATTGATAGTTTGTTATAAAATGGAGCCCTAGTATGCTTTCTCCCCCTGTAAATTCCCTTGTAATTAACCCCTTTATCCAGTTAAAAAGAAATCGGCCTCAAGATGCCACCTAGTCAAAGTTCTCAGAACTGTTAATGTTGCCACTGAGTTAGATACCTGTTATACCCAACCCACATACTCTGTTGTCAAATATTCCCAGTGAGACGGGGTGGTTTACTGGTTTACTTATAGTCTTATGATGTGTTTTTACTCTGGGTTGTTGCAATTTCTGATGTGATTCTTTATTACTGTGTGATCTAACTGAGGATTAGTGCCGTGCTTTCTCTGTGTCGTGTCTCAAGCATCTATCGGAATTGGATTGTAGAGTTTCCCGCTCTAGACTACCATTCTGCTAGTCACGGGTCATTTCTTGGCCACTGTATCTCTTGGGGTGCCAGACATCTCACAGAAGACCGGAAGACTGCTATACAGCGGATGCCATTTCCCAAGACGTCCACAGATCTTCAGAAGTTTCTAGGACTAATTACTTACTGCAGACAATGGATACCTAATCCTTCAAGGACTATGCAACCCCTTTATGATGGACTTAAACATGGGACTTACTTTTATCAATGTGACAATCCAGATCAGTTTAAGTACATGAAACTGTCTTTTAAAATGCTTAAAGAGCAGATTGCCGCTGCCCCTGCTTTGTGCATCCCAGGCTACACCAAGCCATTTTATCTCTATGTATCAAAAAATGCTGGACACGTGGCTGGAGTTCTCACCCAGAAGCATGGTACAAAGCAACACCCCATTGGCAATTATTCAGCAAGACTGGACCCTGTGACCCGTGCATCTCCCACCTACCTAAGAACTGTACACTCTACACAGTTGCTTCTTGACAAGACTGCAGACATTGTCCTGGGTCATGAAACTAAAGTCTTTGCACCCCATGACATGTCAGCCATACTCTAGCTAACTCAACCAAAGCACTTCTTATATTAATGTTACCTGCATCTCCAGTGTTCACTCCTGATACCAGACAATGTTATCCTTCACAGATGTACTACCCTCAACCCAGCAGCTTCTTCCACTTTCAAGGGGGGATAGTAGTGAAGAAAATGAAGTTGCACATCATGATTGCTTCCAGGAGGTGGAGAAAGAAACTGTCACGCCTGATAACGTCTCTGGACACCCGCTTGAAAATCCAGTCTACACCCTGTTTACAGACGGCTCAAGATTTGCTGATGAAAAAAGGTATCTTTCATACAGGCTATGCTGTAAACACCTCAGTGTCAGTGATCAAAGCTGCAGCACTCCCAGCCCGAATGTCCGCCCAAGAAGCAGAACTTGTGGCTTTGGCTGAAGCGTGTACCTACGCTGAAGATGTTTCGGCGGATGTGTACAGAGACTCTATATGCTTACGGCATAACTCACGATTTTGTGGTCATATGGGCAAACAGAGGGTTCATCACCGCAGAAGGAACTCCAGTCAAAAATGCAGTGTGTGTCAGCAGACTGATGTTTGCCCTGTCCAGGCCAAGACAAGTTGCTATCTTGAAGGTCCAAGCCCATGAGACCCACACCACAAAAGATGCCAGAGGAAATGCATATGCCGACAAGAAAGCTAAAGATGCTGCTTTAATGAAAGTGGAAGAATCTGAATACCATATGGCTATGGTCACGACCAGAGCACAGAGGAAAAAGATTCTACAAGACCTCTCTTTAGCTGAGCCAGAAGATCCTACAGACCGCATAAATGTTGGTAGAACACCAATGGATCGGCTCAAGGCAGAACAAAGACTAGTCACGAGAAGAACTGCAGACATGGAAGAAAGGAGCAAAGCTGGAAGGTGACATCTGGAACGTAAACAGTCTACCCTGTCTTCCTAGAAGGATGTTTGCTACCATAGCTGCCTGGGGACATAGTCCGCACCCCCCCTCCCCCCCCCCCCCCCCAACCTAAGGGAAAAATCAGAGCCTGGAGGTAATACGCAAGTTCTTTCATGCCCCAGGCATATCTACTATGCTTGCTGCCTACAACAAGAGCTGCCATGTTTGTCAAACTTGTAACACTGGAAGGACAGAAGTAACACCAAAACACCTAGCAAAGTGTAATTGTCCCCTTATGAGATTTTGTTTGGTTCGACTTCCAATTGCAGGGTTTAGTCCTCAGGAACTGTCAAAATCAAATGATAAAGTTGTGTAGTTTGATTAATCTTGCTAAAAAATATATATGCTATAGTTTTTCTCTCTCCCAGATACTACAGGTGATGAGGCCTGCCACCGTCTGAGACCAGGAGATTCAGTGTTGGTCAAATGACACGTTAAGAGACACTGCCTTGAACCATTGTATGACGGTCTCCCCACATCTGTGAGGTTTGAAGGAAAATAACTTTTGGATTTATGCTTCTCATTGCAAATTTGTTCCAGCCCAGGAATGAAGAATTTTCTTGTTTTCCTTTTCATCATGAACTGTGTCTTGCTGACCGAAGGACTGAAGATGAAAAACCTCAGTGGTAAACTTATATGGGTTAATGACTTCCCGGGACACCACCCCACTGATGCTTATAATCAGAAAGGACCTGCTTAACCTCTCCAATTCCAAGTTGTCCAGTTTACATGAAGGTAATAATAGCAATTATATATTATTGTATGTATGTATGCATACATATACATATGTCGCGGGCGCCGCTTGCCTGGGAATCGCTGGCGCTCGGGTCCGGTGCTTTTGCTCCTCGGTGGCTCGAGCACGGGGCCGGACCCGGGGCTCGAGCAGCACCTCCTCGCCCACGAGTGAAAAGGGGAAGGTTGGTGGTGGGATGTCGGTCGTGACTCCACCCACGGGTTGTGGGGACGGTGGGCACCACCGCTGCTGGTGATGGAGGATACCGGGAGTGATGGCGGAGAGCAGCTAAGGTGTTGACCCCTCCATGGGTAGGGGCTGTTGGCCCCGGGGCCCAGTTGCGGGGTGGAGGTATAGGTGCAGGGGCCGGATGCGGGGAGGCAGCGTGGGCGCGGGTGTAACGTTGTGGTGCCGGATGGCACTGTTGTACTCGGGCACAAAGGACAGAGTCTCTGATAAACCAAACGGCTGGATGGACTGGGCCCACAGTCAGCTGCGGTGTTCTCACTCTCCCCGGACGGGTTGATGGTGGCTGTCGTTTTCCTGCACCTGTGTATGTGTGGTTGACTCCTATGGCTTCCCACGGGTAGTCCGCTCCCCGGCGTGTACGTGTCGGGAGAGCCCGGTTGCCCGCAGGCGCTGGCCCTTGGATCTCTGGCCCTTGGCAGTGGCTCTTATCTGGACGGGTTGTGCTGTTGCCTTCTAACGGGACTTGGTTGGGAATGAACCCCTGAGGTCCAGACCGCAATCTGAGAATTTGATCTTTTACAGAGGCTTCCGAGCCTAGACTGGGTCTGAGTACCCTGCCTCGGTGCTTGGCTTCAATCTGCTCCCCGGTTTGCTACCGGCGGGCCACCACCCGACCCCGGTCCTACATTTCCGCTGACCTTCACCAACTCCAGCAGACGGCCACCACAGTCTGCCGACCTTGCTGATTGTTCCTGGGCTCCAACCCAGACACATGCAGTTCTTACTCCTCTCACCTCCACACTCCACTCCACTCCACTCCACTCACTGACTTTTCCCGCCTCCAGGCCTGTGAACTCCTCGGTGGGCGGGGCCAACCGCCTGGCTCTGTCCCACCTGGTGTGGACATCAGACCCTGGAGGAGGCAACAAGGGTTTTGTTTGCCTGGTGACACCTAACCAGGGGAAGGGGGTGTGTGTGGTGTTACTGTACTGTGACCCCTGGGGGTCCAGGGCGTTGTATGTATGTATGTATGTATATGTGTGCCGCCCCCGTGCCAGCAGCTGCTGCTGCTGCTTGGATCCCGACCTTCTGGTGGGTGGCTCGAGGGTCTCCGAACCCGGGTGTATCGCGGACATGCCAAATAAAAGGGGGGCATAGATGTATGGGCTAGACCATATTAAGTTCGTGACGCCATCCACGGTGTGTGGTGAAGTGGGACACCACCGCTGCTGTTGTGGGCACCCGGGGGAGATATAGTGGCAACTGGATGTTAACCCCTCCGTGGGTAGGGATGGTTGCCCCAGGACCCAGTGTCTTTGTACAGGGTATGGCGACAACAGGGGAATGTTTTGGTTACTCACAGTAAATGAACCACACGAGTCTTTGGTAAACCAAGGTGCTGGTGGCTGGCCACTGCGGCCGGTTGCATTCAGGTCCCCACCCGAGCTGGTGATTTCTGTCCTTTTTATCTCTGCACTGACTTTGTGTATGGTGGACTGCCTGGTCTGGAACTCAGGAGTCGGCTCCCGGCTGGATGTGGCCTAAAGAGCCGTGCCCGCAGACTCTGGCCCGAGGGATCTATGGGCCCTGGCGGTGGCCTCCTATCCCTGTCAGTGGGCTGATGTCTTCTATGAGGGACTTTGGGTGGGACAGGACCTATAATCCTGGCCTCAATCGGTTAACCAAGCCGCTGGTTTCCGGTCCTGGCTTCAGGGTCTGAGTACCCCCTTTTTGTGCTACAGTTTCCGTGCCAGTTCCCTGTGTCGGTACCGGCGGGCTACAATCCTGTCCCGGTGCACCCCAGTTCTGCCGAGCTGTCTTCCCGTCTCCTGCTGATAGACCACCATCTGCCACCTAGCCAAAGGCACCAGGGCTCCTACCCTGGCACTGCTCAACTTGAACCTCCTCTGCTGGAGCTACACCTACCTCCAGCCCGCACTCCTCTCAACTTGAACTACAAACTTAATCTCCTTGTTTTTCCTGCCTCGGGCTGTCTTGAGCCCTGGGTGGATGTGTCCAACTGCCTGGTCCCACCCACCGGTGTCTATCTTTCCCTAAGGAGGGGGGGGTGACTAGGGTCGGCTGTGTGTTTCCTATCTGTGACTACCTGGTTTTGCCACAGATTTTATAATATATATATATATATATATATATATATATATATATATAATATATTGGGGTGTGGTGTGTTGGGTTATGTTGGGGTGTGGTGTGTTGGGGTGTGTTGGGTTGTGTTTGGTTGGGGTATGTTTGGTTGGGGTATGTTTGGTTGGGGTATGTTTGGTTGGGGTATGTTTGGTTGGGGTATGTTTGGTTGGGGTATGTTTGGTTGGGGTGTGTTTGGTTGGGGTGTGTTTGGTTGGGGTGTGTTTGGTTGGGGTGTGTTTGGTTGGGGTGTGTTTGGTTGGGGTGTGTTTGGTTGGGGTGTGTTTGGTTGGGGTGTGTTTGGTTGGGGTGTGTTTGGTTGGGGTGTGTTTGGTTGGGGTGTGTTTGGTTGGGGTGTGTTTGGTTGGGGTGTGTTTGGTTGGGGTGTGTTTGGTTGGGGTGTGTTTGGTTGGGGTGTGTTTGGTTGGGGTGTGGTGTGGTGGGTTGGGTTGTGTGTTGTGTTGGGGTGTGTTGGGTTGTGTTGGGGTGTGTTGGGTTGTGTTGGGGTGTGTTGGGTTGGAGTGTGTTGGCTTGGGTTGGGGTGTGTTGGGTTGGGTTTGGTGGGGTGTGTTGGGTTGGGGTGTGTTGTGTTCTGTTGGTGTGTGTTGGGGGTGTGTTGGGTTGGGTTGGGGTGTGTTGGGTTGTGTTGGGTTGGGGTGTGTTGGGTTGTTTTGGGGTGTGTTGGGTTGTTTTGGGTTGGGGTGTGTTGGCTTGGGGTGTGTTTGGGGTGTGTTGGGTTGGGGTGTGTTGGGTTGGAGTGTGTTGAGTTGGGGTGTGGTTGGGGTGGGGTGGGTTGGGGTGTGTTGGCTTGGGTTGGGGTGTGTTGGGTTGGGTTTGGTTGTGTTGGGTTGGGGTGTGTTGGGGTGTGTTGGGTTGGGGTGTGTTGTGTTCTGTTGGTGTGTGTTGGGGGTGTGTTGGGTTGGGTTGGGGTGTGTTGGGTTGTGTTGGGTTGGGGTGTGTTGGGTTGTTTTGGGGTGTGTTGGGTTGTTTTGGGTTGGGGTGTGTTGGGTTGTTTTGGGGTGTGTTGGGTTGGGGTGTGTTGAGTTGGGGTGTGGTTGGGGTGGGGTGGGTTGGGGTGTGTTGGGTTGTGTTGGGTTGGGGTGTGTTGGGTTGTTTTGGGGTGTGTTGGGTTGTGTTGGGTTGGGGTGTGTTGGGTTGTTTGGGGTGTGTTGGGTGTTTTGGGTTGGGGTGTGTTGGCTTGGGGTGTGTTGGGTTGGGGGTGTGTTGGGTTGGGGTGTGTTGGGTTGGGGTGTGTTGGGTTGGGGTGGGTTGGGGGGTTGGGGTGTGTTGGGTTAAGGTGTGTTGGGGTGTGTTGGGTTGTGTTGGGGTGTGTTGGGTTGGGGTGTGTCGGGTTGGGTTGTTGGGTTGGGGTGTGTGGGGTGTGGGTGTGTTGGGTTGAGGTGTGTTGAGTGGTGTGGTGGGGTGTGTTGGGTTGGGGTGTGTTGGGTTGTGTTGGGTTGGGGTGGTTTGGGTTGTGTTGGGGTGTGTTGGGTTGGGGTGTGTTGTGTTGCGTTGGCGTGTGTTGTGTTGTGTTGGGGTGTGTTGGGTTGTGTTGTGGTGGGTTGGGTTGTGTTGTGGTGGGTTGGGTTGTGTTTTGTGTTGGGGTGTGTTGTGTTGTGTTGGGGTGTGTTGGGTTGGAGTGTGTTGAGTTGGGGTGTGGTTGGGGTGGGGTGGGTTGGGGTGTGTTGGCTTGGGTTGGGGTGTGTTGGGTTGGGTTTGGTTGTGTTGGGTTGGGGTGTGTGGGGTGTGTTGGGTTGGGGTGTGTTGTGTTCTGTTGGTGTGTGTTGGGGGGTGTGTTGGGTTGGGTTGGGGTGTGTTGGGTTGTGTTGGGTTGGGGTGTGTTGGGTTGTTTTGGGGTGTGTTGGGTTGTTTGGGTTGGGGTGTGTTGGCTTGGGGTGTGTTGTGTTGGGGTGTGTTGGGTTGGGGTGTGTTGGGTTGGGGGTGTGTTGGGTTGGGGGGTTGGGGGTGTGTTGGGTAAGGTGTGTTGGGGTGTGTTGGGTGTGTTGGGATGTGTTAAGGTGGGTTGTGGTGGGGGTGTTGGGTTGGGGTGTGTCGGGGTTGGGTTGTTGGGTTGGGGGTGTGTTGGGTGTGGGTGTGGGTTGGGTGTGAGGTGTGTTGAGTGGTGTGGTGGGGGTGTGTTGGGTTGGGGTGCGTTGGGTTGGGGTGCGTTGGGGTGGGGTGTGTTGGGTTGGGGTGTGTTGGGTTAAGGTGTGTTGGGTTGGGATGTGTTGGGTTGGGTTGAAGTGTGTTGTGTTCTGTTGGTGTGTTGTGTTCTGTTGGTGTGTTGGGTTGTGTTGGGGTGTGTTGTGTTGGGGTGTGTTGTGATGGGTTGGGGTGTGTTGGGTTGTGTTGGGTTGGGGTGCGTTGGGTTGGGGTGCGTTGGGTTGGGGTGCGTTGGGTTGGGGTGCGTTGGGTTGGGGTGCGTTGGGTTGGGTGCGTTGGGTTGGGGGTGCGTTGGGTTGGGGGTGCGTTGGGTTGGGGTGCGTTGGGGTGGGGTGCGTTGGGGTGGGGTGTGTTGGGTTGGGTGTGTTGGGTTGGGATGTGTTGGGTTGGGTTGAAGTGTGTTGTGTTCTGTTGGTGTGTTGTGTTCTGTTGGTGTGTTGGGTTGTGTTGGGGTGTGTTGTGTTGGGGTGTGTTGTGATGGGTTGGGGTGTGTTGGGTTGTGTTGGGTTTGGGGTGTGTTGGGTTGGGGTGGTTTGGGTTGTGTTGGGGTGTGTTGGGTTGGGTTGTGTTGTGGTGGGTTGGGTTGTGTTGTGGTGGGTTGGGTTGTGGTGTGGTGTGGTGGTTGGGTTGTGTTGTGTTGTGTTGGGGTGTGTTGGGTTGGAGTGTGTTGAGTTGGGGTGTGGTTGGGTTGGGGTGGGTTGGGGGTGAGTTGGGTTGGGGTGTGTTGGGTTGGGGTGTGTTGGCTTGGGTTGGGGTGTGTTGGGTTGGTTTGGTTGTGTTGCGTTGGCGTGTGTTGTGTTGTGTTGGGGTGTGTTGGGTTGGGTTGTGTTGTGGTGTGGTGGGTTGTGTTGTGTTGTGGTGTGGTGGGTTGGGGTTGTTGTGTTGTGTTGGGGTGTGTTGGGTTGGAGTGTGTTGAGTTGGGGTGTGGTTGGGTTGGGGTGGGGTTGGGGTGAGTTGGGTTGGGGTGTGTTGGGTTGGGGTGTTTTGGCTTGGGGTGTGTTGGGTTGGGTTGGTTGTGTTGGGTTGGGGTGTGTTGGGTTGGGGTGTGTTGTGTTCTGTTGGTGTGTGTTGGGGGTGTGTTGGGTTGTGTTGGGGGTGTGTTGGGTTGTGTTGGGTTGGGGTGTGTTGGGTTGGGGTGTTGGGGTGTGTTGGGTTGGGGTGTGTTGGGTTGTGTTGGGGTGTGTTGGGTTAAGGTGTGTTGGGGTGTGTTGGTTGTGTTGGGATGTGTTTAGGTGGGTTGTGTTGGGGTGTGTTGGGTTGGGGTGTGTCGGGTTGGGTTGTTGGGTTGGGGTGTGTTGGGTGTGGGTGTGTTGGGTTGAGGTGTGTTGAGTGGTGTCGTGGGTGTGTTGGGTTGGGGTGCGTTGGGTTGGAGTGCGTTGGGTTGGAGTGCGTTGGGTTGGGGTGCGTTGGGTTGGGGTGCGTTGGGTTGGGGTGCGTTGGGTTGGGGTGCGTTGGTTGGGGTGCGTTGGGTTGGGGTGCGTTGGGTTGGGGTGCGTTGGGTTGGGGTGCGTTGGGTTGGGGTGCGTTGGGTTGGGGTGCGTTGGGTTGGGGTGCGTTGGGTTGGGGTGCGTTGGGTTGGGGTGCGTTGGGTTGGGTTGAAGTGTGTTGTGTTGGGGTTGTGTTGTGTTGGGGTGTGTTGTGATGGGTTGGGGTGTGTTGGGTTGTGTTGGGTTGGGGTGTGTTGGGGTGTGTTGGGTTGTGTTGGGTTGGGGTGTGTTGGGTTGGGGTGGTTTGGGTTGTGTTGGGGTGTGTTGTGTTGCGTTGGCGTGTGTTGTGTTGCGTTGGGGTGTGTTGGGTTGGGTTGTGTTGTGGTGTGGTGGGTTGTGTTGTGTTGTGGTGTGGTGGGTTGGGTTGTGTTGTTTTGTGTTGGGGTGTGTTGTGTTGTGTTGGGGTGTGGTTGGGTTGGGGTGAGTTGGGTTGGGGTGTGTTGGCTTGGGTTGGGGTGTGTTGGGTTGGGTTTGGTTGTGTTGGGTTGGGGTGTGTTGGGGTGTGTTGGGTTGGGGTGTGTTGGGGGTGTGTTGGGTTGGGTTGGGGTGTGTTGGGTTGGGGTGTGTTGGGTTGTTTTGGGGTGTGTTGGGTTGTTTTGGGTTGGGTTGTGTTGGCTTGGGGTGTGTTGTGTTGGGTTGGGGTGTGTTGGGTTGTGGTGTTGGGGTGTGTTGGGTTGGGGTGTGTTGGGTTGTGTTGGGGTGTGTTGGGTTAAGGTGTGTTGGGGTGTGTTGGGTTGTGTTGGGATGTGTTAAGGTGGGTTGTGTTGGGGTGTGTTGGGTTGGGGTGTGTCGGGTTGGGTTGTTGGGTTGGGGTGTGTTGGGTGTGGGTGTGTTGGGTTGAGGTGTGTGAGTGGTGTGGTGGGGTGTGTTGGGTTGGGGTGTGTTGGGTTGGGGTGTTTTTTGGGGTGTTGTGGTGTGTTGGGTTGGGGTGTGTTGGGTTGTGTTGGGTTGGGGTGTGTTGGGTTGGGGTGTGTTGGGTTGCGGTGGTGTGTGATTGGGGTGTGTGTTGGGTTGGGGTGTGTTGGGGGTGTGTTGGGTTGGGGTGTGTTGTAGTGTGGTGGGTTGTGTTGGGTTGGTTGGGGTGTGTTGGGTTGTGTTGGGTTGCGGTGTGTTGGGTTGTGTTCGGTTGGGGTGTGTTGGGTTGGGGTGTGTTGTGTTGGGGTGTGTTGGGTTGGGTGTGTTGGGTTGGGGTGTGTTGGGTTGGGGTGTGTTGGGTTAAGGTGTGCTGGGGTGTGTTGGGTTGTGTTGGGGTGTGTTGGGTTAAGGTGTGTTGGGGTGTGTTGGGTTGGGTTGTGTTGGGTTGGGGTGCGTTGGGTTGGGGTGCGTTGGATTGGGGTGCGTTTGATTGGGGTGCGTTGGGTTGGGGTGCGTTGGGTTGGGGTGCGTTGGGTTGGGGTGCGTTGGGTTGGGGTGCGTTGGTGTGTTGGGGTGTGTTGTGTTCTGTTGGTGTGTGTTGGGGGTCTGTTGTGTTGGGGTGTGTTGGGTTAAGGTGTGTTAAGGTGTGTTGGGTTGGGGTGCGTTGGGTTGGGGTGCGTTGGGTTGGGGTGTGTTGGGTTGGGGTGGGTTGGGTTGGGTTGGGGTGTGTTGGGGTGTGTTGTGTGGTGGGTTGGGTTGTGTTGGGTTGGGGTTTGTTGGGTTGGGGTGTTGGGTTGTGTTGGTTGGGGTGTGTTGTGTTTAGGTCGGTTGGGGTGTGTTGGGTTGGGGTGTGTTTGGGTTGTGTTGGGGTGTGGTTGGGTTAAGGTGTGTTGGGGTGTGTTGGGTTGGGGTGTGTTGGGTTGGGGTGTGTCGGGTTTGGGTTGTTGGGTTGGGGTGTGTTGGGTGTGGGTGTGTTGGGTTGGGGTGTGTTGGGTTGGGGTGTTTTTGGGTTGGGGTGTTGGGGTGTGTTGGGTTGGGGTGTGTTGGGTTAAGGTGTGTTTTGGGTGTGTTGGGTTGCGGTGTGTTGGGTTGTGTTGGGGTGTGTGTGATTGGGGTGTGTTGGGGTGTGTTGGGTTGGGGTGTGTTGGGGTGTGTTGGGTTGGGGTGTGTTGTAGTGTGGTGGGTTGGGGTGTGTTGGGTTGGGTTGGGGTGTGTTGGGTTGTGTTGGGTTGGGGTGTGTTGTGTTAAGGTCGGTTGGGGTGTGTTTGGTTGGGGTGTGTTGGGGTTGTGTTGGGGTGTGTTGGTTAAGGTGTGTTGGGGTGTGTTGGGTTGGGGTGTGTTTGGGTTGGGGTGTGGTTGGGTTGGGGTGGGTTGGGGTGTGTTGTGTTGGGGTGTGGTGGGTTGGTTGGGGTGTGGTGGGTTGGGTTGGGGTGTGTGGTGTTGGGGTGTGTGGTGTTGGGGTGTGTTTGGTTGTGTTGGGGTGGGTTGTGTTGGGGTGTGTTGGGGTGGGGTGTGTTGGGGTTCTGTTGTGTTGGGGTGTGTTGGGGGTGGTTTGTGTTGGGGTGGTTTGTGTTTGGGTGTGTTGGGTTGGGATGTGTTGGGTTGTTGGGTTGGGATGTGTTGGGTTGGGATGTGTTGGGTTGGGGTGTGTTGGGTTGGGTTTGAAGTGTGTTGTGTTCTGTTGGTGTGTTGGGTTGTGTTGGGGTGCGTTGGGTTGGGGTGCGTTGGGTTGGGGTGTGTTGGTTGGGGTGTGTTGGGTTGGGGTGTGTTGGGTTGGGTTGAAGTGTGTTGTGTTCTGTTGGTGTGTTGTGTTCTGTTGGTGTGTTGGGTTGTGTTGGGGTGTGTTGTGTTGGGTTGTGTTGGGTTGGGGTGTGTTGGGTTGTGTTGGGTTGGGGTGTGTTGGGTTGTGTTGGGTTGGGGTGTGTTTGGTTGGGGTGGTTTGGGTTGTGTTGGGGTGTGTTAGGTTGTGTTGGGGTTGTGTTGGATTGGGGTGTGTTGGATTGGGGTGTGTTGGGTTTGGGTTGGCGTGTGTTGTGTTGTGTTGGGGTGTGTTGGGTTGGGGTGTGTTTGGGTTGGGGTGTGTTGGGTTGTGTTGGGTTGGGGTGGGTTGGGGTGAGTTGGGTTGGGGTGTGTTGGGTTGGGTTGGGGTGTGTTGGGTTGGGTTTGGTTGTGTTGGGTTTGGGGTGTGTTGGGGTGTGTTGGGTTGGGTTGTGTTGTGTTCTGTTGGTGTGTGTTGGGGGTGTGTTGGGTTGGGGTTGGGGTGTGTTGGGTTGTGTTGGGTTGGGGTGTGTTGGGTTGTTTTGGGTGTGTTGAGTTGTTTTGGGTTGGGTTGTGTTGGCTTGGGGTGTGGTTGTGTTGTTGTGTTGGGTTGGGGTGTGTTGGGGTTGGGGTGTTGGGGTGTGTTGGTTTGGGGTGTGTTGGGTTGTGTTGGGGTGTGTTGGGTTAAGGTGTGTTGGGGGTGTGTTGGGTTGGGTTGTGTTGGGATGTGGTTAAGGTGGGTTGTGTTGGGGTGTGTTTGGGTTGGGGTGTGTCGGGTTGGGTTGTTGGGTTGGGGTGTGTTGGGTGTGGGTGTGTTGGGGTTGAGGTGTGTTGGGTGGTGTGTTGGGGTGTGTTGGGTTGGGGTGTGTTGGGTTAAGGTGTGTTTGGGGTGTGTTGGGTTGGGGTGTGTTGGGGTGTGTTGGGTTGGGGTGTGTTGTAGTGCGGTGGGTTGGGTTGGGTTGGGGTGTGTTGGGTTGTGTTGTGTTGGGTTGCGGTGTGTTGGGTTGCGGTGTGTTGGGGTGTGTTGTGTTGGGGTGTGTTGTGTTGGGGTGTGTTGGGTTGGGGTGTGTTGGAGTGTGTTGGGTTGTGTTGGGGTGTGTTGGGTTGGGGTGTGTTGGAGTGTGTTGGGGTGTGTTGGGGTGTGTTGGGTTGGGGTGCGTTGGGTTGGGGTGTGTTGGGTTGGGGTGTGTTGGGGTGTGTTGGGGTGTTGGGTTGGGGTGGGTTGAGGTGTGTTGGGGTGTGTTTGTGTCTGTTGGTGTGTGTTGGAGGTCTGTTGTGTTGGGGTGTGTTGGGTTAAGGTGTGTTGGGTTGTGTTGGGTTGGGTTGGGGTGTGTTGGGTTGGGGTGTGTTGGGTTGGGGTGTGTTGTGTGGTGGGTTGGGTTGGGGTGTGTTGGGGTGTGTTGTGTTAAGGTGGGTTGGAGTGTGTTGGGTTGGGGTGTGTTGGGTTGGGTTGGGGTGTGTTGGGTTGGGGTGTGTTGTGTGTGTTGGGTTGGGGTGTGTTGGGGTGGGGTGTGTTGGGGCGGGTTGGGGTGTGTTGTGTTGGGTTGTGGTGGGTTGGGGTGTGTTGGGTTTGGAGTGTGTTGGGTTGGGGTGTTAGGTTGGGTTGAGGTGTTGGGTTGGGGTGTGTTGGGTTGGGGTGTGTTGGGTTGGGGAGTGTTGTGTTGGGTTGGGGTGTGTTGGGGTGTGTGGGGTGTGTTGGGTTGGGTTGGGGTGAGTTGGGTTGTGTTGGGTTGTGTTGGGTTGGGGTGTGTTGGGTTGGGGGTGTTGGTTGGGTTGAGGTGTGTTGGGTCGAGGTGTGTGTTGGGTCGAGGTGTGTGTTGGGTCGAGGTGTGTTGGGTCGAGGTGTGTTGGGTCGAGGTGTGTTGGGTTGAGGTGTGTTGGGTTGAGGTGTGTTGGGTTGAGGTGTGTTGGGTTGAGGTGTGTTGGGTTGAGGTGTGTTGGGTTGAGGTGTGTTGGGTTGGGGTGTGTTGGGTTGGGGTGTGTTGGGTTGGGTTGGGGTGTGTTGGGTTGGGTTGGGGGTGTGTTGTGTGGTGGGTTGGGGTGTGTTGTGTGGTGGGTTGGGTTGTGGTGGGTTGGGTTGTGGTTGGGGTGTGGTGTGTTGGGTTGGGTGGTGTGTTGGGTTGGGGTGCTGTTGTGTTCTGTTGGTGTGTGTTGGGGTGTGTTGGGGTGTGTTGGGTTGGGTTGGGGTGTGTTGTGGTGTGGTGTGTTGTGGTGTGGTGTGTTGGGGTGTGGTGTGTTGGGGGTGTGTTGGGGTGTGTTGGGGCGTGTTGTCGTGTGTTGGGTTGGGGTGTGTTTGGGTTGGGGTGTGTTTGGGTTGGGGTGTGTTTGGGTTGGGTTGGGGTGTGGTGGGTTGGGTTGGGGTGTGGTGGGTTGGGTTGGGGTGTGTGATGTTGGGGTGTGATGGGGTGTGTTGGGTTGGGATGTGTTGGGGTGGGGTGTGTTGGGGTTCTGTTGTGTTGGGGTGTGTTGGGGTGGGTTGTGTTGGGTGGTTTGTGTTGGGGTGTGTTGGGTTGGGATGTGTTGGGTTGTTGGGTTGGGATGTGTTGGGCTGGGATGTGTTGGGGTTGGGGTGTGTTGGGTTGGGTTGAAGTGTGTTGTGTTCTGTTGGTGTGTTGGGGTGGGTTGTGTTGGGGTGTGTTGTGTTGGGTTGTGTTGGGGTGTGTTGTGTTGGGTTGTGTTGGGTTGGGGTGTGTTGTGTTGGGGTGTGTTGGGTTGGGGTGGGTTGGGTTGTGTTGGTTTGTGTTGGGGTGTGTTGGGTTGGGTTGTGTTGTGTTGGGGTGGGTTGGGTGGGTTGTGTTGGGTTGTGTTGGATTGGGGTGGGTTGGGTTGGGTTGGGTTGTGTTGGGTTGGGTTGTGTTGGATTGGGGTGTGTTGTGTTGGGTTGAGGTGTGTTGGGTTGAGGTGTGTTGGGTTGAGGTGTGTTGGGTTGAGGTGTGTTGGGTTGAGGTGTGTTGGGTTGAGGTGTGTTGTGTTCTGTTGGTGTGTGTTGGGGTGTGTTGTGTTGGGGTGTGTTGTGTTGGGGTGTGTTGTGTTGGGGTGTTTTGGGTTGGGATGTGTTGGGTTGGGGTGTGTTGGGTTGGGTTGTGTTGGGGTGTGTTGGGTTGTGTTGGGTTGGGGTGGGGTTGTGTTGGGTTGGGGTGTGTTGGGTTGGGTTGCGGTGTGTTGGGTTTTGTTGGGGTGTGTTGTGTTGGGTTGGGGTGTGTTGGGTTGTGTTGGGTTGGGGTGTGTTGGGTTGTGTTGGGTTGGGGTGTGTTGGGTTGTGTTGGGTTGGGGTGTGTTGTGCTTGGGTGTGTTGGGTTGGGGTGTGTTGTGGTGTGGTGGGTTGTGTTGTGTTGGGGTGTGTTTGGTTGGGGTGTGTTGGGGTTTGTTGAGGTGTGTTGGGGTGTGTTGGGTTGTGTTGGGGTGTGGTAAGGTGTGTTGTGTTGGGTTGTGTTGGGTTGGGGCGTGTTGGGTTGGGGTGTGTTGGGGTGTGTTGGGTTGGGGTGTGTTGGGTTGGGGTGTGTTGGATTGGGGTGTGTTGGATTGGGGTGTGTTGGATTGGGGTGTGTTGGATTGGGGTGTGTTGGATTGGGGTGTGTTGGGTTGGGGTGTTGGGTTGTGTTGTGTTAAGGTGTGTTGGGTTGGGGTGTGTTAAGGTGGGTTGGGGTGTGTTGGGTTGGGGTGGGTTGGGTTGCGGTGTGTTGGGTTTTGTTGGGTTTTGTGGGTTGGGGTGTGTTGGGTTGTGTTGGGTTGGGGTGTGTTGGGTTGTGGTGGGTTGGGGTGTGTTGTGGTGTGGTGGGTTGTGTTGTGTTGGGGTGTGTTTGGTTGGGGTGTGTTGGGGTTTGTTGAGGTGTGTTGGGGTGTGTTGGGGTGTGTTGGGTTGTGTTGGGGTGTGGTAAGGTGTGTTGGGTTGGGGTGTGTTGGGTTGGGGTGTGTTGTGTTGGGGTGGGTTGGGTTGGGTTGAGGTGTGTTGGGTTGAGGTGTGTTGGGTTGAGGGTGTGTTGTGTTCTGTTGGTGTGTGTTGGGGTGTGTTGTGTTGGGGTGTGTTGTGTTGGGGTGTGTTGTGTTGGGGTGTTTTGGGTTGGGGTGTGTTGGGTTGGGGTGTGTTGGGTTGGGTTGTGTTGGGTTGGGGTGTGTTGTGTTGGGTTGGGGTGTGTTGGGTTGGGTTGCGGTGTGTTGGGTTTTGTTGGGGTGTGTTGTGTTGGGTTGGGGTGTGTTGGGTTGGGTTGGGGTGTGTTGGGTTGTGTTGGGTTGGGGTGTGTTGTGTTTGGGTGTGTTGGGTTGGGGTGTGTTGTGGTGTGGTGGGTTGGGTTGTGTTGGGGTGTGTTTGGTTGGGGTGTGTTGGGTTGTGTTGGGGTGTGGTAAGGTGTGTTGGGTTGGGGTGTGTTGGGTTGGGGTGTGTTGTGTTGGGGTGTGTTGGGTTGGGGCGTGTTGGGTTAAGGTGTGTTGGGGTGTGTTGGGTTGGGGTGTGTTGGGTTGTGTTGGGTTGGGGTGTGATGGGTTGGGGTGTGTTGGGGTGTGTTGTGTTGGGGTTTGTTGGGGTGTGTTGGATTGGGGTGTGTTGGATTGGGGTGTGTTGGATTGGGGTGTGTTGGATTGGGGTGTGTTGGATTGGGGTGTGTTGGGTTGGGGTGTGTTGGGTTGGGTTGTGTTGGGTTGGGGGTGTGTGTGTTAAGGTGTGTTGGGTTGGGGTGTGTTGTGTTAAGGTGGGTTGGGGTGTGTTGGGTTGGGTTGTGTTGGGATGTGTTAAGGTGGGTTGTGTTGGGGTGTGTTGGGTTGGGGTGTGTCGGGTTGGGTTGTTGGGTTGGAGTGTGTTGGGTGTGGGTGTGTTGGGTTGGGGTGTGTCGGGTTGGGTTGTTGGGTTGGGTGTGGGTGTGTTGGGTTGGGTTGTGTTGTGGTGTGTTGGGTTGGGGTGTGTTGGGGTGGGGTGTGTTGGGGTGTGTTGGGGCGGGTTGGGGTGTGTTGGGGTGTTGGGTTGAGGTGTTGGGTTGGGGTGTGTTGGGTTGGGTTGGGGTGTGTTGGGTTGGGGTGTGTTGTGTTGTGTTGGGTTGGGGGTGTGTTGGGTTGGGTTGGGGTGTGTTGGGTTGTGTTGGGTTGGGGTGTGTTGTGTTGGGTGTGTTGGATTGGGTTGGGATGTGTTGGGTTGTGTTGGGGTGGGTTGGGTTGGGTGTGTTGGGTTGTGTTGGGGGTGTGTTGGTGTGTTGGGTTGGGGTGTGTTGGGTTGGGGGTGTGTTGGGTTGGGTTGGGGTGTGTTGGCTTGGGGTGTGTTGGGTTGGGGTGTGTTGTGGTGGCTTGGGGTTGGATTGTGTTGGGGTGGGTTGGGTTGGGTTGGGGTGTGTTGGGTTGGGGTGTGTTGGGTTGGGGTGTGTTGGGTTGGGGTGTGTGGGTTGGGGTGTGTGGGTTGGGGTGTGTTGGGTTGGGGTGTGTTGGGTTGGGGTGTGTTGGGTGAGGTGTGTTGGGTTGAGGTGTGTTGGGTTGAGGTGTGTTGGGTTGAGGTGTGTTGGGTTGAGGTGTGTTGGGTTGAGGTGTGTTGGGTTGAGGTGTGTTGGGTGAGGTGTGTTGGGTTGGGGTGTGTTGGGTTGGGGTGTGTTGGGTTGGGGTGTGTTGGGTTGGGGTGTGTTGGGTTGGGGTGTGTTGGGTTGGGGTGTGTTGGGTTGGGGTGTGGTGGGTTGGGGGTGTGTTGGGTTGGGGTGGGTTGGGTTGGGGTGGGTTGGGTTTGGGTGGGTTGGGGTTGGGGTGTGTTGGGTTGGGGTGTGTTGGGTTGGGTTGGGGTGTGTTGTGTGGTGGGTTGGGGTGTGTTGGGTTGAGGTGTGTTGGGTTGGGGCGTGTTGGGTTGGGTTGGGTTGGGGTGTGTTGGGTTGGGGTGTGTTGTGTGGTGGGTTGGGGTGTGTTGTGTTGTGTGGTGGGTTGGGGTGTGTTTTGTGGTGGGTTGGGTTGGGGTGTGTTGGGTTGGGGTGTGTTGGGTTGGGGTGTGTTGTGTTTGTTGGTGTGTGTTGGGGTGTGTGTGGGGTGTGGGTTGGGTTGGGGTGTGGTGTGGTGTGGTGTGTTGGGGTGTGTTGGGGCGTGTTGTGGCGTGTTGGGTTGGGGTGTGTTGGGTTGGGGTGTGTTTGGGTTGGGGTGTGTTTGGGTTGGGGTGGGTTGGGGTGTGTTGTGTTGGGGTGTGGTGGGTTGGGTTGGGGTGTGGTGGGTTGGGTTGGGGTGTGTGGTGTTGGGGTGTGTGGTGTTGGGGTGTGTTGGGTTGGGGTGTGTTGGGTTGGGGTGTGTTGGGTTGGGGTGTGATGGGGTGTGTTGGGTTGGGGTGTGTTGGGGTGGGGTGTGTGGGGTTCTGTTGTGTTGGGGTGTGTTGGGGGTGTGTTGGGTTGGGGTGTGTTGGGTTGGGTTGTGTTGGGTTGGGGGTGTTGGGGTGGGTTGGGTTGGGGTGTGTGGTGTTGGGGTGTGTGGTGTTGGGGTGTGTTGGGTTGGGGTGTGTTGTGTTGGGGTGTGATGGGGTGTGTTGGGTTGGGGTGTGTTGGGGTGGGGTGTGTGGGGTTCTGTTGTGTTGGGGTGTGTTGGGGGTGTGTTGGGTTGGGGTGTGTTGGGTTGGGTTGGGTTGGGGTGTGTTGGGTTGGGGTGTGTTGGGGTGGGTTGGGTTGGGTTGTGTTGGGTTGGGTTGTGTTGGGTTGGGGTGTGTTGTGTTGGGGTGTGTTGGATTGGGGTGGGTTGTGTTGGATTGGGGTGTGTTGGGTTGGGGTGGGTTGTGTTGGATTGGGGTGGGTTGTGTTGGATGGGGTGGGTTGTGTTGGGTTGGGGTGTGTTGGGGTGTGTTGGGTTGGGGTTTGTTGGGTTGGGGTGTGTTGGGTTGGGGGTGTGTTGGGTTGGGGTGTGTTGGGTTGGGGTGTGTTGGGTTGGGGTGTGTTGGGTTGGGGTGTGTTGGGTTGAGGTGTGTTGGGTTGGGGTGTGTTGGTTGTGTTGGGTTGGGTTGTGTTGGGTTGTGTTGGGTTGGGGTGTGTTGTGTTGGGGTGTGTTGGGGTTTGTTGGGGTGTGTTGGGTTGGGGTGTGTTGGGTTGGTGTGTATTGGGTGTGGGTGTGTTGGGTTGGGGTGTGTTGGGTTGGGTTGGGGTGTGTGGGGTGTGTTGTGTTGGATTGGGGTGGGTTGTGTGGGTTGGGTGTGTTGGGGTGTGTTGGGTTGGGGTTTGTTGGGTTGGGGTGTGTGGGTTGGGGTGTGTTGGGTTGGGGTGTGTTGGGTTGAGGTGTGTTGGGTTGGGGTGTGTTGGGTTGGGGTGGTTGGGGTTGGTGTGTATTGGGTGTGGGTGTGTTGGGTTGGGGTGTGTTGGGTTGGGGTGTGTTGGGTTGGATTGTGTTGGTTTGTGTTGGGTTGGGGTGTGTTGGGTTGGGGTGTTGGGTTGGGTTGTGTTGGTTTGTGTTGGGTTGGGTTGTGTTGGGTTGTGTTGGGTTGGGGGGTGTTGTGTTGGGGTTTGTTGGGGTGTGTTGGGTTGGGGTGTGTTGGGTTGGGGTGTTGGGTTGGTGGGTATTGGGTGTGGGTGTGTTGGGTTGGGGGTGTGTTGGGTTGGGTTGGGGTGTGTTGGGTTGGGGTGTGTTGTGTTGGATTGTGTTGGTTTGTGTTGGGTTGGGGTGTGTTGGGTTGGGTTGTGTTGTGTTGGGGTGGGTTGTGTTGGGTTGTGTTGGATTGGGGTGGTTGGGTTGGGGGTGTTGTGTTGGGGTGGGTTGGTTGGGTTGTGTTGGATTGGGGTGGGTTGTGTTGGGTTGGGGTGTGTTGGGGTGTGTTGTGTTGGGGTGTGTTGGGTTGAGGTGTGTTGGGTTAAGGTGTGTTGGGTTGGGGTTTGTTGAGGTGTGTTAGGGTGTGTTGGATTGTGTTGGGGTGTGTTGTGTTGTGTTGGGTTGTGTTGGGGTGTGTTGGGTTGGGTTGGGTTTGGGGGTGTGTTGTGTTGGGGTTTGTTGGGGTGTGTTGGGTTGGGGTGTGTTGGGTTGGTGTGTATTGGGTGTGGGTGTGTTGGGTTGGGGTGTGTTGGGGTGTGTTGTGTTGTATTGGGTGTGTTGTGTTCTGTTGGTGTGTGTTGGGGTTGTGTTGGGGTGTGTTGTGTTGGGGTGTGTTGGGTTGGGGTGTATTGGGTTGGGGTGTGTTGGGTTGTTGGGTTGGGGTGTGTTGGGTTGGGTTGTGTTGTGTTGGGGTGTGTTGTGTTGGGGTGTGTTGGGTTGGGGTTTGTTGAGGTGTGTTAGGGTGTGTTGGGTTGTGTTGGGGTGTGTTGTGTTGTGTTGGGGTGGGTTGGGGTGTGTTGGGTTGTGTTGGGTTGGGGTGTGTTGGGGTTTGTTGGGGGGTGGTTGGGTGTGTTGGGGTGTGTTGGGTTGGGGTGTGTTGTGTTGTGTTGTTGGGTTGGGGTGTGTTGGGGTGTGTTGTGTTGGGGTTTGTTGGGGTGTGTTGGGTTGGGGTGTTGGGTTGGTGTGTATTGGGTGTGGGTGTGTTGGGTTGGGGTGTGTTGGGTTGGGTTGGGGTGTGTTGGGTTGGGTTGGGGTGTGTTGGGTTGGGGTGTGGTTGTTTTGGGGTGTGTTCGGTTGGGGTGTGTTGTGTTGGGTTGTGTTGGGTTGTGTTGGGTTGGGTTGTGTTGGGTTGGGTTGGATTGGGGTGTGTTGTTGGGTTGGGGTGTGTTGTGGTGTGTTGGGTTGGGGTGGGTTGTGTTGGTGTGGTGTTTGGGGTGTGTTGGGTTGGGGTGTGTTGGGTTGGGGGGGATGGTGTGGTTGGGTTGGGGTGGGATGGTGTGTGTTGGGTTGGGGTTTGTTGGGGTGGGGTGTGTTGTGGTGTGGTGTCGTGTGGTTTGTTGGGTTGTGATGGGTTGGGTTGTGTTGGGGTGTGTTGGGTTGTGTTTTGTTGGGGTTGGGGTGTGTTGGGGTGGGTTGGGGTGTGTTGGGTTGTGTTGGGGTGTGTTGGGTTGCGGTGTGTTGGGTTGTGTTGGGGTGTGTTGTGTTCTGTTGGTGTGTGTTGGGGGTGTGTTGGGTTGGGGTGTGTTGGGGTGTGTTGGGTTGGGGTGTGTTGTGTTGGGGTGTGTTGGGTTGGGGTTGGGGTGTGTTGGGTGGGTTGTGTTGGGTTGGGGTGTGTTGGGGTGGGTTGGTGTGTGTGGGGTTGGGGTGTGTTGGGTTGGGGTGGGGTGGGTTGGTGTGTGTTGGGTTGGGGGTGTGTTGGGTTGGGGGTGTGTTGGGTTGGGGTGTGTTGGGTTGGGGTGTGTTGGTTTGTGTTGGGTTGGGTTGTGTTGGGTTGTGTTGGGTTGGGGTGTGTTGTGTTGGGGTTTGTTGGGGTGTGTTGGGTTGGGGTGTGTTGGGTTGGGGTGTTGGGTTGGTGTGTATTGGGTGTGGGTGTGTTGGGTTGGGGTGTGTTGGGTTGGGTTGGGGTGTGTTGGGTTGGGGTGTGTTGTGTTGGATTGTGTTGGTTTGTGTTGGGTTGGGGTGTGTTGGGTTGGGTTGTGTTGTGTTGGGGTGGGTTGTGTTGGGTTGTGTTGGATTGGGGTGTGTTGGGTTGGGTTGGGGTGTGTTGGGTGTGTTGTGTTGGGGTGTGTTGGGTTGAGGTGTGTTGGGTTAAGGTGTGTTGGGTTGGGGTTTGTTGAGGTGTGTTAGGGTGTGTTGGATTGTGTTGGGGTGTGTTGTGTTGTGTTGGGGTGGGTTGGGGTGTGTTGGGTTGTGTTGGGGTGTGTTGGGTTGGGTTGTGTTGGGGTGTGTTTGGTTGGGGTGTGTTGGGGTTTGTTCGGGTGTGTTGGGTTGTGTTGGGTTGGGGTGTGTTGGGTTGTGTTGTTGGGTTGGGGTGTGTTGGGGTGTGTTGTGTTGGGGTTTGTTGGGGTGTGTTGGGTTGGGGTGTGTTGGGTTGGGGTGTTGGTTGGTGTGTATTGGGTGTGGGTGTGTTGGGTTGGGGTGTGTTGGGTTGGGTTGGGGTGTGTTGGGTTGGGGTGTGTTGTGTTGGATTGTGTTGGTTTGTGTTGGGTTGGGGTGTGTTGGGTTGGGTTGTGTTGTGTTGGGGTGGGTTGTGTTGGGTTGTGTTGGATTGGGGTGTGTTGGGTTGGGTTGGGGTGTGTTGGGGTGTGTTGTGTTGGGGTGTGTTGGGTTGAGGTGTGTTGGGTTAAGGTGTGTTGGGTTGGGGTTTGTTGAGGTGTGTTAGGGTGTGTTGGATTGTGTTGGGGTGTGTTGTGTGTGTTGGGGTGGGTTGGGGTGTGTTGGGTTGTGTTGGGGTGTGTTGGGTTGGGTTGTGTTGGGGTGTGTTTGGTTGGGGTGTGTTGGGGTTGTTCGGGTGTGTTGGGTTGTGTTGGGTTGGGGTGTGTTGGGTTGTGTTGTTGGGTTGGGGTGTGTTGGGGTGTGTTGTGTTGGGGTTTGTTGGGGGTGTGTTGGGTTGGGGTGTGTTGGGTTGGGGTGTTGGGTGGTGTGTATTGGGTGTGGGTGTTGGGTTGGGGTGTGTTGGGGTGTGTGTGTGTTGTATTGGGGTGTGTTGGGTTGTGTTGGGGTGTGTTGGGTTGTGTTGGGTTGGGGGTGTGTTGGGTTGTGTTGTTGGGTTGGGGTGTGTTGGGGTGTGTTGTGTTGGGGTTTGTTGGGGTGTGTTGGGTTGGGGTGTGTTGGGTTGGGGTGTTGGGTTGGTGTGTATTGGGTGTGGGTGTGTTGGGTTGGGGTGTGTTGGGTTGGGTTGGGGTGTGTTGGGTGGGGGTGTGTTGTGTTGGATTGTGTTGGTTGTGTTGGGTTGGGGTGTGTTGGGTTGGGTTGTGTTGTGTTGGGGGTGGGTTGTGTTGGGTTGTGTTGGATTGGGGTGTGTTGGGTTGGGTTGGGGGTGTGTTGGGGTGTGTTGTGTTGGGGTGTGTTGGGTTGAGGTGTGTTGGGTTAAGGTGTGTTGGGTTGGGGTTTGTTGAGGTGTGTTAGGGTGTGTTGGATTGTGTTGGGGTGTGTTGTGTTGTGTTGGGGTGGGTTGGGGTGTGTTGGGTGTGTTGGGGTGTGTTGGGTTGGGTTGTGTTGGGGTGTGTTTGGTTGGGGTGTGTTGGGGTTTGTTCGGGTGTGTTGGGTTGTGTTGGGTTGGGGTGTGTTGGGTTGTGTTGTTGGGTTGGGGTGTGTTGGGGTGTGTTGTGTTGGGGTTTGTTGGGGTGTGTTGGGTTGGGGTGTGTTGGGTTGGGGTGTTGGGTTGGTGTGTATTGGGTGTGGGTGTGTTGGGTTGGGGTGTGTTGGGTTGGGGTGTTGTGTTGGGGTGGGTTGGGTTGGGTTGTGTTGGATTGGGGTGGGTTGTGTTGGGTTGGGGTGTGTTGGGGTGTGTTGTGTTGGGGTGTGTTGGGTTGAGGTGTGTTGGGTTAAGGTGTGTTGGGTTGGGGTTTGTTGAGGTGTGTTAGGGTGTGTTGGATTGTGTTGGGGTGTGTTGTGTTGTGTTGGGTTGTGTTGGGGTGTGTTGGGTTGGGTTGGGTTGGGGTGTGTTGTGTTGGGGTTTGTTGGGGTGTGTGGGTTGGGGTGTGTTGGGTTGGTGTGTATTGGGTGTGGGGTGTTGGGTTGGGGTGTGTTGGGGTGTGTTGTGTTGTATTGGGGTGTGTTGTGTTCTGTTGGTGTGTGTTGGGGGTTGTGTTGGGGTGTGTTGTGTTGGGGTGTGTTGGGTTGGGGTGTATTGGGTTGGGGTGTGTTTGGGTGTGTTGGGTTGGGGTGTGTTGGGTTGTTGGGTTGGGGTGTGTTGGGTTGGGTTGTGTTGTGTTGGGGTGTGTTGTGTTGGGGTGTGTTGGGTTGGGGTTTGTTGAGGTGTGTTAGGGTGTGTTGGGTTGTGTTGGGGTGTGTTGTGTTGTGTTGGGGTGGGTTGGGGTGTGTTGGGTTGTGTTGGGGTGTGTTGGGTTGGGGTGTGTTGGGGTTTGTTGGGGTGTGTTGGGTTGTGTTGGGTTGGGGTGTGTTGGGTTGGGGGTGTGTTGTGTTGTGTTGTTGGGTTGGGGTGTGTTGGGGTGTGTTGTGTTGGGGTTTGTTGGGGTGTGTTGGGTTGGGGTGTTGGGTTGGTGTGTATTGGGTGTGGGTGTGTTGGGTTGGGGTGTGTTGGGTTGGGTTGGGGTGTGTTGGGTTGTGTTGGGGTGTGTTGGGTTGGGGTGTGGTTGTTTTGGGGTGTGTTCGGTTGGGGTGTGTTGTGTTGGGTTGGGGGTGTGTTGGGTTGGGTTGGATTGGGGTGTGTTGTTGGGTTGGGGTGTGTTGTGGTGTGTTGGGTTGGGGTGGGTTGTGTTGGTGTGGTGTTTTGGGGTGTGTTGGGTTGGGGTGTGTTGGGTTGGGGGGGATGGTGTGTGTTGGGTTGGGGTGGGATGGTGTGTGTTGGGTTGGGGTTTGTTGGGGTGGGGTGTGTTGTGGTGTGGTGTCGTGTGGTTTGTTGGGTTGTGATGGGTTGGGTTGTGTTGGGGTGTGTTGGGTTGTGTTTTGTGTTGGGTTGGGGTGTGTTGGGGTGGGTTGGGGTGTGTTGGGGTGTGTTGGGTTGTGTTGGGGTGTGTTGGGTTGCGGTGTGTTGGGTTGTGTTGGGGTGTGTTGTGTTCTGTTGGTGTGTGTTGGGGGTGTGTTGGGTTGGGGTGTGTTGGGGTGTGTTGGGTTGGGGTGTGTTGTGTTGGGGTGTGTTGGGTTGGGGTTGGGGTGTGTTGGGTGGGTTGTGTTGGGTTGGGGTGTGTTGGGGTGGGTTGGTGTGTGTTGGGTTGGGTGTGTTGGGTTGGGGTGTGTTGGGTTGGGGTGTGTTGGGTTGGGGTGTGTTGGTTTGTGTTGGGTTGGGTTGTGTTGGGTTGTGTTGGGTTGGGGTGTGTTGTGTTGGGGTTTGTTGGGGTGTGTTGGGTTGGGGTGTGTTGGGTTGGGGTGTTGGGTTGGTGTGTATTGGGTGTGGGTGTGTTGGGTTGGGGTGTGTTGGGTTGGGTTGGGGTGTGTTGGGTTGGGGTGTGTTGTGTTGGATTGTGTTGGTTTGTGTTGGGTTGGGGTGTGTTGGGTTGGGTTGTGTTGTGTTGGGGTGGGTTGTGTTGGGTTGTGTTGGATTGGGGTGTGTTGGGTTGGGTTGGGGTGTGTTGGGGTGTGTTGTGTTGGGGGTTGAGGTGTGTTGGGTTAAGGTGTGTTGGGTTGGGGTTTGTTGAGGTGTGTTAGGGTGTGTTGGATTGTGTTGGGGTGTGTTGTGTTGTGTTGGGGTGGGTTGGGGTGTGTTGGGTTGTGTTGGGGTGTGTTGGGTTGGGTTGTGTTGGGGTGTGTTTGGTTGGGGTGTGTTGGGGTTTGGGGTTGGGTGTGTTGGGTTGTGTTGGGTTGGGGTGTGTTGGGTTGTGTTGTTGGGTTGGGGTGTGTTGGGGTGTGTTGTGTTGGGGTTTGTTGGGGTGTGTGTTGGGTTGGGGTGTGTTGGGTTGGGGTGTTGGGTTGGTGTGTATTGGGTGTGGGGTGTGTTGGGGTTGGGGGTGTGTTGGGGTGTGTTGTGTTGTATTGGGGTGTGTTGGGTTGTGTTGGGGTGTGTTGGGTTGTGTTTTGTGTTGGGTTGGGTTGTGTTGGGGTGGGTTGGGGTGTGTTGGGTTGTGTTGTGTTGGGGTGTGTTGGGTTGTGTTGGGTTATGTTGGGTTGCGGTGTGTTGGGTTGTGTTGGGGTGTTTTGGGTTGTGTTGGGTTGGGGTGTGTTGTGTTCTGTTGGGGTGTGTTGGGGGTGTGTTGGGTTGGGGTGTGTTGGGTTGGGGTTGTGTTGGGTTGGGGTGTGTTGGGTTGGGGTTGGATTGGGGTGTGTTGTTGGGTTGGGTGTGTTGTGGTGTGTTGGGTTGAGGTGTGTTGGGTTGGGGTGTGTTGGGTTGGGGTGGGGATGGTGTGTGTTGGGTTGGGGTGGGATGGTGTGTGTTGGGGTTTGTTGGGTGGTGGGTTGGTGTGTCGTGTGGGTTTGTTGGGTTGTGATGGGTTGGGTGTGTTGGGTGTGTGGTTTGGGGTGTGTTGGTGGGGTGTGTTTGGGGTCTATTGTGGTGTGGTGGGGTGGTGTTGTTGGGTTGGGGTGTTTGGGTTGTGTTGGGGTGTGTTGGGTTGTGTTTGTGTTGGTGTGGGGTGTGTTGGGGTGTGTTGGGGTGGGGTGTGTTGGGGTTGGGTGGTGTTGGGGTGGGTTGGGTTGGGTTGGGGTGTGTTGGGTTGGGGTGTGTTGGGTGGGGTGGTGTTGGGGTGTGTTGTGTTGGGGTGGTGTTGTGTTGGGGGTGTTGTGTGGGGGTGTGTTGGGTGGGGTGTGTTGTGGTGGGTTGGTTGGTGTTGGGGTGTGGGTTGGGGTGGTTGGTTGGGGTGTGGTTGGTGTGTGTTGGTGTTGGGGTGGGTTGGTGTTGGGGTGGGTTGTGTTGGGGTGTGTGGGTTGGGTTGGGGTGTGTGGGTGGGTTGGGGGGTGGGGTGTGTTGGTGTGGGGTGTGTTGGGTGGGGTGTGGGTTGTGTGGGGGTGGGTGTTGGGTGGGGTGTGTTGGGTGTGTGTGGGTGTGGGTGGTGTGTGTGGGGTGTGTTGTGGTGTGGGTTGGGGTGTGTTGGGTTGTGTTGGGTGTGTTGGGTGTGTTGTGCTGGGGTGTGTTGTGTTGGGGTGTTGGGTTGGTTGTGTTTTGTTTGTGCTGGGGTGTGTTGGGTTGGGGTGTTGGTGTGTGTCTGTGGTGTGTGTTGGGGTTTGTGGTTGGGTTGGGGTTGGGTTGGGTTGGGTTGTGTTGGGGTGGGGTGTGTGTTGGGGTGGGGGGTGGGGTGTGTTGGGGGTGGGGTGGGGTGTGTTGGGGTGTGTTGTTGTGGGGTGTGTGTTGTGTTGTGTGTTCTCATCTCTAGGACTAGGAGACTTTGTGCAGCAGGCCTTCATGGTAAAATAGCTGCTAGGAAACCACTGCTAAGGACAGGCAACAAGCAGAAGAGACTTGTTTGGGCTAAATTAAAGAACACAAGGAATGGACATTAGACCAGTGCAAATCTGTGCTTTGTTCTGATGAGTCCCTAACTTGAGATCTTTGGATCCAACCACCGTGTCTTTGTAGAAAAGGTGAACGGATGGACTCTACATGCCTGGTTCCCCACCGTGAAGCATGGAGGAGGGGGTGTGAGGGTGCTTTGCTAGTGACACTGTTAAGGATGTATTCAAAATTGAAGGCATACTGAACCAGCATGGCTACCACAGCATCTTGCAGCGGCATGCTGTTCCATCCGGTTTGCGTTTAGTTGGACCATCATTTATTTTTCAACAGGACAATTACCCCAAACACCTCCAGGCTGTGTAAGGGCTATTTCACTAAGATGGAGAGTGATGGGGTGCTACGCCAGATGACCTGGCCTCTAGTCACCAAACCTGAACCCAATCGAGATGGTTTGGAGTGAGCTGGACCGCAGAGTGAAGGCAAAAGGGCCAACAAGTGCTATGCATCTCTGGGAACTCCTTCAAGACTGTTGGAAAACCATTTCCGGTGACTACCTCTTGAAGCTCACCAAGAGTGTGCAAAGTAGTAATGAAATTAAAAGGTGGCTACTTAGAGCCTAGAACATAAGACATATTTTCAGTTGTTTCACACTTTAAGTATTACATTCCACATGTTTGAAGGCATCAAAAACTATGAATTCAATGTGAATCTTAATTTTTAGAGTCATGAAAATAAAGAAAACTCTTTGAATGAGAAGGTGTGTCCAAACGTTTGGGCTGTACTGTGTATGTAGATAGATATCTCAATATATACAGTGCCTACAAGTAGTATTCAACCCCCTGCAGAATTAGCACGTTTACACATTCGGAATTAACTTGGCATTGTGACATTTGGACTGTAGATCAGCCTGGAAGTGTGAAATGCACTGCAGCAAAAAAGAATGTGATTTTCTTTTTTTTTTTTTTGTTTTTTTTTTGTTTTTAAATTGTGAAAGGTTTATTCAGAGGGTCATTTATTATTCAACCCTTCAAACCACAAGAATTCTGTTTGGTTCCCCTAAAGTATTAAGAAGTATTTCAGGCACAAAGAACAATGAGCTTCACATGTTTTGGATTAATTATCTCTTTTTCCAGCTTTTTCTGACTAATTAAGACCCTCCCCAAACTTGTGAACAGCACTCATACTTGGTCAACATGGGAAAGACAAAGGAGCATTCCAAGGCCATCAGAGACAAGATCGTGGAGGGTCACAAGGCTGGCAAGGGGTACAAAACCCTTTCCAAGGAGTTGGGCCTACCTGTCTCCACTGTTGGGAGCATCATCCGGAAGTGGAAGGCTTATGGAACTACTGTTAGCCTTCCACGGCCTGGACAGCCTTTGAAAGTTTCCACCCGTGCCGAGGCCAGGCTTGTCCGAAGAGTCAAGGCTAACCCAAGGACAACAAGGAAGGAGCTCCGGGAAGATCTCATGGCAGTGGGCACATTGGTTTCAGTCAATACCATAAGTAACGTACTCCTCCACAATGGTCTCCGTTCCAGATGAGCCCGTAAGGTACTTTTACTTTCAAAGCGTCATGTCGAGGCTCGTCTACAGTTTGCTCATAATCACTTTGGAGGACTCTGAGACAGACTGGTTCAAGGTTCTCTGGTCTGATGAGACCAAGATCGAGATCTTTGATGCCAACCACACACGTGACGTTTGGAGACTGGATGGCACTGCATACGACCCCAAGAATACCATCCCTACAGTCAAGCATGGTGGTGGCAGCATCATGCTGTGGGGCTGTTTTTCAGCCAAGGGGCCTGGCCATCTGGTCCGCATCCATGGGAAGATGGATAGCACGGCTTACCTGGAGATTTTGGCCAAGAACCTCCGCTCCTCCATCAAGGATCTTAAGATGGGTCGTCATTTCATCTTCCAACAAGACAACGACCCAAAGCACACAGCCAAGAAAACCAAGGCCTGGTTCAAGAGGGAAAAAATCAAGGTGTTGCAGTGGCCTAGTCAGCCTCCTGACCTTAACCCAATTGAAAACTTGTGGAGGGAGCTCAAGATTAAAGTCCACATGAGACACCCAAAGAACCTAGATAACGTGGAGAAGATCTGCATGGAGGAGTGGGCCAAGATAACTCCAGAGACCTGTGCCGGCCTGATCAGGTCTTATAAAAGACGATTATTAGCTGTAATTGCAAACAAGGGTTATTCCACAAAATATTAAACCTAGGGGTTGAATAATAATTGACCCACACTTTTATGTTGAAAATTTATTAAAATTTAACTGAGCAACATAACTTGTTGGTTTGTAAGATTTATGCATCTGTTAATAAATCCTGCTCTTGTTTGAAGTTTGCAGGCTCTAACTTATTTGCATCTTATCAAACCTGCTAAATCTGCAGGGGGTTGAATACTACTTGTAGGCACTGTATATCTCTATATCTCATGATAGAGATAGTGAGTGTGTATGTGTATACTAGCTGTGCTACTCGGCTTCGCCCGGGTTAATAACTGTTAACAAAATAGAATGTATTAGCAAAAAATTATTCTGCGCACAAAAACCACAAAACAAATAGAAATGTAATTATTAAAAGGCAAAGACTAAGCTAATAGAAGCATTTCACAACATATATTTCAACACAGATATTCCACACAGATTTAACTAAATTGGCCAAGTAATGTGCTCAGTCTGTCCCCCCCACCTGTCTGTCCCTTCCCCCCCCGTCTGTCCCTTCCCCCCCCCCCCCCGTCGTCTGTCCCTCTCTATCCGTCTCTCTCCACCGACATCTTATTACCTCACATATAAGCTGCTTATACTATGAATGTCTTTTGTTCCTATAGCAACCTATCATAGCTCCTACTAATAACCTGTAGTTCCAGGCTCCATTTACTTTAATGGAGGCATGTTTTTTTGGGAGAGTAACTAACTGTAAAGCGCGGGGCTTAAATTTTTGTCAAAACATAGTCTATGACGTTCCCTGGGTCACATGAGGTGTTTGTGCAAAATTTCGTGATTGTAAATGCGACGGTGTGGATACACTTTTCGTTTCACTTTTTCCCCATTATGTAGATAGGGGCAAATATGATTGGTAAACTGGAATGCGCGGGGTTAAAATTTCACCTCACTACATAGCCTATGATGCTCTCGGGGGTCCCAAGTGTGAGTGTGCAAAATTTTGTGGCTGTAGCTGCGATGGTGCAGATGCCAATCCCGGACATACACACATACATACAAACAGTCATATGAAAAAGTTTGGGGCACCCCTATTAATGTTCACCATTTTTCTTTAGAACAATTAGGGTTTTTGCAACAGCTATTTCAGTTTCGTATATCTAATAACTGATGGACTGCATAATATTTCTGGATTGAAATGAGGTTTATTGTACTAACAGAAAATGTGCAATCTGCATTTAAACAAAATTTGACCGGTGCAAAAGTATGGGCACCCTTATCAATTTCTTGATTTGAACACTCCTAACTACTTTTTACTGACTTACTAAAGCACTAAATTGGTTTTGTAACATCATTGAGCTTTAACCTTCATAGGCAGGTGTATCCAATCATGAGAAAAGGTATTTAAGGTGGCCACTTGCAAGTTGTCCTCCTATTTGCATCTCCTATGAAGAGTGGCATCATGGGCTCCTCAAAACAACTCTCAAATGATCTACAAACAAAGATTATTCAACATAGTTGTTCAGGGGAAGGATACAAAAAGTTGTCTTAGAGATTTAAACTGTCAATTTCCACTGTGAGGAACATAGTAACGAAATGGAAGAACACTGGTACAGTTCTTGTTAAGCCCAGAAGTGGCAGGCCAAGAAAAAATATCAGAAAGGCAGAGAAGAAGAATGGTTAGAACAGTCAAGGACAATCCACAGACCACCTCCAAAGACCTGCAGCATCATCTTGCTGCAGATGGTGTCAATGTGCATCGGTCAACAATACAGCGCATGTTGCACAAGGAGAAGCTGTATGGGAGAGTGATGCGAAAGAAGCCGTTTCTGCAAGCACGCCACAAACAGTCGCCTGAGGTATGCAAAAGCACATTTGGACAAGCCAGTTACATTTTGGAAGAAGGTCCTGTAGACTGATGAAACAAAGATTGTGTTGTTTGGTCATTCAAAAAGGCATTATGCAAGGATTAAAAAAAACACAGCATTCCAAGAAAAGCACTTGCTACCCACAGTAAAATTTGGTGGAGGGTCCATCATGCTTTGGGGTTGTGTGGTCAATGCCAGCACCGGGAATCTTGTTAAATTTGAGGGTCACATGACTGAGCTGCATGAGGTCTCAAAGTCCATATCCTTGATGCCCATCTTGATAGGCTCAAACAGAAGATTTGAGCTTATTGAGAGGAGCAAGGAGAGCACTTTCATCAAAATAGCAAAGTTCAAATTGTAGTATTCCGAGGAAACTAAAGCGGGCTTTGCACGCTACAATACATCTTACGAGGTGTCTGCAGGGTCACGTCGTAACTGACGCACATCCGACATCGTTAGTGACGTAGTTGCGTGGGACACCTACGTGCGACCCAGATTGTTCGCAAAAACGTTGATCGCATACACGTTGTACATTTTGTAAATATTTGTCTTGTTGAACGAAACCGGTATATTGTAACGTTTGACACCCTACCAACGACAAGCCTCATCGTTCTTATGTACGTCATATGCGATGCGGGCGTGTCTTAACATGCCTTGCCTCACGCCCACCGCTATGATTGGTGTTACCAACTGTGTAACGAAAAAAACAAAAAAATTACCTTTAAAATACGCAAACACAAAAAATGAAATTGGCACAGGAACAAACACCACAGAACGCAAGTGCGTCACCGGTGGTTGCGCAACAACTCTGCCGCAGATGAAGCCCTCTTATAGTCAAGACGTCCAAACGCGAAGATCAGGTGAACAGAAATAACACATTTAAGAACGTATGTGTGTGTGTGGGTAGGGCGAGACTTCACACACGCAAGGGTGTAAACTATGTGCGAAGCTACACCTTTCATTCCCCGAAAAGGGGAGTAATATGCTGGTGTCATCGTAAACACGATCTCCTAGATCTAACGAGATATTGATTGATGTGGCATCGTGTAGAATATGCACGTGTGACGGCTCCTAGACGACCTATGTACGATCTCTGCAGATCGTATTACGACCTGGACGTGTCCCATTGCATACAAGATCCCATATGAAATTCTAGCATGTAAAGCAGCCTTACAAGGAAAACCTGATGGGGGACAACATTTGGTGATTAATATGTAAATGTGATCTGACATACCTTCACAAAAGTAAACATTTCTAGGTTCCTTTCCATCAATTTTGTAGTATTTTAGTTAATATGCTAATTTGAAATATATTTTATTGTATTCATTATGAACGTAAACACAAATATTTTGTAATTTCCTTACGACTGTATTCCAATTTCAACTTTTCAGTGTCCTAATACATTTTTTTTTCCAATGTTTTTACAATATAACCAATATAGAAATGACATTTATTCCCTGGGAACAAAAATCATGTTACATAGTAGTATATATTTTTTTTAAAACCAGAAAGTCAATATTTTTTTGTTCAATGCTGTAAGTCAAACATATATTGTTCACATATAATGTCAAACATCCAATGCAGCTCTTGAACCCTGCCAAATGAACAAGATATCGATTAAATGTCATCCATGATACAATGACCCTTCCCATAGGTACGCTATTTGATGAAATACAATTGCTTTCTCATAAGCCCAAAAATAAATTAGCGTAGGATGGTGTGAAAGCTACCCCTATTGCCACACCTCTTTTTTTTGCAAAAATAATTGATTTTTAAACCGGAAGAAATTGTAATTGTAAATCTCATTAATTAAATCAATAGCTCCAAAAATTCCTTGCTGTGCACACTCATAGAAAGATAGTATCTGGCTGCAGAGAGACTATCCTCATGATTGATGGAAGTATATAAAGACTGGACATCATATGTTACAATAAACATGTCCGCTTCCAAAATCGCCTTTTCCAGTTGTTGTAAAACTAATGAGTCTTGTATAAGATAATTCAATAACACGTTTTCTAATCAGAAATTTACACCCTGGTTCTTTAAGGGCCCCATTGCCAGACACTGTTTGTCTTCCTGGAGGATTCAACACATCCTTATGTATCTTTTTGCATAAATTTTATTGTCTCCACAGTAGGATTTAACACCTTCAAATCTAACCATATCTTATTTGGAATAATTCCATCTTGATGGCATTGATCCAAAATATGGACTAATTCCTCCTGAAATCTTTGCTTCATTCGTCATAGCAAGTGACATCCTTGAGTTGGCGATATGCCTCTTTCGCATGTTGCGTATTTGCATGCAGTTACGCTGCGATCTGCACCGCAGCATAACTGCATGCATCCTGCGTCCCCAGCATAATCTATGAAGATTATGCAGGAGATGTGCGCACGTGGCTTCTTAGAGCGCAGCGCTTCGGCTGCTGCCCGAAGCGCGCGTTCTAAGAAGTGACATGTCACTTCTTTCCTGCGCTCTGCATGCAGTCCCCGCTCTGTCTATGGGAGGAGCTGCAGTCAGAGCGCATGGAATCTGCTTTTTTTTTTTTTTCATTACGCACTCTTTCTGCAGCGATTTGAAGCGCACGTGTGCAGTTCAAATCGCTGCAGAAATTTCTGCAGGGCAGAACGCTACGTGCGCACATAGCCTTAGAGTGGGCTACAAAAGTATATTGCCTTCTTTATCAGAGGGTTTAAAAACCATTCTCTCCATCTTTGATAATAAATTCAAAGCTCTCCCCTAATCACCAGTGAATTTTCGTAAACTTTCTGGCTCGGCATCTTGTAAAAATCCTCACCATCATAGTGAAAATTTCCACTGTGGCGCTGAATAACAATGGGAATTTTTTTCCTTTTTTATCTTTAGAAACTCAGAAAATGTACACATCTTAGCTAGTTTGTTCCAGAAGAAGTTCCTTTTAGTATCTGGAACACTTCCTGATTCTTTAGAGAAATGTTTCTTAAGAAGGAGTTTTGGAGCAAATAAAAACATATCCTTGATTGTGGTAAAGCAATCAAAGTTAGCAACCGGACAAAAATTCACACCAAAATATAGAACAGAGATTTGTGCTTCTGTCAAAGATCATTCTGGAACACTGTAAATGTGTAACCATTACTGCGCTGCTGGAGATATCACATCCAGGAAAAGTAAAATATCAAAAGTTTATTACCTTGGGTGCGTTGTAGGTTTGTTTCCTCGTCAAGTAGTTGTGTATTGTCAAGTAATCATACTATGTGACGAAGTTGAGGGTTCCTCGTTAGATGTTCAAACTAGAAAGTGATGAGACTGGGGCTGTCCTAGAAACCTTATGGCTTTGCAATTTTTTTATTTTTTTTTTAGATTTTGTGAATTCTAGAAAATTTCTGAAGTTTTCCGCCTTAGCAAGACTTCACTGACATGAGTAAAAAAAAAAAGTATGTCTGTCTGAAGGTGCTTCCTGTGTGTTTTAAATCTTAAAAAAATTGGTAAGCTGTGCCTTTTCTGGAAGAAACTATCAATGACTGAATGGAATTACAATATTGGTAACAATTTGCAACAATCAAATTAGCATTTGAGGAATGGCAACATGTTTTTGGAGGAAGCTCCTGTCATAGTAATTACAGACAATAAGAATCTAGACTGCCGTATTTTTTGCTTTAGAAGACTCACCCCAAATTTCGTGAAGGAAAAGAGACAAAATGTTTTTTTTTTTTTTTGTTAAATGGGGTCCGTCTTATAATGCCAGTGTCCGTCTAACAAATCTTATAGGGTATATGTCCCTCATAGCCCCCCCCATCCTAAAATTAGCTCCCTTAATCTGGATATGGCCCCCTTATAATGAATATAGCCCCCTTGTGCTGGAACACATCCTCTATTGATGGCACACATCCCCTATTGATGGCACATGTCCCCTACAGCTGGCACAGGTATCCTATAGATGGCACACGTACCCCTGTGCTGCCCATGGCCCCCTATGGATGGCACACATCCCCCTGTGCTGCCCATGGCCCCCTATGGATGGTACACGTCCCCCTGTGTTTGATATGGCCCCCATGCTGTTGCCCATGATGAAACAAAAACTCTTTACTTACCTTCTCCAGCACTGTCCTCCCTCGTTTTCCCTCCGTGCTGCTGAGCTCTTCCACTTCCTGCTTCTCGGTGCCGGTCATATGATCGGCACAGCAGAGTTACATCATCTTTACGTGCCTGATCACAGTGGCAGCAGGGAGACCCCGGGAGATCAGTACTGGAGACTGTAAGGAAAGCTTTTTTTATTTTAGGATGGGCAGCAGCATGGGGGCCATATCTAACACGGGGGGGGGGGGGGGAATGTGCCATCATAGGGGGGCTGCAGGCACATATAATATGTGCCGCTCCCCCAGCCCATCACTGCGGTGCGGTTTCAGCACCATGGTGATGGACAGTGGCAGTGCATATTATATGAGGGGGAGCAGGATATCTCCAGCTGCCTCCTGCAGCCTCCACCAGCCTGCTTCAGCCGCCAGCAGCACTCCAGAGCTGCCTCACCTCCCCATGGCCCTGCAGTATATAATCTGTATTTTTGGATAAGACGCGCACCCCCTACTTTCCCCCAAAATTTGTGGAACAAAAGTGCATCTTATAATGCGAAAAATACAGTACCTTAAATTTTCAAAGCGTCCACTATTTTTTAGTGAGTTTGTAAATTTTGTAACTTCTTGCCCTGATTGTAAAAACATTAAGGCTGATGCTCTTGTAGCAACCACTGGGCAAAGGGTTAACTTTACTCGTCGCCAGGCTCTGTGATGTTGGGTCTGGGTGGGATGTCACGGGTGGCCCTTGCCTGGTTTTGTGGCCCCGAGGTGTACAATAAAGGGGATGGAGGTTTTGTCTCGTTACACCACCTGTGGTATGCGCACAGGGGTTAGCCGCCGCTGCTGTCACTGTCCTCGGGTGCGGATGCTCGTAGCAGCTAAGGTGTTTCTGCTCCCCACAGGTGGAGTGGGCCCCGGGAGGCTAATGAAGGGAGTAGTAATGGCGGGTGCCGGCAGGGATAGGCGGACACAGTCTCTGCGGGTTCAAGGTTTTCTTTACTCAGTCATGGTTTTACTCGGGAGATGCCGGTCACCACCGTGATGGGCCCCATCCGATCCGGAACAATGAGGTCACCGCCGGTGTTCCCACTGTGAGTCCTTTCTGGTCAGGGTCCCTCCAATCCCGTTGTAGGTGGAATATGGAATGGGCTGTGGATGTTTCCTGAATTCTCCGCAGAACCTGGAATCCAGTGTAGCTGTAGAGAACCCGGGCCAAGCAGCTTGCTCCAAGCCACGGGTCCTATGGTGCTCCCAGAAGTGTGAAGGTAGAGATAATGTGCCTGGACCGAAGTCCTGACCATGCTCCTCACCCCAAGCTGTGCTTGGGGCTAACTAACCATGTGGGAAGATGCTCCTTCCCTTTTCCCCATGTGGTGCCTGCCCCCCAGGTGGTTGTCCTAGTGACCGGGAAAGTCTCATGCTTTGTGATGGTTACTCCCCTGTCTACCCCAGGCCATCCCCCCTGGTGGGAAAGCACCTAACTGTGAGAAACTCCAGCAATTTAACTCTCCTTACCTGTGATGAGTACCACATCTTAAGGGAGATGCAGTACCCTGTGGCGACTGAAGCCTCAGGGGCGCCACACTCTGTCCAGGAGTTTTATGGGGGAAAACCCTGTGAAGAAACGTTTTTTAGGGAGTGATGTCTGTGCTCCGTATTGATTTTAAATCTGAGATGGAAGCTGAAATGTGATACGCTGTCAGAGGCTCCGGTGAACAAGTCACTTGTCCCTCTGAATCTTCGACAGGAAATCTGTCACCAGGTTTTTGCTCCCCCATCTGAGCAGCATCATGTAGCGACAGCGCCCCTGATTCCAGCGATGTAACTTACTGAGCTGTTTGCTGTCACTTAAATAAAATCAATGTTTTCTTTGCTGCAGATGTAGCAGTTATGCAGATTTAATGAATGTGCTGGACTTTCTGGCAGCACACAAAGTAGTTTTCCAATGATAAAATCACTGTTCAATCAGCAGTAATTCTGAAAACTACACTAAGTAGCCCAGTAAGTGACACATCGCTGAAATCGGGATCTCTGCCCCTAAGTTATGCTGCACTCAGATTAGGTTGCAAAAATCTGGTAACAGATTCCCTTTAAGGTCTTGGATCACCTGGGATTAAAAGAGCGCTTGGTGGCTGAAAATTTGGCGGGATGTGGTAGCCTATGAATTGCCTGTGCCATCTGTGCGCACTCTAAGGCATCTGCCTCTCATCCTTTTTGGATGTTTGCAGCCTTTGAGTGTTCCCAGTCAACCTTGGTTAGAAATTTCTATGGATTTTATAACGGATTTACTTTTTTTGCTGGTTAGTCATTTTGGTGATTAGTTGATATTTCTTTTTAAAATGACATTTTATCACCTTTCCATTCTTGCCTAATGCCAAGACTTTAGCTCAGTTTTTTTTTGTTTTTGTTTTTTTTTTTTTAGAAGTCCTTAAACCCTTTGACCAAGGACATACTGGTACATCTTTGGTCGCCTCCCTCCGGATACTGCGGGCTCCATGGTGAGCCCGTGCTAATCCCCGCACAAGTCTGCTAACAGGCACAGGTGGATCAGAGCAATAAACCCCCCCCTAAAAGTTCAAATCACCCCCTTTAATGCCAAAATATGGTAAAAAAATGTTTTAAAAATACACATTTGGCATCGTTGCGTTCAGAAATGCCCGATCGATCAAAATGTAAAATCAGTTAACCTGATTGGTACTTGGTGTGGCAATAAATTCCATACGCCAAAATTACATTTTTTTTTTTTTTTTGGGTCGCCGCAACATTTCTTTAAAACACAATAAAAGGCAATTAAAACATCATCACTACACAAAAATGGTATAATTAAAAATGTCCGCTCCAGACACAAAAATAAGCCATCCTACAGTTCCAGATCAAGAAAAATGACGACAAAAGTGCTACCTTTTTTTTTTTGATAAACTTTTGAAATTTTTAACGCCTTAGATAAAAGTATACATGTTTCATATCCAAGAGCTCATTTCAACCTGAGGCATCATACAGACAGATCAGTTTTACCATACAGTGAACATGGTTAATAAAAGACCCCAAAAACTATGTTGGAATTTTCAAATTGTTTTGTTTTTGTTTTTTTTTTTTTTTTTTTTTTTTGCAACTTCACCGCACTTGGCTTTTTTTTTTTTTCCTGCTTTCCAATACACTATATGGTGAAACAAATTATTCATTGTTAGGCAATCCATCCTCCGTTTAATGGACAAACGGAACATGTGTATCAGGATTTGTAGTATTTACATTGTTTTGTATATGATCAGGAAGAGTGGTCTTCTTTCCTTCTACTTGACAAATTTGCCATTAATGATCATTCTTGAATCCACTGGTGTATCAATTTTTTATTTTCTTTTGTCTATGGCAGGCATCCCCGACTGTTACTTTCAATAGGAACACCTTTTAAGGGTACCTGCGCACGAGTTATTTGTCTAATCTATACAGTCTACATGGGAGAAGATTCAAGAATATTTCTGTCATTTTTGGTTTTAAGGGTAAGGACACACGGTGAGAAAAACTGAGCAAGTGGAATGCGATAAATCGCATTCTGTGTGCATCCATGTTGTTCTATGCATGGTCGGCTTTAGGCATGTGCGACTTGTGCGGTCGCAAAGGGCGCCGACTGCCATGCTTCAGGGGGGGTGCAGCAGAGAGGTAAGAAGTCGTAAATTTCCTGGCTCCTCTGGTCCCAGCACTGCGTTTTTACTGTAACTGCCGCTGGTTAATTACTTAGCTTTATGTAGCCCCTGGCCAGCCGGGCCCAGCATGTTCACCGAGCCCCAGTCACAGCTGCAGCAGAGGGGCACGGCTGTTTCGCTCCAGCCACAACTGCAGTCTGCACATGACTAATGTGCGTGTGAAGTCCTTTTAGGGCATCACATGCAAATTAGCCATGTGGTGAGGGAGGCACTGTGAATGGAGCAGAGCATAAAGGTGGCGCATCATCCCACAGCCCAATTTGATGAGGTCATCACCCTGCACCTCATCACAGTGCTGCGGGCAATGCAGAGCTGGGGAGCGTGCGGCATCTGGCAGGGAGAGGTAGGCGCTCTGAGCTGAAGATTGCTGGGGGTGTTGGGGGACCCGCTGACTCCAGCCACGGGAGATGGGGGGGGTTACTGACTCCAGCCGCAGGGGGGTTGGGGGGGGGTGCTGACTCCAACCGCAGGGGGTTGGGGGGGCGCTGACTCCAGCCGCAGGGGGTTGGGGGGGCGCTGACTCCAGCTGCAGGGGGTTGGGGGGGCGCTGACTCCAGCCGCAGGGGGTTGGGGGGGCGCTGACTCCAGCCGCAGGGGGTTGAGGGGCGCGCTGACTCCAGCCGCAGGGGGTTGGGGGGGGCGCGCTGACTCCAGCCGCAGGGGGTTGGGGGGGGCGCTGACTCCAGCCGCAGGGGGTTGGGGGGCGCTGACTCCAGCTGCGGGTGGTGGGGAGGGGGCACTCACTGCTGCCCCTGCCTTGCTTTTAGCTAAATGTGTGGAGGGCACACATCCAGCTGAAATGCATTACTGCTCAGAGGACGCTGCAGGACGTGGGAGCCGGGGAGGGTGAGTAATTTTTTTTTTTTTTTTTTTGTAGTAGACAAATATACGAGGAGAAACCCAGGGAAGTCACATATACACAAGAAGGAAGAGATATATACCAGGAAGGGGACAAAAACCAGGATGGGGACATATATACCAGAATGTGCCCAAAAGGGGAATATATATACATCAGGAGGAGCCTAGGATGGGGATATATATGCTGGGAAAGAGACAAATAAACCATGATGGGAACATATACACCAGGAGGAGGACATATATACCAAGAAGGCGACAGAAACCAGGATGGGGACATATATACCAGAATGTGCCCAGGAGTGGGATATACATACCAGGTGCCCAGGATTGGACATATATACCAGGAAAGGGACAAATAAACTGGGATGGGGACATGCATACCAGGAGGGTCCCTGGATGGGGACATATATACCTGGAAGAGGACATTTATGCTAGAAAGGGAAAAATAAACCAGGATGGGGACATGCATACCAGGGAGGGCCCAGTATTCAGACATATATACCAGGAGGATATTAAACACAGAGACAATGTGTGTGGAGGGATAGTATACAGAGGGGTAGTGTGTGTGGGGTGATATACAGAGGAGCATTTTGTGTGTGAGGATATATATATAAAAAGGGGCAGCTTGTGTGGGGGATAGTGTACAAAGGGGCAGCGTACAGGAGGGATATTACACAGAGGGTCAGTGTGTGTGTGTGTGTGTGTGTGTGTGTAGGATGCTACACAGAGGAGCAGTGTGTGGGATATTATACAAATGGGCAGTGTGTTGGTATTTACAGAGGAGCAGTTTACATGTGGGGACATTATACAGAGGAGCAGTGTGTGGAGGGGGATATATTGAGGAGCAGTGTTTGTGGGGAGATATTATACAGAGGAGCATTGTGTGGGAGGATATTATACAGAGGAGCAGTGTGTGTGGGAGGATATTTTAGAGGAACAGTGTGTGTGGAAGGATATTATATTGATAAACAGTGTGTGTGAGAGATAGTAAACAGAGGAGCACAGTGTGTGGGGATATTATACAGAAGACCAGTGTGTGTGGGTATTATGCAGAGGGGCATTGTGTGTGTGGGGGATATTATGCAGAGGGGCATTGTGTGAGGGGATATTATACTGAGGAGCAGTGTGGGGTGATATTCTACAGAGGCGCAGTGTGTGTGGAATATTACACTGAGGAGCAGTGTGTTTGGGGGGATATTATACAGAGGAGCAGTGTGTGTGTGAATATTATACACAGGGGCATTGTGTGGGTATATTCTACTGAGGGGAAGTGTTTGTGGGGGATATTATACATGGGGCAGTGTGTGTGGGAGATATTATACAGAGGAGCATTGTGTGTATGTAGGATATCTTACAGAGGGGCACTGAGGGGCAGTGTGTGAGGGAATATTATAAATAGGGGCAGTGTGAGAGAGAGATTATGGAAAGGGTCGGTGTAGAGAGTATATTATGGAGAGGGGAAGTGTAGGGGTATATTATTTTCTAAGGGAAATGCTTTTTCTGGAACAACCTCCTATGTATATGTATATGTATATGTATGTGTATGTATATGTATGTATATATATATGTGTGTGTGTATATATGTGTGTGTATATATGTGTGTATACATATGTGTGTGTGTGTGTGTATATATATATATATATATATATATATATATATATATATATATATATATATATATATATATATATATCATATATATTGTGAGGTAGCATGGTCGGCTGCGCAGCAGAAGACACGGGATCCAGGCATTAAGGTTCACAGCACACGGTTTTAATGTCCAAACAAAAGTCCACAACAATATACATGTGCCTCTCCAGCAGAGAACTCAGGGAGTTCTGTTCACTCCCTCACACCCGGCACACCTGCCCTCGTTCCTGTTTCCATTTAACCCTTCCTTCAGCCTGTAGGGAAACAGCATTAACCCTAGAGTGGATTTACTTTCTATCATGGAGTGAGCACAACCGGGGCAAGACATACCGGCCGTCATAGATAACCCCGGTCACAGTCTCACAATAAATATATATATATATATATATATATATATATATATATATATATATATATATATATATATATATATATATATATATATATATATATATATAATTATATATATAATATATGTGTATGTATGTATGTATATATATGTATATATATATGTATATATATGTATGTATGTGTATATACACACACACATATTATACATATACACACTATACATATATATATATGTCATGTAGAACTGTTGAAAGGTCTTCATCCCCCTCCTCTTCTTCCCCCTCCTCTTCTTCACCAGCCACAGGTCGTCATGGCGATTGTCTGATCGAACTGGAAGCTTAAGGTATTTATGACTTTGGGTGATGGTAGAACTAAAGCCAAAAAGCTGCAGAGAAAGACAATTCTTTGTAATATTGGCGGGAAAACTCCCAAAGCAGGTTTTTAAGTGCTGCTTTAATGCTAGAAAAATGGAAAACATATTGCCAGAATCCCTGCGTCGTGCGGAACCCAGCGCACAGTCTCACCTGACGAGGAGATCAACGGAATCACGACGAATTAGTATTGGCCAGTAAAATTGTACTAGAGGCGTTGTGTTTGGTATCAATGTAACTGTAAAATCGTGATATAAAATATGACGCTAATATCTTTCACCTGTGTGGCCCAGGAGCAAAGATATGAAAACCCCTAGAATTATGGAACTCTGTGAACATCAGAGCACAGCCCACAAGAGACCATAAAATGGTGTCACAGAGAAAGGGGGGCTACCTAATGTATAATAGGAACAGCTTCGTTCTGGGGGGCAGTCAGTACGTGGAGGGCATCATGAAGGGTGATGCTGGCCGTTCTTCTACCATCTTGGAGTTCCCTCCTACTCCCTAAGCAGACGTCACTTCTATGGCACAAGCTTAGTAAGTTTCACGTTTATCCCTTTTATTTTAATGTAACTGCCTATGCCGTAATGTGTATTGTTCCCTTTTGTAAATTCTTGTATATTCTTTAAACACTGCCTATTTTCGGATTAAATATATAAAAATTTAAGAGTTTCTTTCCTTATGCTTTATATACGAATCCAAAACCCCGAAGGGCCTTATGCTATCTGTAACGGGTCCCCAGCTACCTGTAGAAAGTCTGGGTGGTGGCAGCGTAATTGTATTGCATTGAATTATTGGAGTGCTATCATTAAGGGTACCGAGGTATATAAATATTCCATTAGCAGGAATCGGGGATATATACATTTACCCTTGCTGTGAGACCTCCAATATTTGGCATTATCAGCTCAGCAGCCTCATCTCATGCATTGTCCTGCAGTACCAAAAGTGGCCTGCAGACAAGGGGGGCGCTAGAGAGTAGTCGTGTGTAACAAATCAGTGAACAGCTGCGGATTTCTGAGTGACTTCCCCGCCTGTTCGTGACAGTATATATGTGTGTATGTATATATGTGTGTATGTATGTATGTATATATGTATGTATGTATGTGTATGTATGTATGCGTATGTATGTATGTATGTATGTATATATGTATGTATGTATATATGTATATATTAAAAATATACACATACACACATTTTTTCAAGAATGGTGGTGAGTGTGGAGTCGGGGGTGGGGTGGTTTGTAATATCCATGGATACGGCATAAATGGTTGACATTGGAAGACCTCTAAAAAAGCGAGATCAGACGTGATGGATTTGAGGTGCAGATTCTCCAGCACAAATTTGTAATTTATTGCACATTTGAAGAGATCAATTTTCTTAGGATATAAAAAAAATGGCCTCCTGTCCTCGTTTGTTTCCTGGGAAACTGGGTAAATAATCAGTAGGGGGGGCACCAAAGGGCAGTTTTGCACAGGGCGCCATTCAGGCTAAGGCCGGCTCTGGTTCTATGGGCCCACTTCCATGAGAGAAAGAAAATGTCATTTTAATTTTTTATTTTTCGTGGCCCTAACCGAAGGACCAAGAAGCTGCGGGTGGAATCCGATTTGTTTTCACGCAGACCCATTCAAGTCTATGGGTGAGAGAGAAACATCGCATTGCACTCGCCTTACACTGGTATAATGGGAGTGCAGTGCAAGAATCTCATCAGCTAACAATGGAGTATATGAGATTACTCCCTCTCCTCCGCAGTGTCTGTCCCCCTCCTACGCGGCTGTGCTGTATCACAAAATCGCAGCTAAATGGCATGACAAGCGATTGATTGCATTAATGCCCGTGTGCCGCAGCCTTAATATAAAAGTGCAGCGCACTGTGTAGAAGTATGCATGGTCTGGACCTGTGTGTGTGAGATCTGGTGTTATCTGCCAACAACATTAAAGGGAATCTGGCACCAGATTTTTTGCCACCTAATTTGAGAGCAGCATATTGTAGGGGCAGAGATCCAGCACTATTAACCTTATGCTCCGACATATGTTTTCACATTCTATTTATTTTTTACATCTGTCAGGAAAAACACAGGAGCAAACTCTGAACACTACCTTACACCAATGGAAACTGTCGAAATTTCTGCAATTATTTCACAAAATGGCGCGTTTAAATGAAGCTTCTTCCACCAGTACTCTGCCAAATGTCCTGACAACAAATTTTGGAACGTGCCACGCATCTTTCTCAGTATTTCCGTCTTCACGTGACCCAATGCGCTTCAATGCGCTGAGTATTAGCACCAGTTATCGGATCAACGAAATTCTGCTCATGATTGACGGTTTGATGCGCATAATTGAACATGGGCCAGTTATTTATATTTCGATAAGCGGCCCACTGATCAGAGATGATCCTAGAACCAGGCGCAATGTGACGCTGAATAATAGGTCTCAACGTTGCTTCGTTACGGCGAAGGACGTGAAACATGCGTAATTCTTGCTCGCCATTTGCATGCTTCCACACCATGCTGAAGATCCATGGACCAACGATGTGGTTTCCAAAATTCTGGTGAGCTGGAGGGGCGCGATTTCCAAGTAGCAACCTTGGAGGTGGATACATGCCACAATATTTGGATCAAAACTGACTGCTCTTAGGTTAGTGAATACATACTGGAATCTTTTGTGGAGGTGGATACATGCCACAATAATACCTAACCTTACTAGGCTGCTTAGGGTAGTTTTAATAATCTACTGCTGATTAATGATAAAATCCCTGCTAGAGGACTACATTGCCTGCTGCCAGGCTGTCCAGCATCTTGATTAGGTCTGTATAACTGCTAGATCTGCGCCAGAGAATACATTGCTTTTATGAAAATGCTTATTAAACTAAGCAAGCTAGCAAGAGTTAACATGCTGTGGGGGAGCCAGTCACATAAGCTCCCCTCCTATATATGCTTGCTACATTATTCCATTAATGCCAGCTATAGCTTACCTATACTGGTGTGGTCAGGTGTTCTGATCCAGACTTTGTTTTTTGTGGATTTCGGCTGTGAGTAATTGTGGTGTTAACCCTTGTTGTCTTTGTTGCTGCCTTCCTGCTCATGATATTCTCTTTTAGTCTTAGTGCGAACTCACAGGGATATACAATGTCTGAGTTCTCCTTTTCCCCTTTCCTAATCTGTTTCAATCACACTCCTTCCCCTCCCTTGCTTAGGGGGGTAAGGCCGGGAACACATATCAAGCTTTTCACCGGTTTGACGGATACGGCGCACGCCAGTACACTGATACAGTACAGTGGAAGCGCTGCAACTTCCGGGTCACATGCTCCAGTCCCATGACAGCATGTGACTGGCGCTTGTTGCGTTGCCAGTGTACTGTATACACTATACTGGCGTGCGCCGCATCAGTCAAACCGGCGAAAAGCCAGATGTGTTCCCGTCCTAACAGATTATATCTGGTCAGGAAAATAGTAAGGCACGGTACTCCGCCTTCAGGGGTAATCCTGAGATAAAAAGTCTAGGGCCCCTTAGCGTGAGGGATGGTATAGGAGTCCCCTGCTGATCTTGCTATCCTCCAGTCCCACTGACGTGCCTACAGGGTCTCTTTGGGGTTTTTGAGTTACTCCTCACAGGGCTGGTTTGGGGTGTCACAGCGGCCTGGCCCGGTTGAGTGACCCCATTAGTGTCAATAAGGATGGGGTTATTTACAGGGTAGTAGGATAAAGTAAAGTTTTGTGTTCGTGATGCCACCTGTGGTGTGCGGCAATGATGGGAGCCGCTGCTGCGAGATTTGTTTTTTTTTTTTTTTTTGCTCGCTCGCTCTCTCTCTCTCTCTGGGGTGGATGGTAACGCAGCTCTCAGATGGTACAGCTCTCCACAGGCAGAGCTCAGGCCCCAGGGAGAATGTTGGGGGTAGTAGTACACTCCAAAATGGGATCGTGGGATGGAACAGACGGCACAGCGGTTGCAGTTTAGGTTGTTTACTCACTGAATTGCTCCTGCCGTTTGACTGCTGGACTAGCTTGAAGCTACGCTGGGACCTGAGTCCTTGGGGTTTGTTCAGTCCCCCGTCCCATTATTGCGGGCAGCGCGAGTCCGTAGATGGAGTTGCCCTATGGTCACGACTCCTGGCTCTGTGCTGCTATGCACATGGGCGCTGTATGTGGGCCAGAAGACTTGAATTCCTCTGCCCGGTGGATTCTGCTGGCGGTACTTGCAGTGCCCACCAGCCTAGCACTCTGCACCCTGAAGTGTGCTGTGGTTCTGAGGGAGTTATGAGCTCTTCCCTCAGCGACTGTGTTCTGCTGCATCTCACTTGCTTTCCGGACTTTTCTTGACTCATTCTGTGAGTGTGTGTCTCCTTGCTCACCGGACCGATGCTCCACCCCCTGGGTTCTTGAGCTAGTGGGTGGGAGGCCCCAGTCCATATAGTGAGAGAATTTTACATACAAAATTTTACATTTTTTTTATGGTCCCCATATTATATATCCACATGTATATATTCATGGATGAAACATACTACCAATAATTTAATTTAAAAGCAAAAAGCTCAATGTCATTGTTTAATCCATGAAGTTTAAAGGGGGCTTTACACGCTACGATATCGTTAATGTTTTATCGTCGGGGTCACGTTGTTATTGACGCACATCCGGCGTCATTAACGATATCTCAGCGTGTGACACTTACCAGCGTCCTTAAGCGACCTCAAAAATGGTGAAAATCATTCACCATGGAGAGGTCGTCCCAAACTCAAAAATCGGTAAGGGTTGTTTATCCATGTTGTTCATCGCTGTGTGTGACACTGCAGGAGCAAGGAACGTCTCCTTACCTGCCGCCGGCCACAATGCAGAAGGAAGGAGGTGGGCGAGATGTTAAGTCCCGCTCATCTCCGCCCCTCCGCTTTGATTGGCCGGCCGCTTAGTGACGTCGCAGTGACGCTGAACGTCCCTCCCCCTTGAGGGAGGGATTGTTCGGCAGTCACAGCGACGCCGCCGACCAGGTAAGTGCATGTGACGCTGCCGTAGCGATAATGTTCGCTGCGGCAGCGATCACACGATATAGCATGTGCGACGGCGGCGGGTACTTACACGCTCTATCGCTAGAAGTTGCTAGCGATATCGTAGCGTGTAAAGCCCGCTTAAGCATATTTAATTCAAATATCCATTGGGTTTCTGCTGTTGACATTTTTTTTTAATAGTCGCCCCTCTCCAGTCTTTCACTATTTTTTGGATACACCAAACTTGTGAACCAGAGATAGATCCACAATGTTTTTTCATACAGTGTTTAGAGGGGGTGTTTGGTACACTCTTTTTCTTATTTCTAATATGTTCCCCAATTCTTTTATACAGGAGTCTGATTGTTCTGCCGATTATATCTTTTTTTAGCAGGGACACTGTATACAATAAATTACCCCTTTGGTCTGGCAAGTAATTAGATCCCTGATGTTAACTTGTTCTTTCCCTTTGATAATTTTTTTTTCTTTTATTTTTGCAGACAATACATTTTTTTACAGGGGTAGTAACCATTTGTATTGCAGATGACATCCTTTTTACATTGGGCGTTATTTGATCTTCGTACATACAATTTTTATACACCTTTTTAATAATTTTTATAATTTTATAATTTTGTATGTATTTTTGTGTAAATTTTTTTTCAATCAATGTATGTACATTTTAGATTTTTTTTTTTTGAATAGTACCCCTTTAATGCCATCTGGTCTTAAAGTAATCGTTTATTCTTACTCATTCATTTTATCTTTATTTTTACCATTATTATGCCTTTTAGTGAATAATATATTTTAGGAGACAAACTGATATTAATTTTTATCGTGTGTGTGTGTGTGTATATATAATATATAAAATTTCTTGATATTTTTCTTAATTTAAAATATGCTTCAAATGTGATCTGGTTTTTTTTTTGTATATATTTTTTACATTTTTTTTTATATATATATTTCTATGTAGATATTAATTTATTCCCATTATACATGACGACTAATAGCAGCTAAAATTTAAAAAAAAACTTTGGCGGAGGAATGGACAGTGAATAATTAAACCTATAAATAGGATCTATTTTGCAGACTGGGCTATCCTTGAGGAAGGGGACCGCATTAGTCCCTGAAACGTGCGTCGGATTGAGCCCAGACTGTATCTTGTAATTATCCATGGTGGAGGCGTAATTGCCTGAGTCATTCAACATAATCTTATCTATTTGGTGGACGCCCAGGGGAGCATTGCGAACCAGTGCTCTGGAAAATATTCCTTTTGTAAAAACCAGTGCTGCCAGTGCATTCTCGTGAAAAGGAACTTCAGCCTGCACCGCTGCCTTCAAGCATTGGAACTGAGCACCGTACGGAGATTCTACATCAGAGATCCCCTGAAACCTTAAAGGTCAGACAAGGTAACTTGCACCGAGCACCTGCTACGGGCGCTCGGTATATTGTGGCATCCTTGCTTCACTCTGGGTTATCTGTACTGGATTTACTGGGAGTGCAGGGAGGTCTGTGAAATATAGGAGGAATCACTATCTCTAACCAGTCAGCTCCTTATGTGCACAAGAACTGACAAGCGGATTATTAAGCACATACAGGTTAACATCACCCGAGCAGTAAATTAACCACCCTGAAGTTCTATAAAATTGTGAACAGCAGCGATCAGCCTCTGGCCAGGGCTTTTTTGTGCACTTAATCTGTAGCTATGATTTAATATCTCATATGTGCATTTTTTATTTAACACTTTGATTTTAATTTTATCTTGAGTGTTTATAATTATCTCTAGTGAAAAACAAAAAAAGGAAAATTTATGTCCTCCCTTTCGGTCTATTAATCCGATCATTATTATCAATATTGATTGATTGAAGGTGGCGCAGATTTTTATAAAATGTTTAATTTTATATTTTAATAAGAATGTTTGTTTTTATTTATAAAACTTGTTATTGCTACAAATAAAATTCTAGTTTGATGTCACAGCTGGTCAAAAGAGCATATAGTATGCGAAGAGAGAATCTGATGCGATATGCTAACGACACTTTGCTCAGTCACTGCTGCTGAGCATATCTTCTACTGTGATCAGATTCTCTGACCTGTAAGAATCTGATCACAAGTGCAGAGAAGATGGAGATAACGCTCTCCATCTCCATTGTCTGTGTATATATAGGACTGATGACATCAGGATGCAGTACTATGTCTCCATAGTCATGTATGGGTGTACGGGATCCGAGATACACTGCAATTTGCAACATGCTGCGATTTGATTCCTCATGTCGAAGAAAAAAATTTCAGACCTGAATCATTGATTTAATATTGGTTTCAGTGCAATGCAAGAATATGCACAATTTTCTCACATTGCACCAGTCCAATTAAAATGCTAATATGAGCGAGTCCTAAGGTTAAGTTAACATGTCCAGTAATCATCTGTTAGAACGGATCCAGCAGCAAACCATTGGGGGAAAAAGTTATGCAGACAATACTTTCACCCATGACAGCACCACCTGAGAGAGGTTCCGCCCACATCAGGACAAGAAACCCACTGATAAAAAGGTGGTACCTCTGTGGCGCCCTGGACTAGCCAGGTCGTCACAGATAACACTCACACACCCCCACCCCCATTAGACAGTGACACCAGCCAAACACAAAACCCTCGTTGCCTCCCTCCAGGGTCTGATGTCCACACCAGGTGGGGCGGAGCCAAGCGGTTGGCCCCACCCATCGAGGAGTTCACAGCCCTGAAGGCGGGAAAAGTGTCAGAACAGTTTAGGAGTCTGAAGTGAGAGGAGCAAGCACTTGAGTGTCTGGGTTTTTGGCCCAGGCACTGACAGCAAGGTTGGCAGACAGTGGTGGTCGTCTGCAGGAGTGGTGAAGCAACGCAGAACCGTAGGACCGGGGTTGGGCGTTGGCCCACCGGTACCAACCGGGGAGCGAAGTGAAGCCAGCACACACCGGCAGGGCCATCAGACCCCGACCAGGCTTGGAGCTGCCGACAATAGTCAAATCCGAGTGTGACCGGAACCCCAGGGGTTTCCTAACAGCCAAAGACCCGATAGTAGGCAACCACCCACACCGTGAGGGTATACAGCTACTGCCTAAGGCTAGAGACCCAAGGGCCAGCGCCTGCGGGCAAACGGGCTCCTCCGGCATCCATACATCGGGGAGCGGACTACCGTTGGGGATCCATAGTAGTCAATCAAGTACATCAAGGTGCAGGGAAAGACAGCCGCCATCACCTGTCCAGGGAGAGACACTGTAGCCGGCTGCAGGACCCGTCCATCCAGTCGTTTGGTTTACCGAGGACTTTCTGCATCTCTTACTGAGTGAGTACACCTGTGCCATCCGGCACCACGCCGTGCTGTCCCTGCAACCCTGCACCTCACCAACCCAGCCTCCCCATCACATCACCGGGCCCCAAGACCACCGACCCCTACCCACAGAGGGGGAAAACAACATCCCAGCTGCTCCCTACCATCGCTCCCGGGATCCCCGTCACCAGCAGCGGTGGTGCCCATCTTCACCACGACCCGTGGGTGGCGTCACGGATGAAATCCCCCAAACCAACCACCGTTTTCACTCACGGGCGAGGAGCGCCGCACGAGTCCCCGGATCCGGCCCACTGCTCGAGCCACCGAGCAGCAGCCTCAGCAGAGCCGGACCCGAGCGTTAGTGAGCGCGCAGCGGCGGCGTTCTCCCCGCCCGCGACACCTCTCCTCCACATCAGTTTGGTTTCCTGTTGACGTCTGCTAGATGGGTGGGTGACCTACAGGCGCTCTCCATTGTCCATGCATATACACAAATTTTGGTCGATTTTGAGGTGGTATTGCATACAGATCCCTCATACCTGCCTAATGTGGTCAAGCCCTTCACAGGTCCCAGGAATTCATACTGCCTTCCTTTTGTGACCCTCCTTCCAATGACAAAGTGGCCAGGCTCCATAGCTTGGATGTGAGAAGGGCCCTTATAACCTTCTTAGGACCACGGAAGGGCAGAAATCTCAGGCTTTGTTTGTTGCGTTCCAGGGAAAGTCCCGAGGCTGTAAAATATCTACAAACACCTTGGCTAGGTGGGTCCGGGAGGCTATCTCGCTGGCCTACTCATCTAAGTGGGTCCCAGTTCCTCTGCAGATTAGGGCCATTCCCCTAGGTCACTTTCTACTACTTGGGCTGAGAGGGCAGAGGTCTCTAATGATCAGATATGCAGGGCCGCCACTTGGTCCTCTTCCTCTACCTTTTTCCATCACTATAGACTCACCCTAAGGTGATTGGTCTCTAGAATCGCTCAAGTGGTGCTGTCATGGGCAAAAGGGAAAAATCTTAATTACTTACTGGTTAATGGGATTTTCAGAAGCCCATAACAGCACCCTTAGTTATCACCCTATTCACTGGTTATGGGCACACTTTGGGGAGTGTTAGAGTTAATGGTGTATTCCTTTTGGTGGTGGTGTGATTAACCTTTTTGTTTGTGTTTTGTTGGTCCTTTCTGGCTCTGTAAACCTTCTGATGTGGAGGAGAGGTACCGCCTTTTATTAGTGGATTTCCTGTCCTGATGTGGGCAGAACCTATCTCTCAGATGGTGCTGTCATGGGCTTCTGAAAATCCCATTACCGGTAAGTGTGTAATTTTTCTCCATTTTTAAAATAACTGATTTCAGCTGGATCCGTTTTTGTATTTTGTTTTTTTAACACTGCACTGTATGGAAAACAGATCCATTAACTGATTACTAAATATTAGAGTTGAGCGCGGTTCGTGGTTCGTGGTTCTCCAGTTCGCGGCTCGAGTGATTTTGGGGGCTGTTCTAGATAGAACTAGAACTCGAGCTTTTTGATAAAAGCTCGATAGTTCTAGATACGTTCGAGAACGGTTCTAGAAGCAAAAAAAACAGCTAATTCCTAGCTGGCTTTCCGCTGTAATAGTGTAAGTCACTCTGTGACTCACACTATTATGACATTTCAGTGTATAGTGTGCGGGAACAGCGCGTTCAGATCACTGCTGTATGGATAATGGCGATCGCCATTTTTTTTTTCCCTTGTCTTCCTTCCCTAAGCGCGCGCGTGTAGTGGGGAGGGCCAGCATGTCAGCCAATCCCAGACACACACACACAGCTAAGTGGACTTTTAGCCAGAGAAGCAACGGCATGTGTGATAGGATGTCCATGTCACATGTCCCTGCATTATAAAACCGGACAGTTTCCTCCAGCACGCCATTATCTGCCTTCTGCGTCCTTGGTGTCAGACATCACTGGCGCAGCTCCTATCACCGATACAGCTGTATACGCTCCATACACAGCACTGGACAGCATAGGGATAGCACTTTCTTTCAGTCCTTTTAAGGGCTCATACCGGCAGGGTCAGAGCCATAGGTGACAGGTCCTGAAAACAGAGACAGCGTCTGTGTAGCAAAGGTCAGGGATTTCCTCGCTGCATTTCCCCATTAGGAGGGATAGAAAGGCAGGCTTCCTTTCCTCTACCCAGAGACCCACAACCCTGGCACTGTACCCTCCTGCCCTTTGCTAGTTTAATGGCTTAGTAACAATGAGTTTGAGTGTGCAAACACTGAGTAAACTTAGTGGCATCCTAAACGTGGCTATTGGACTTCTGTATAGTCACAGTAGTGCACAGATATTTGCAGCACCTCTGCCTGCATTGCACACTCAAACTCATTGTTACTTACTAAGACATTATAATACCAAAAATTGAGTAAACTTAGTGGCATACAAGAAGTGGCTGTTGTACTCCATTAGTGGCCCACTGGTGCAAATCTATGTGCAGCACCTGTGCAGGATACCCTCCTGCTCTGTTTTTAATAAGCTATAATGATAGCAAAAAATACTGCCATTTAGTGGCATCATAGAACTGGATGTTGTATTCCATTATTGTCCCACTGGTGCCAAGCTATTTCTAGCACCTGTGCAGGACACCCTCATGCACATTTTGCTACGCTAATGTTATAGCAAACTCAGGGAATTCATTGCTGCATTTGATAATTCGGAGGGATAGAAAGTGAGGCTTCCTTTTAGCTTTTCCTTCTGTTCATAGACAGCATCTCCAAGTCCACACCCGAAGAGCAATTTCTCCTCCACGTGTAAGTGTGGAGAGGCAGCTAGTGCGCATGTGTGACGCCCTGGGCAAGCCAGGGGTCACAGGTCATCACACCACCACACCCTACACCCCAGTTAGGAACACCAAAGCTAACCCAAAATCCTTGTTGCCTTCCTCTAGGGGCTGATGTTCACACCAGGGGGTGGGCCAGGCGGTTGGCTCCACCCACCGAGGAGTTCACAGCTCTGGAGGCGGGAAGAACCAGGCAGTTAAGCAAGGGAAGTGAAGGAGTAAACAGGAGTTGAGTTAAGGAAGCGAAGTGGTAGAGGAGCAAAGGAGAAAACTGGAGAAAAGGAGTAAAAGTGAGAGTAGAAAAGCCTGAAGTTGGTCCAGCTGTGTGCAGGACAGAGTCAGCAAGGTCAGCAACGGCGGTGATTGTCCGGAGGGGTGACCGTTTGGAAGTTCCTGGAAGGACCGCGGACGGGTGGTGGCCCGGCGGTCTGGAGCAGTGTACAAAGGACAGTCAGCACCAGGGCAGGGGCCTCTCGGACCCCGGCAAGGCTAGGAGTCGCCATAATTTGCCAAATCCGTCAGTGAAGGGGACGTCGATCCCCCAACAACCAAGTCCCGATTGAAGGCAACAGCCCAACCATTACAGTAGAGACACCGCCACCGCCAGGGCACCAGTTTCTAGGGGCTAGCTCCTGTGGGCAAAGAGTAGAGCTCCTCCGGTCCAGCTTGAAGCCGGGGAGCGGGTTACCGGTGGGAACCCATCGAGACCATCAACAACATTAGGTGCAGGAAAAGGGACATCACCGTCACCTACTGGGGAAAGCAAGTGCAGCCGTCCGTGGGAACCGTCTTTCCAGCCGTGTGTTTTACCGAGAACTGTGTAAACGTCTCAGGCTGAGTACCACAGTGCCGCAAGGCACAGCGCTGCCCCCGCGTCCCTGCGCCCACCAAGCCCTGCACCTCCCAACTCTTCACTGGGCCCCGGGATCACCAACCCCTACCCACGGAGGGGCAACACAACAACTTGCTGCTTCACACCATCACTCCCGGGATCCCCACACCGAGCAGCGGTGGTGCTAACAAATCACCACAACCGTGGGTGGCGTCACGGACAATAGACAATATCCCAACAACCCAATCCCCTTTCACTCACGGGCGAGGAGCGCCGCTCGAGAACCCCCGGGATCCAGCCCACCGCTCGAGCCACCACTGAGCAGCAGCAGCCGGACCCGAGCAAAGGGGTGAGCGCAGTGCTGACACCCTCCTCCCCGCCCGCGACACATGCGTGTGCCGATTTACCCCAGCTGCAGCCTAACTACAGTGTTTCGCCTAGTGAGTATGCTCAGCCTGACTGTGCCATTCCTGACGCTAAGTCTTCATTTCGGGATACAGCGCATGCTCCCACACTTAGTGTGAAAAGCCTCTTTGCACAGGTACTTGCATTCCGTGCCGGGTCTAAGTCCTGTTTTGTGCCGAGACACCATGCAAAAGCTGATAGTCTTTTTTCAGACACTCTATTTCATGCAACTGACCATGCTCAGGCACTTACTGCATCAGAAACTAGGTCCGATAATGAACTCTTTGGCTCTGCCCCTGATGTGGGGGGCCCATATAGACCACAGGGCATCAGGTGTCCTGACGATGTGGCCAGGCCACTCCCAAATGGCTTGCAGAGGCCCGCCCCTATGACTTGTCACCTCATTATTGATGGTCAGACGATGACTGGTGAGGTGTTTGTGTCGTGGCAGCCATGAGGTCATTATTGAAGTTGCGGTTCCAAATAGGACGCTAGTTATGCCACTCATGACGTGTCACTCTGCTTTTGTCTCCAGGAGGTGCATTGTGGTCCACCCTGGTTTGGGGCGGACCCAGGTTATAAAATGGGCTGGAGCCAACAAGGAGGTGCTCAGACTTCTATTATGCTCCGAAAGAGCACACCTCCATGTGTTGAACCCATTGCGGCTTTAGGCCAGAGGTAGGCAGGCATAGGGCGTCAATGCAGGCCGCCACCACAGTTGGTAACGCAGAACGGTTAAGACCAGCTCCTGTCCTACAAGTCCTGCTTGTGCAGCCCAGTGGCATTAACAGGCCTGCAGCTGCTGATGCGCCTGCTGTCCACAGGTGTGGCCCCAATGCACACAGTCAGCGTACTCAATGGCCCCTGTGATGTTAACAGGGAGTTCCTGGGCTGGGTGGGCGTGTGGACCCTGTGACGCTAACAGGGCTCCCAGTCTCCAGATCCGAGTGGCGTCTAACTCGGTTCAGGCAACTATTAGTTTCATAGCCACACAGATCTGTATCCTCCACCTAACCTTCCATTTGCCAACCTCTCCTTTTCCATCTGGGAGCACGGTGGAGATTGACTGCTGATGGGGATATATACCTTTCTCTTTCTTTTCTTATTAATTTTCGTTATATACCGGTAACATAGTATATACCACCTTATCCAAATCTGCCAGTCCCACCGTAACAGATGGTGTTTCTTCATCAAATGTTACTTTTGCTTAACCACCAAACCCACTGACAAACTTTTTTCCCCTTTCCAACACACCTGTTCCCCTTTCCACCAGCATTTGTCCTTTTTCAACTCATTTGGTATATGACCAAAAGTGCAACTCTGCAGGGATACCGTACTCAACGCCATCTCAGCCCAGCAGCCAGCCCTCGGTCCCTCAGATGTGGACAAGTAAAAGCCCATTTCCTCCTATCCATGACAAAGCGTTGAGATTCACTCTGTGCAGCACTGGTGTTTACTGGAAAAGCAGATCTAAGAATCCGTACCACCTTCTGCAGATACTCCTGTATACGTGCGTCCCTTTCTATGGCTGGAATTATTTCTCCAAATTTTGTCTTGTACCGGGATTCTAACAGTGTGGCAACCCAGTACTTAGCATTACTTCAAATTCGTACAATCCGAGGGTCATGTTGTAGGTAGTGCAGCAAGAAGGCGCTCATGTGTCTTGTGCATCCAGGAGGACCAAGTCCTTGGTTTGTTGGTGGCAGAGAGGTGAGAATCGTGCCTCCTTCCTCTGCCCTCTCCCCCCAACCTCGCACAACCGAAATGTGAGCAAGCTCTCACTCATCTGCTGAGTCTTCCATGCCCATCGCAAGTTCGTCCTCCATTTCTTCATGGGCTCCTGCACCTTCCTCAACAATTTTTGCTGATACTATGCGCCCTTGTTAATCCCTATCCCCCACCATGACTGCCGCCTAGGTGCCGCTCAACGTATGGACCTTGTACATCTTATTATCCCTTCTGCATATGACTCCTCCTGTACTTCCTCCCCTTCCTCTTGGACAAACACCTGACTCCGAATAATGCTTACACTGTGCTCCATCTTGTAGATGACCAGAATTGTCACGCTGAGAATGGCATCGCTAGTGCTAAACATCTTCGTCGACATTTGTAAACTGTGTAGAAGGGTGCATAGGTCCTTGATCTGACACCACTCCAGCAGCGTGATCTGCACCACCTCTGGATCAAGTTAGCCCAGGGTATACATCATACCGTATTTCAGCAGGGCTCTACGGTGCTGCCACAGATGCTGCAACATGTGCAGATTCCAATTCCTGCGTGTCGGAACATTGCATTTCCGGCGTTTAACCGCCAGACCCTAAGACTTCAGGAGCGATGAAAGTTGTTGAGCTGCTGGGTGCGAAGGATGAAAGTGAGCACATAGCAGCGTGCCCGCTGCACAAGGCCATGTAGGCCGGGATGGTATTTTAAAAATTGCTGGAGAATCAGATTCAACACGTGAGCCATACAAGGCACGTGTGTCACATTGCCCTGACGAAGGGCCGCAGACAGGTTTGCATCATTGCCGCACACGGCTGTTAAGTCACCAACGTAGTCCACTCAATCAATTTGTACTCCGGCCGCCAGGTGACAACGTGTTCCTTTCATGCATAGTGCTGATGATGGGAGAGGAGTCGATGCCTGCGGCGCAGGTGGACGCAGGTTATGGTCACCCACTGGGTTGCGTTACCTTGACAGATACAGAACCACAGGCTAAATGTAGGTGGTGGGTATCTCACAGATGAAGTACCATCATTCAGCTACAACCAATGGGAAGACACCACACCCTTTTTTAGGCCCCTCCTGTCTGCAGACCACTGTCAGACAAAGCTATGAACCTTTTGTTACTGTTACCCCCAGTTCAGTTTTAGGAGTTTGTGTGCTTGTTACCGGACTACTTTTCCTGCTTGCTGTTTATGTACCTCGTTGGCCGATCCGCATTTCACCTCTGCTTGTTTTCTGATTAAGTCCTGGCCATCCCATTCTGTTCCTCTTCCTCAATTAATGTTTTTGTCCCTGCATGACTACTATTCTCTGGAACTGCAGCCTTCCACAGGTATTGATCAACTTGGGCCCTGTGTAATTCCAAATCACTGTATAGGGGTTAAAGGGTTTCAGGGTTCTGGGTGTCCAGCTTGGTGAGTGGCTTGCCTCTAGCCTATCCTTTACAGTCCATCTGAGTGTGTCGATCCAGGCAGGCGTTACACCGTGCCCTCTGCAGAAGGCCATGTAGGCCGGGATAGTGTTTTAAAAATTGCTGGACAACCAGGTTCAACACGTGAGCCATACAAGGCACGTGTGCCACATTGCCCTGAAGAAGGGTCGCAGACTGGTTTGCATCATTGTCGCACCCGACCTTCCCTGGCTGCTGGTTGAGTGGAGACAACCATTGATGAAACTCGGTCTCACTCTCCAGAGCTAACCGTCCATAATTCCTCAGCGGTGTGACTCACATTTCCCCTACATTTCAAAGTAAACATTTGACCACCTGATGGCCTTGAGCTCTGCTGCCAGCATAGTAAGGAGGTGTGTGGGATTCCTTGGGCGCAGTTACATGGAAGGGTGGACTGACCACACAGGTTTTGGGCCGAGGTGGAGGACCCACACGAGGTTGAGGAGGCAGAAGCAGTGGAGGAACTTGTACATACAGAGGAAGGATTGACACACAAGTCATGGGGACGGCAAGACTTGTACAGCAAACCCTTCTCCATCTCTCACCATAGTTACCCAGTGCCCAGTCAGCAACATGTAACTCCCCTGTCCATGCTTACTGGTCCAAGTATCTGTGGTGAAATGCACCCTGTCACACAGAGTTTCTCAAGGAATCGGTGAGGTTGTGTGCGACCTACTGTGGTAGCGCGGGCACGCCTTTCTTGGAGAAGGAGTGACGACTGGCCATCGGCTCTTGGGGCACTACAATGGGCATAAGGTCTCGAAAATCCTCGGCAACAGAAAGGCTGCCTTTACACCCTTTTGAGACCAACAAGTTGCAGATGATGAAACTCAACCTCTTAGGCATGTCATGCCCTTCGAAAATCATGTAAAACACAGCGAGGGGACTCCAACCACAGTCTCCCTCGTTTCCACTAATTGGGCCACACACACCCCACTTGACTGGCATCACTTGATCCCCCTTTTCAAAATGAAACAGATGCTTTGCATGAAGCACTCTCAAAAATACGCGTGCCTTTCCCGTCCCCTGGATGACCCAGGGGAAGAAAAGTCCTCTGAGAGCCATGTCCACATTGTCAGTGGACAGACACGTGTGCTTATCTGCCAGCAGACTCCCAGCAGCACTGAAGACAGGTTCTGAGAGAACGCTGGCTGCAGGACACGACAAGATCCCCAAGGCGTACGTGGCAATCTCAGGCAATTTATCCAAAATGGAAGCCTAAAATGAGCAGGGCTCAAGTTTCACAGTAATGGCATCGATGTTTCCTTGCATATACTCATATATCTGTGTGTCCTCCTCTTTTTCCTTGTCCAGCTCTTTTGTTTTCGCATGAGTATATGTCCTTGTCACTTTCCCATGTGTTTGTGTTGTGTTGTGAGTTGTTTGTCACCTTTTGGACACCTTTGAGGGTGTTTTCTAGGTGTTTTTATGTGTTTGTGAATGCCTGCCATTGTTTCCTATGCAGTTCGAATTCGGTTCGTCGAACATTCGACGAACCGAACTCGAACGGGAGCTCCGTTCGGCGAACCGACCTCGAGCCGAACCGCGACCGGTTCGCTCAACTCTACTAAATATCTTCCATATTAAACTGGACAACATGCAAAAAACGTATCCTTTACAAATGAAAGAAAATGGAGAGCTAAATAGCAATCGGTTAATAGATCTGTTTTCTGTAGACTCCAAGGTAGAGAAAAAAAAACCTGCTGAAAGCCATTTTTTTAAAACTGAAAGTTGTCTGCACAACTTTTTTGACAAGTTTGCTGCTGGGTCCATTCTAAGGCTGGAAACACACTTATGCGTGTAAAATCGGTCAGAGTTGCATGATAAAAAGTCGGACGATTTCAGGTCACGTTAAGATCAGTGTGCTATGCAACTGCAATACGATCTTGTGAATTTTATCTTGATAGCAGTGCGTGTGTGATGCGTATGGGATGCATTTTTCCAAATAAAGATTTAAATAAATTAAATCATTTACACATGTGTAATGCTCATGTGAATGATCCAGCCCCCACGTGGCTCAATGGAACATTAGCTATTTTTGTTCTCACAGCTAAACTGCATGCTGCTGAACATTGTTCCATTATCCTTTATTGGTAAAATATTGATCATGTCTTCACATTTGACATTAAATACAACAGAGAGGGTTTTGCTGCACTGTGTTCTTTCTCGTCGCTCTGGTGAAAGCTACCATGATGTTCCCATGCGTAGGAGAAGAAGATTTTGGCTTCATCCAATTGTGAGACGTCGACCAACTAGAGGACATTTCATGCGTCTATATCAAAAATTGAGAGAACTCCAACAAATTTTATGCTTACTGTCGAATGCATGTTTCTACATTTGACTACATACTTCATGAAATCCGTCCATACATTAGGAGACAAAATACTCAGTTTAGAAAATGTATTTGCCCTGAGGAACGTCTCTTGCTGACATTAAGGTGTATATATATATATATATATATATATATATATATATATATATATATATATATATATATATATATATATATATATATATATATATATATATATATATATATATATATATATATATATATATATATATATATATATATATATATATATATATATATATATATATATATATATATATATATATATATATATATATATATATATATATATATATATATATATATATATATATATATATATTTTTTTTAAATTAAATTACTTTTTAAATATATACAAACTTTTTTGTATTTTTTAACAATTTTTTTTATATTTTTATAGTTAGTGAAATGTTTAATATAATTAAAAAAAATTACAAATTATTATAAAAATTGAATTGTTTAGTCATAAATTGAAATAATTAATAAATAACCTTTTTTTAAATTTTATATAATTTATCTATAGATATCGATCTACTGGACTATCATTTGCTGTCCTACATCTAGAATATTGTTGATTTTTCCAGTAAATCTGCGGCATTGTCTCAAATACTTGTGCGGCTATATGGGATAAATTACATAACCATCATTCATGAAGCCTGAGCCAACTATTAAAGTGGATTAAAATTGCCCAAGGTTTCCAAAATAAACGTCAGATGCCTAATTGCATAGGAGCAATAGATGGCAAACATATAAGAGTACGTAAACCTCCAAATTCTTGGTCACTATACTTTAATTATAAACATTATTTTTCTGTTTTACTTGCTGTAGCTGATGCTACATACCGATTCAGTATTATTGATGTGGGGGCATATGGTGGTGCTGGGGACTCCCAAATTTTCAGGCAATTTACAATGTGTAGTCTAATGTTAAATTCTACTTTAAATATTCCCCATCCTCAACAACTGCCTGGTTGCCATGGTATTGCAATTCCTTATTTCTTTGTTGGTGATGAGGCTTTTAAATTGCAAAATAATTTGATGCGTCCATTTCCACGACGAACATTAAACAATGTCCGTCGCATTTTCAATTATCTCCTTTCACGGACCAGAAGAGTTGGAGAATGTGCATTCGGAATTGTGTGCCAAATGGAGAATACTATTCACCAACATTCAGCTTAGTGAACAAAATGTTATAAAAGTTGTCAATTGTGACACTGCATAATATTACAAGAACTAAAGAATGTATGCATGCCCAGATGCAAGATGCTCTTTCTGTACCAGACCATTTTTTGGTGTCTTATATTCAAAATGTTGATCAACTTACTTCAGGCCTATGAGTAAGAAATCAATTGTGTAATTATTTCATATCTGAAGCTGGATCCATTTCTTGGCAAGATAATGTTGTAAATTAATTTTTTCTATTTTTTTTTTTAAATTTTTGAACAAACTATTTTTTTTGCATTTTGTTTACTTATAAATTGATCATTTAAATCAAAATACAAGGAATAACAATGTTAATAATCATGTTATTATATTTTCTGTGAATATCAAATTAAGATCACAATAACATTTATTTTGCCCAGCAATAAGATTGGTTGATAATGTTCGTAAATTAAAGTATACTTGTAGCAAAATTAAATGTATATTAGATTTTATCCACAAAAAAAATTATTTTTTTTTCAAAGATTTATGAAACTTTGAGTAGTTGGACGGCCAGGGTGGCTTGTGGATGGGTTAATCATTTGGCCATGAATTTGTTCTTGGCTAGATATGTTGAAGACAATGGATTTACAGGATTACATGTTTGGATTCTGTGTTGGATTATTCAAGTTTGGGGTTGTGTAAGTGCTGACACAATAGTCATTATCATTGCCTATAGGCTGTGGTGGAACATATTGAAGGTTTCAATGTCTTATATTTGTGTTTTCTTTAAATAAACCTGGATTGATTGTTTCTCTATTATCAGAAAAAACACGATGGAATGGTTTGGGATTTCTTTGGAATGATGGTTTTCATGGAGATTAAATGTTCTTGGATTTGGAATGTGACTAACAATATTACTAATTTGTGGAGGGTCAGGAATGTTGACAGATGTGTTAGAACCAATATGTGAGGTATCCTTAAGTTTATTTTCTACAGATAATTGCCAACATTCTAAAAAATTGAAAACCATTGAAGGATTTGGGGGAGTACATGAATCTAAAATAATTTGCATGCCACTCCTTGCACGCAGCCTAATGTCATGTGGAATAGCACATAAATATTGTGCAAGGCTGCGTGCAAAGGCCTCCTCTCCATCATTAATTGTGCGGGACAGGTACTGTAAAACTCCAGTATCCACTTCCTGACGAGTATTGTTTGTATTATTTTCTCGTCTGCCTCTGGTGTACAATGGAGGATGTTGTGGTGAAATATCCAATGCACAGTTTAGTGATGAGTTGCGCATCCCATCATCACTGACATTTGATTGTTGGGTATTTGGAATATCTGTGTTCTGCATGGAGGCAGTATCACTTGCTGCTGATGCTGACATATTTAGACATTCTGGAATTAAATCTTGCCCAACAACATAATCTACATTTGACTCCATTATTGGATCTGATTCTGAAATATTTTCCTGTCTGTAAGATTGGATTCTGCCCTAAAATTTAAAAATAAAGAAATGTTGATCTACATAAGATAAATTTGTTTTCTTTTTTAAATATATGATCAATCACATACTTACGGGCATAAGTCAATAATTGAAGGTAAGAAATTTAGCCTATCATAATGGATATATGGCCTTTTATTAAAGGCAGCAGACCCACTTGCACAAAGATTTTTCTTTTCCCGTCTAAACTGATCCCGAACACTCCGCCAGCGTTTAGTTATATCTGTCACTGAGTAAATTAAATTAAAAATCTTTTAATTTGTTCAAACTTATTTATATTTTCAAAAAAACAAACAAAACTTTGAAATTAAAAATTTGAACATAGTGGATTTTACATTATGATAAATTTGTTGGATTAAAATATAATTTTAATAATAATGGACAATTAATTGATTGTATAAATTCTATAATTTTTAATAGTTTTAAAATTAAAAACAGCTGCTTTTTTACAGTGCGATTCAAAAATGTATATGCTAAATATGTTAAACATACTTTTTACATTTGCACAATAACTCATGTGTTCAATGTTTATTTTAATTCAAAAACTTGTATTAAATAGGATATATTGGTTGCCATGCTAATTAATGGTCCTTTTTTTTAAAAAAAAATAAAAAACGATCGTCAGTTATTGCCACATTACCATAAAATTTGTTTTGTATTTAAAAACAAAACAAATTTTCTTAACGTTTTTAATCAATAATAAAAAAAAAAAAAAAAATTTGAGCAAATATCTATTCATGGATAAAATACTTTAAAATTAATCATACGCAAAAATAACCAATTAGTGTTTAATATCGTTTAAAGAATTTGAGTCCAATATTTCTAAATATAAAAAAAAAACTTACTCATTCGCAGCTGTACATCTGGTGTACTATCGTTGAAATTCGGAAACATTTTTTTACAAATCCAAAGCCACGAAGCATCTCGAACAGCCCTGCCTGAGTAGGAATGATCTCGTTTGTCCCACAATTCTGGACGTTCATGCACAAGCATGATCAACATCTCTACATTGATTTAGCGTGCCATGTTGTTTCCGCACTCCGTGGAGGAGTCGACATGTGCTTTTGTTAGAGAGCATCACACAGGTGTAATATAAATAATCAATTGATTTGTGATGTAACATTCAGCTTTTCAATAATGAATGAGTGAATTCCAAGCACCTCACACGCATGTGAACGTTGTGGAGCGTGTGTGTTTATTTTACACGCTTCCATAGAGAATCATTGCAGAGACTCGCGCGAGAGTCTCCAAATCGCAGCATGCTGCGATTTTATTCGCAGTCCGATTTGGACTGAGAAAAAAAAATAGGAGATGGGAGCTGCCTCATTGATTGACATGTGTCTGAGTGCAATGCGAGAAATTCTCGCATTGCACTCTTGCAAGATAATCGCAAGTGAGAAGCCGGCCTAATGGGTGATTACTGAAAATGAAAATAGCCCTAACTGGGTTTTGGTTTTTTTTTTTGCAAATTTTATTGCTGCTGTCACGAACAGGCGGGGAAGTCACTCAGAAATCCGCAGCTGTTCACTGATTTGTTACACACGACTACTCTCTAGCGCCCCCCTTGTCTGCAGGCCACTTTTGGTACTGCAGGACAATGCATAAGATGAGGCTGCTGAGCTGATAATGCCAAATATTGGAGGTCTCACAGCAAGGGTAAATGTATATATCCCCGATTCCTGCTAATGGAATATTTATATACCTCGGTACCCTTAATGATAGCACTCCAATAATTCAATGCAATACAATTACGCTGCCACCACCCAGACTTTCTACAGGTAGCTGGGGACCCGTTACAGATAGCATAAGGCCCTTTGGGGTTTTGGATTCGTATATAAAGCATAAGGAAAGAAACTCTTAAATTTTTATATATTTAATCCGAAAATAGGCAGTGTTTAAAGAATATACAAGAATTTACAAAAGGGAACAATACACATTACGGCATAGGCAGTTACATTAAAATAAAAGGTATAAACGTGAAACTTACTAAGCTTGTGCCATAGAAGTGACGTCTGCTTAGGGAGTAGGAGGGACCTCCAAGATGGTAGAAGAACGGCCAGCATCACCCTTCATGATGCCCTCCACGTACTGACTGCCCCCCAGAACGAAGCTGTTCCTATTATACATTAGGTGGCCCCCCTTTCTCTGTGACACCATTTTATGGTCTCTTGTGGGCTGTGCTCTGATGTTCACAGAGTTCCATAATTCTAGAGGTTTTCATATCTTTGCTCCTGGGCCACACAGGTGAAAGATATTAGCGTCATATTTTATATCACGATTTTACAGTTACATTGATACCAAACACAACGCCTCTAGTACAATTTTACTGGCCAATACTAATTCGTCGTGATTCCGTCGATCTCCTCGTCAGGTGAGACTGTGCGCTGGGTTCCGCACGACGCAGGGATTCTGGCAATATGTTTTCCATTTTTCTAGCATTAAAGCAGCACTTAAAAACCTGCTTTGGGAGTTTTCCCGCCAATATTACAAAGAATTGTCTTTCTCTGCAGCTTTTTGGCTTTAAGCTGGTGTCACACTAAGCGACAGCGACAACGACGTCGCTGTTACGTCACCATTTTCGGTGACGTAACAGCGACCTTGTAAGTCGCTGTTAGGATCGCTGCTTAGCTGTCAAACAGAGCAGAAGCAGCGATCATAACGTCGCTGTGCTACATGTGCAGAGAGCAGGGAGCCGCGCTTAGCGCTGCCTCCTTGCTCTCCTAGGTGCAGTACACATCGGGTTAATTAACCCGATGTGTGCTGCAGCTACATGTCACAGTGCAGAGAGCAGGGAGCCGCGCGCACTGCTTAGCGCTGGCTCCTTGCTCTCCTTGCTACAGTACACATCGGGTTAATTACCCGATGCATACTGCAGCCACATGTCACAGTGCAGGAGCCGGCACTGGCAGCAAGAGCGGAGGCTGGTAACCAGCGTAAACATCGGGTAACCAGGGAAAAGGTCTTCCCTTGGTTACCCGATGTTTACGCTGGTTACAGCTTACCGCAGCTGCCAGTGCCGGCTCCTGATCGCTTCATTTCGTCGCTCTCTCGCTGTCACACACAGCGATGTGTTTGTCACAGCGGGAGAGTGACGACCAAAAAATGAAGCTGGACATTCAGCAATGACCGGCGACCTCACAGCAGGGGCCAGGTCGTTGCTGGATGTCACACACAGCGACAGCGACGGGACGTCGCTGCAACGTCACAGAAAATGGTGACGTAGCAGCGACGTCGTTGTCGTCGTTATGTTTGACACCAGCTTTAGTTCTACCATCACCCAAAGTCATAAATACCTTAAGCTTCAAGGCCGATCAGATAATCACCATGACGACCTGTGGCTGGTGAAGAAGAGGAGGGGGGTGAAGACCCTTCAACAGTTCTACATGACAGCTATTAAAAAAAAAAAAAAAAAAAAAAAAGGGCTGGCTGAAGTTTGCTATTGTTTTTTTTTTTTTTTTTTAAAATTTACTTTTTTTTTTCTTCATATTTTAGCTGCCCACAGGGTCCCCAAGAAACGGTACTTTTATTGAGGAAAAAATAAAATTTAATGCTGATACCTAGGAATGTCCCAATGTTAGCGCAAGCTGCTGAATTAAATTATTAATGGAGAAAAAAAAAAAAAGATTTTCATGTATCTTATTTGGTGCAGGCAAGATCCAAGAAAATCTAAAATCTAACACACATTTATTGCTGCCTAAAAAAATAATTGATAGCAAAGGGCTGTGATTATAGCACCACTCCAGCATTTTGGTTCCGGAATGGTACTTCCAGGTATCTGCCCTCCAGTGATTTAATCTTTTTTCAGTGTGCCTCTATTCCTGGGGTGCCATCTTGTGACCATGACTTCTGACCAGCCAGAAGTCAGAAGATAAGGCACAAGCTCTTAATACAAATTTATGACAACTTCGTTCTGACTCAAATTTTCATTGAGTTTTAACTTTTCACGCACATCATGAAACACTGGAGCAGCTGGCAGGTCACAAACTCCTGAAGACTGACAAAAGGGGCAATGATAGAAGATAAAGCCCACCATATGGTGAGTATAAAACTAGGGGCAGTTAGATTTAAATCACCATTCTAGTGGTTTAAAAAAAGTTGGAATGTTGGTTTTAAACATGGCTTGATCTGGTGCTCTGGTTCTTCCTCCCATAGCTTAAAGGGGTTATCCAGCTTTTTTGATTTTTTTTTTTTTCTTCACTATTGAGCTTAATAGGGGCAGTAGGTAGATACAAACTACCTATTTGCCCTGCTGTCAGCCCCTCTCCCCAGGCTGAGTGGTCATGAGACAGCTCCTGCTGGGATTTTGCTGCTTCCTGTGATGTCATGTCGACAGGGGCAGGAGCTTGTTGACAGGCATCACAGCAGATGTTATTTCTCTTGCACCCTCCTCCTGTTTCTGCGCGCTGTTTCTGCACTCTCCCCTATGAGTTGTGGCTAAATTCCAGTGGCTAGAAGGACCACATTGGTTAGTGGGCGTGGTGATGTTTCCTCCCATCCACTATAATCCTGCAAGGGGGGAGTTACCCCCCCCACAACCCCTACATCTAGGGGTCTTACCGCCAGACCCCCGATACTATTATAGATACCTCCATGATCACATGGAGTTTATTCTTGACATCAGCTATATTGGCAGAGGCCCCATCCCTTCTGGTCACATGGGCATGACGTCAGCAAAGGGGCCTTTAGCCCACAGGAATTTAGGGCACTCTCTGCTCCAGCTTTAGTGTGAGTTGCTGCGGGCTCCCCCTGGGCTTTGTGATGAGTTATGGGATTAACCACAACAAGCTGGCTGCAGTAATCACATGAAAGTTCGGATACAACTAGGCCAGATACGTATGTTTATAAAAATAAACATCTGGGGTATGTATATCTGAACTTTTTGGTTTATTCAGATAAATATATAGCTATATATCTATACACACACTACAGTTCAAAAGTTTGGGGTCACCCAGACATTTGTCTTTTCCATGAAAAATCACACTTTTATTCATCAAATGAGCTGCATAATGAACAGAAAATATAGTCCAGACATTGACTAGGTTAGAAATAATTATTTTTACTTGAAATAATGATTTTCTCCTTTAAACTTTGCTTTTGCCAAAGAATGCTCCCTGTTATGAACTGGTAATCGTGAACGATCACAAATAATCCCATTAATGAGTAAAAAACAAAAATCATAAGAGTAGCTGGAAACTAAGCTGACCGCAAACCCCTATCTATCGGACAACACTAGAAGTAGCAGTGGGATGTTCCGAAAACACCTAGACACATTGTCACTGCCGGAGAAACTAGTTACAACTCAAAGATGGAAATGAGGAATCCTAACTTGCCTCGGAGCAGTCCCTAAAGGAATAGCAAGCCCCCAACATGAAACGACGGTGATGTAAGAAAACACAATACAAAGAAAATATAGATTAGCAAAGGTGAGGTGTTGTGAATAGAGATGAGCAAACCGGCTGTAGTTCGGCTCGAGTTCGGTTCGTCGAACGGAGGTCTCGTTCGAGTTCAGTTCGGCGAACGTTCGACGAACCGAACTCGAACCGCATAGGAAACAATGGCAGGCAATCACAAACACATAAAAACACCTAGAAAACACCCTCAAAGGTGTCCAAAAGGTGACAAACCACTCACAACACAACACAAACACATGGGAAAGTGACAAGGACATATACTCATGCGAAAACAAAAGAGCAGGACAAGGAAAAAGAGGAGGAGACACAGATATGAGTATATGCAAGGGAACGTCGATGCCATTACTGTGCAACTTGAGCCCTGCTCATTTTAGGCTTCCAATCTGGATAAATTTCCTGAGCTCACCACGTACGCCTTGGGGATCTTGTTGTGTCCTGCAGCCAGCGTTTTCTCGGAACGTGTCCTCAGTGCTGCTGGGGGTGTGCTGGCAGCTAAGCACACGCATCTGTCCACTGACAATGTGGACAGACTAACGTTCACCAAGATGAACAAGTCATGGCTCTCAGAGGACTTTTCTTCCCCTGGCTCAGCCAGGGGAGGTGAAAGGCACGCGTATTTTTGAGAGTGCTTCATGCAAAGCATCTTTTTCATCTTGAAAATGGGGTCAACTGATGCCAGTCAAGTGGGGGGGGTGTGGCCCAATTAGTGGCAACTAGGGAGACTGTGGTTGGAGTCCCCTCGCTGTGTTTTACATGCTTTTCGAAGGGCATGACATACCTAAGAGGTTGAGTTTCAGCATCTGCAACTTGTTGGCTACAGAAAGGCTGCCTTTACACCCTTTTGAGACCGAGGATTTTCGAGACCTTATGCCCATTGCAGTGCCCCAAGAGCCGATGGCCAGTCGCCACTCCTTCAAGAAAGGCGTGCCCGCGCTACCACAGCAGGTCGCACACAACCTCACCGATTCCTTGAGAAACTCTGTGTGTGACAGGGTGCATTTCACCACAGATACTTGGACCAGTAAGCATGGACAGGGGAGTTACATGTTGCTGACTGGGCACTGGTAACTATGGTGAGAGATGGAGAAGGGTTTGCTGTACAAGTCTTGCCGTCCCCACAAGTTGTGTGCTTTAATCCTTCCTCTGTATGTACAAGATCCTCCACTGCTTCTGCCTCATCAACCTCGTGTTGTTCCTGCACCTCAGCCCAAACCCTGCGTGGTCAGGCCACCCTTCCTTGTAACTGCGCCCAAGGAATCCCACACACCTCCTTACTATGCTGGCAGCAGAGCTCAATGCCATCATGCGGTCAAATGTTTACTTTGAAATGTATGGGAAATGTGAGTCACACCGCTGACAAGTTGTGGACGGTTAGTTCTGGAGACCAAGTTTCATCAATGGTTGTCTCCACTTAACCAGCAGACAGGGAAGGCCGGGTGTGACAATGATGCAAACATGGGTGCGGCCCTTTGCCGTGACAATGTGACACACGTGCCTTGTGTGGCTCACGTGTTGAATCTAATTCTCCAGCAATTTTTAAAACACCATCCCGGCCTACATGGCCTTGTGCAGCGGGCACGCTCGCTATGTGCTCACTTCCATCGTTCGCACACAGCAGCTCAACAACTTTCGTCGCTCCAGAAGTCTTTAGGTCTGGTGGTTAAGCGCCTGAAATGCGATGTGCCGACACGCAGGAATTTGAATCTGCACATGTTGCAGCGTTTGTGGCAGCACCACGGAACCCTGCTGCAATACGTTATGACATATAGCCTGGCCTAACTTGATCCAGAGGTGGTGCAGATCACGCTGCTGGAGTGGTTTCAGATCAAGGACCTATGCACCCTTCTACACAGTTTACAAATGTCGACGAAGATGTTTAGCACTGGCAATGCCATTCTCAGCGTGACAATTCTGGTCATCTACATGATGGAGCACACTGTAAGCATTGTTCGGAGTCAGGTGTTGGGACAAGAGGAAGGGGAGGAAGTACAGGAGGAGTCATATGCGGAAGTGATAACAAGATCTACGAGGTCCAGATGGTCAGCGGCACCTAGGCGGCAGTCATGGTGGGGGAGAGGGATTAACAAGGGCGCATAGTATCAGCAAAAAGTGTTGAGGAAGGTGCAGGAGCCCATGAAGAAATGGAGGACGAACTGGCGATGGGCATGGAAGACTCAGCAGATGAGTGAGAGCTTGCTCACATTTCGGTTGTGCGAGGTTGGGGGAAGAGGGCAGAGGAAGGAGGCACGATTTTCACCTCTCTGCCACCAACACACCAAGGACTTGGTCCTCCTGGATGCACAAGACACGTGAGCGCCTTCTTGCTGCACTACCTACAACATGACCCTCGGATTGTACGAATTCGAAGTAATGCTAACTACTGGGTTGCCACACTGTTAGATCAAAACAAGACAAAATTTGGCGAAATAATTCCTGCCATAGAAAGGGACGCACTTATACAGGAGTATCTGCAGAAGGTGGTACGGATTCTTAGATCTGCTTTTCCACTAAACACCAGTGCTGCACAGAGTGAATCTCAACGCTTTGTCATGGATAGGAGGAAATGGGCTTTTACTTGTCCACATCTGAGGGACTTGAGGGCTGGCTGCTGTGCTGAGATAGCATTGAGTACGGTGTCCCTGCAGAGTTGCACTTTTGGTCATATACAAAATGAGTTGAAAAAGGACAGATGCTGGTGGAAAGGGGAACAGGTGTGTTGGAAAGGGGAAAAAAGTTTTTGTCCGTGGGTTTGGTGGTTAAGCAACAGTAACATTTGATGAAGAAACACCATCTGTTACAGTGGGACTGGCAGATTTGGATAAGGTGGTATATACTATGTTACCGCTCTATAACGAAAATTAATAAGAAAAGAAAAAGAAAGGTATATATCCCCATCAGCAGTCAATGTCCACCGTGCTCCCAGATGGAAAAGGAGAGGTTGGCAACTGGAAGGTTAGGTGGAGGATACAGAGCTGTGTGGCTATGAAACTAATAGTAGCCTGAACCAAGTTAGACGCCACTCGGATCTGGAGACTGGGAGCCCTGTTAGCGTCACAGGGTCCACACGCCCACCCAGCCCAGGAACTCCCTGTTAACATCACAGGGGCCATTGAGTACGCTGACCGTGTGCATTGGGGCCACACCTGTGGACAGCAGGCGCATCAGCAGCAGCAGGCCTGTTAATGTCACTGGGCTGCACAAGCAGGACTGGTAGGACAGGAGCTGGTCTTAACCGTTCTGCGTTACCAACTGTGGTGGCGGCCTGCATCGACGCCCTATCCCTGCCTACCTCTGGCCTAAAGCCGCAATGGGTTCAACACATGGAGGTGTGCTCTTTCAGAGCATAATAGAAGACTGCGCACCTCCTTGTTGGCTCAAGCCCGTTTTATAACCTGGGTCCGCCCCAAACAAGGGTGGACCACAATGCACCTCCTGGAGACAAAAGCAGAGTGACACATCATGAGTGGCATAACTAGCGTCCTATTTGGAACCGCAACTTCAATAATGACCTCATGGCTGCCACGACACAAACACCTCACCAGTCATCGTCTGACCATCAATAATGAGGTGACTAGTCATAGGGGCGGGCCTCTGCAAGCCATTTGGGAGTGGCCTGACCACATCGTCAGGACACCTGATGCCCTGTGGTCTATATGGGCCCCCCCACATCAGGGGCAGAGCCAAAGAGTTCATTATCGGACCTAGTTTCTGATGCAGTAAGTGCCTGAGCATGGTCAGTTGCATGAAATAGAGTGTCTGAAAAAAGACTATCAGCTTTAGCATGGTGTCTAGGCACAAAACAGGACTTAGACCCGGCACGGAATGCAAGTACCTGTGCAAAGAGACTTTTCGCACTAAGTGTGGGAGCATGCGCTGTATCCCGAAATGAAGACTTAGCCTCAGCAATGGCACAGTCAGGCTGAGCATACTCACTAGGCGAAACACTGTAGTTAGGCTGCGGCTGGGGTAAATCGGCACACGCATGCGCACTAGCTGCCTCTCCACACTTACACGTGGAGGAGAAATTGCTCTTCGGGTGTGGACTTGGAGATGCTGTCTATGAACAGAAGGAAAAGCTAAAGGTGTGTGTTACAGCAAGGAGCTACCGCGGAAACACTTTGTTCAATTGTGAGGGGAGTCATTTTGGAGTTTTGTGAGGAGTACCGTAACGCCAGTGAGCAGCATCCTGTGCCACAGACCAACATTCTTACGGTGCTGTCTATACTGTTTACCGTGAGAGGAGCGTAAAGTCTGTATTTCTGGCAACTGGACATCACAGTACCTGGGTACGGTAGGCTGTGCCCAGACAATAATGCGGGCACGCAACACTGTTTTATTAGCAAAACACATCTGTTCTGGGTAGGCCGACTATTTATAGACCGTAAGACTTGCTGCCTCTGCACTGTCAAATTGTCACGTACAGTTTAAATCATAGAGGGACAGCGACACATGTTTGCATTGACTATTGATTTTCAAGATTTCCATGACACTGTTGCAGAGCTGTGTGGTTTGCATTCACACCGTTATCATCTGCCTTATCTGTGAGGCTTCAGCTAACAAGGGTATTCAGGGGGGGGTAATGTGTTTTGTCTGTTTACGTAGATAACTGAGAAGCTCTTGTGATGCGCCACTGGTAAGTCGTGTTCGCACACACACACACACACACACACACAATTACTGCTACGAAGAGGGATTAGCAGGTAGTAGGCAACAGAATAGATTGTTCAATTATTTAAATTGTATGCATGGTTCTTATTGTTTGTTTTGGTAAAGTTAAACAATCATTTATCAACCCAACTGCCTAGAGTCCTTTTCCTGTTGCCTGGTTTTGCTGCATACTGGGGAGCCCACCCTGTACACGACTTAAAATGAAGCATAAATCGCAATGTGAATTTCACTGTGCTACAATGCGGCCTAGCGTGCCTGTGCAACCACTGCCTGCCCCATCAAGTGCATCTGCCTGCTCTTCATCCTCTGTGACTGTGGGGACAGCAGTCTCACATGGTTTTTCACACTGAACTTCCACCCTTTTACACGCAACAGGAAGTGTGATTGGCAGGTCATCACTTGTTTTGGAAGTGGAAACAGATGGTATTGTTGAGCTGTCAGACATCGAGAAAACCAACAATGGATGCAGGCTACATTATATCCACACCTGCACCTTCGTCACAGATTGGCTGGACTACCTGTATTTAATAATTGCATTCCAGAAATGGAAAGGAGTGTAGAATGCACATGTGTTGTACCTTGCTTGTACCTTGCTTGGCAGCAAAGGAACACTAACTTAGTATTACAGACAATTTTAGGAAGGCAGAAAAAGAGTCAGCTCTTTGGGCAAATTAAATAGCGTGGCAAAAGTGGACAGGTGGGTACAGTGGCCGTGTTCTGTGGGTACCAGGACAGTATAGGAAGCCTCACTTTCTATCCCTCCGAATGATCAAATGCAGCAAAGAATTCCCTGAGTTTGCTATAAAATTAGCGTAGCAAAATGTGCATGAGGGTGTCATGAGGTTAGATTTGCACCAGTGGGGCACTATTGGAGTACAACAGCCAGTTCTTGTATGCCACTAAATGGCAGCATTTTTTTCTACTATTAAAGCTTATTAAAAACAGAGCAGGAGGGTGTCATGCAGAGGTGCTAGAAATAGCTTGGCACCAGTGGGACAATAATGGAATACAACATCCAGTTCTATGATGCCACTAAATGGCAGCATTTTTTGCTATCATTATAGCTTATTAAAAACAGAGCAGGAGGGTGTCATGCAGAGGTGCTGCACATAGATTTGCACCAGTGGGGCACTAATGGAGTACAACAGCCACTTTTAGGATGCCACTAAGTTTCCTCAGTGTTTGGTAGTATAATGTCTTAGTAACAATGAGTTTGAGTGTGCAAAGGGCAGGAGGGTACAGTGCCAGGGTTGTGGGTCTGGGTACAGGAAAGGAAGCCTCCCTTTCTATCCCTCCTAATGGGGAAATGCAGCGAGGAAATCCCTGACCTTAGCTACACAGACGCTGTCATCTTGTGTAGCTGTTAAACTCTGTTTTCACGGACCTGTCACCTATGGCTCTGACCCTGCCGGTATTAGCCCTTACAAGGGCTGAAAGAAACTTCTATCCCTATTCTGTATAGTGCTGTGTATAGAGCGTACACAGCAGTATCGGAGACAGGAGCTACGCTGGCGGTGACTGACACCAAGACGCAGAAGGCAGATAATGGCGTGCTGGAGGAAAATGTCCGTTTTTATAATGCATGGACATGTGACATGGACATCCTATCACACATGCCGTTGCTTCTCTGGCTAAAAGTCCACTTAGCTGTGTGTGTCTGGGATTGGCTGACATGCTGGCCCGCCCCACTACACGCGTGTGCTTAGGGAAGGAAGACAAGGAAAAAAAAAAAAATGGCAATCGTCATTATACAAACAGCAGTGATCTGAATGCGCTGTTCCCGCACACTATACACTGAAATTTCATGATAGTGTGAGTCACAGAGTGACTTACACTATTACAGCGGAAAGCCAGCTAGTAATTAGCTTGTCTTTTTGCTGCTAGAACCGTTCTCAAACGTATCTAGAACTATCGAGCTTTAGCAAAAAGCTTGAGTTCTAGTTCGATCTAGAACAGCCCCCAAAATCACTCGAGCCGCAAACTGGAGAACCTTTACCGCGCTCAACTCTAGTTGTGAATACATTTGAATTAGATTCCAGTTAGGGGCTCCCTCTTGTGGTCAGTGCTGGTAATGCAGTTGACTTGCTGAATGGGAACCAGCCAGCTGACGAGGATTGGCAATCGGGCCTTTTGGATTGGGCCTATATAACGGAGTAGTGTTCTCTTGTTCCTGACCGGTGCTCAATGTATCTCCTGTGTGCTAAGGACTTTCTGAAATCAGCGCTTTTCTCTGTCTACCCAGAACTCCTCTCAGATAATTTGGTCTTTGTACCTCTGCTTATGGTTTCCACTTTCTTGTTGTTTTACCTGTGGGGAGTTCTTGGTGGAGTTGGATCATTCCCGCTGAGTATCTGTGTACTTTGCTTCATGTTCTGCTATGTATTGTGTTTTGTCATGCTTGTTACAAAAATCAGGCTCTCCTCTATATCATTGTTTTTCTTGGCTCCCAGTAACACCACAGTATTGATATAGTGGGGGAGAGCCTGTATAGGCTCAGTATTTTTCCATATCAGACGTGCTGGTATTTACTAGGGTTTTTGTCCTTTTTCTGATCCTGCTCGGTTACTGAATTATAACAGTGAGATCAGACTTACTAGATACAACAGCACAGGAAAGATAACTGTGGGTAGCAAAAAAAACTGCAAAAAATACCAAACTCCTGATAGAAAAAAGACCTAAGACCACACTGTATTTTCCCCACTATATCAGGTACTCTTGTACAAGACACTTTAAACAGAACTGCAGATATAATGGGAAGAAATAATTGCAGAACAAATATTCAAAAGTGCAAATAATCAGAACCAGGAGAAACTCCATTTCTTGCTGAAGGAACTGCCCTCTCAAAATTAGCAGAGAGCCAAATCCTCACATACAAGAAAACAAACACAGAACAAAATGGAAAAAAAAACACAAACACCCGTAGGTGTAAAAACAGCAATTACGAAAAGAAAACCTGGAGAAATATCGGGAGTGAATTCTGTCGCAGGATAAATGGAGGAAACGGAAGGAGAAACTTCAAACCATCGTCAGAGGCAGAAGCAAACATTTGTCACCGGTAGCAGTTAAGCAGAAACTGCTCTCCTATATACACCAGGCTGATCAGCAATAGGACTTTCTGGATTCCCAATTAATACCAGCACCTGTTTGAGTCACAGATTCAGACTCAGCTTCATTACCATTCCTGGCCACCAGAGGGAGCTCCACACCAGCACCCACTCTGATGACATTCACAACAGCTCCCTTTGCAGCAATTACAGCTTTGCCGACCTTTGACATTCTAGCTGTTAATTTGCTGAGCTAATCTGGAGATATTTCACCCCATGCTTCCAGAAGCCCCTCACACAAGTTGGATTGGCTTGATGGGCACTTTTTGTGTACCATACCATCAAGCTGCTCCCACAACAGCTCAATATGGTTCAGGTCTGGTAACTGGGCTGGCCACTCCATTACAGATAGAATACCAGCTGCCTGCTTCTTCCCTAAATAGTTCATTCATAATATGGAGGTGTGCTTTATGTAATTTTCCTGTTTGTAGGCTGAAATTTGCTCCAATAAAGCGCTGTCCACAGGGTATGGCATGGTGTTTCAAAATGGAGTGATAGCCTTCCTTTTTCAAAATCCCTTTTACCTTGTACAAAACACCCACTTTACCAGCACCAAAGCAACCCCAGACCATCACATTACCTCCACCATGCTTGACAGATGACGTAAGGCACTCTTCCAGCATCTTTTCAGTTGTTCTGCATCTCACAAATGTTGTTCTGTGTGAAACTTTGATTAGTCTGTCCATAACTTTTTTTCGAATCTTCCTCTGTCCAATATTTGTGTTCTTTTGCCCATATTAATCTTTTCCTTTGATTAGCCAGTCTCAGATATGGCTTTTTCTTTTCCACACTGCCCTGAAGTCCAGCATCCCGTAGTCGCCTCTTCACTGTAGACGTTAACACTGGTGTTTTGGGGGTACTATTTAATGAAGCTGCCTGTTGAGGACCTGTGAGGCATTGTTTTCTCAAACTAAAGACTCTAATGTACTTGTCTTGTTGCTCAGTTGTGCAGCGGGGGCCCCCACTTCTCTTTCAGCTCTGGATAGAGCCTGTTTGTGCTCTCCTCTGAAGGGAGTAGTACACACCAATGTAGGAAATCTTCAGTTTCTTGGCAATTTCTCGCATGGAATAACCTTCATTTCTTAAAACAAGAATAGACTGTAAATTTTCACATGAAAGTTCTTTTTCTGGCCATTTTGAGTTTCATGGAACTAACAAATGTAATGCTCCAGATTCTCAACTAGCTCTAAGGAAGATCAGTTTTATAGCTTCTCTAATCAGCAAAACTGTTTTTAGCTGTGCTAATGTTTCGCCCCTGTAGTGGATCGAACCACTCTGATCCCGGGGGGGTGATTACTCGTGGCTCGAGGGTCTCCGGACCTGGGGCTACATTCAAATGAAAAAGGGGGTATTTATAGGGGATAGGTTTAGTTTGTGACGCCACCCGTGGTGTTTCGGTAATTGGGAGTACTGCCACTGCCGTTGGGAGTACCTGGGGTGATGGAGTGGGGCAGCAAGATGACGTTAACCTCCACGGGTAGGGGAAGGCTTCCGGGATTCTGGATGGGTGCTATGGGATGCAGGGGGAGTGCAGGTTCGCTGGTTGCAGGACCAGTCTGGTACTCGCTCAGCAATAAAGCAGACGCTGACAACTGGGTAAACTAAGTCTCTGACTGCCGCTGTCTCTTGAGCACTGCCTGGTGGTCCGTGACCTGCCTCTTGTCACAAATATAATGTCCTTTTGTGGCCCGTCAGCTTGGAGCTTTCCGGGCCCAGCTCCCCACTATGGCGAAGTGAAGGGGCCTGCTCTCAAAGGCTCACGCTTGGGTTTTCGGTGGGCTGCTTGTTTGGAAAGCCCTATCCCCCTCGTTGCGCTAGTGCCCCCTGATCTCTGAGCTTGGTGGGAACAGTCCATATAGGCCCTGTCCTCCGCAGGTTAATTGCCGGGTCGCCTGAAGCTTCTCCCCGACCTAGGGTCCGTGTACCCAGTCGTGCCTTCGGTCCCGAACCGGTGATTAGGTCCAAGCTGCTGACCGTCCTCAAAGATAGGTCTGAGGCACCTAGCCTCAATCCCCTGCGATCGGGGGTCCGACTCCTCTAGGTCCAGACAACAGTCTACGACCTAGTCTGCTTCTCCCCTGGGAGCTACAACTCCCAGCTTCCTCAAAGCTCCTCACAGCTCGAGGGCTACTCCTGAACTTGACACCTCCCTGCCTGACTCCTAGGTGGGCAGCCATATTCTTGCTTAAGCAGCCCACTGGTGTGCCTGACAGGGTGTGGTGCAAGGTGTATCTAGGATTTGTAAATGCTTGTGGAGGCAGTACTGCAGGATAGAGACCCAGAACCATGGGGGGTTGAGTCCTGCACTGAAGAGTGTGTGTAGTACCCTGTGACGACCTGAATAGTCCGGGGCGTCACACTAACATACTTGCACAAGAGTTTTCAAGGGATTTCTAAACATCCATTCTAACACAGCAAACACAATATACCATTAGAACACTGGAGTGGTGGTTGTTGGAAATGGGCCTCTCTACACCTATGTAGATATTGCGTTAAAAACCAGATGTTTGCAGCTAGAATACTCATTTACCACATTAACAATGTATAGTGTTTTTCATTTAATGTTAGCTTCATTGAAAAAAATGTGCTTTTCTTTCAAAAATAAGGAAATATCTAAGTGACCCTAAACTTTTGAACTGTAGTGTATATCGCTCTATCATATATACACACACACACACACACACACACACACACACACACACACACACACACACACACACACACACACACACACACATTGTATATACCATAGACTCACATTAGATGCTATATATAGTTTTCATTACACATTATTCATTTATCTATAAAGGGGTAATGTATGGTGATGACAGGTAAGTGCTGGGGCAGATTACTGACAGCCAGAGTGTGCAGAGGGTGGAGCTGGACATTGAGGCCGGGCAGAGCTGAACATGAGGCCAGGCAGAGCATAAAGTGAGTGCAGAGCATAAAGTGATAATTCAAGAGAAACAAAAGTTAGAAACAGAAATAAAAATGAGTGTTTTAGATGACTATACAGCACAGAATAGCTTTAAAAAACTTTTTTTGGATTTCGTGGCTGGGCAACTTCTTTAAGGGGATTCTCCACTACTAGGACAACCCCTTCTGATTCCACATGTTTACCCCAGGTAAAATAAAAATGGTTACACTCCCTTACTGTGTCAGCACTGTTCCAGTGATGCTAAGGGTTGTATGACATTGTGACGACATGCAAGCCCTTGGTCCAATCAGTGATGGCGTCTGTCTCCACACATTCGACCAAACAAGTTAGTTAACGCTGCAGTTGCCGCTCACTTCCTGTTAATTGTTCCTGGTCCCAAATGTGAGGAAAGAGAATCTGGCGGTGAGACATCACAACATACTCATACAAGACTCTTTAAATTGTCCTTGCATTTCAGACACAAGAGAAACACAGGAAGGAAGATAAACAAGACACAACAAATATCATATATTGGGTCCCTGGACACTGCCAGGGACATCCGCTTATGTAAAGTGCCAGGGAAGGGCAGTCGTGGGCGGGGGCTGCAGTCCTCAACCCACCCCGGCACAGTACAGACATGGGGGGCAGTGACGTAGAAGATGGGTGTGGAGGTGGTACCTGCATCTTTGTCCGGCTTCTAAGGACCACATTCACTACAATTGGCTTAGGCTGCTTTCACACTTGCGTTGAATGGCATCCGTTGCTCTCCGCCTTGAGGAATTATGGTAACTGTTGCAGGAAACAGTTTTATTCCTCATAGACTTCTATTAGCTAGGAACAGTAATGGATGGCCTTGCACTGCATCAGTCAGCCGACGCTGCGTTGCATCCGCCTGGCGGATGGAACGCTGCATGTAGCGTTTTTCTGCGCTTGGAGTAAAAAAAACGCAACCTGCTAGATTCCATTGGCGTCCTTTATTTTTACAATGGACGCCTAGGGTGGTGGATTCCGTTAGAATCCGTCATTTGATGGATTCCGTTAACGCATCTTTCTTTACACAACTGCGCATGCCCAGATGTGTAAAGTAAAAAACAAAATTATAACGGATTGCATTTTGTACGATTCGTAGCATCCGTTGTACCAATATATGCAACGCATCCGTTGCATTCATCACACAACACAATGCAACGGATGCTGTTCAATGCAAGTGGAAAAGCAGCCTTAACACCCAGTGCCGTCAGTAACGAGTCCACCGCTGGTTAAAACGCTCAAAACTTTACTGAACATTTTCTTAGCACACATCTTCCATTTCTTAAAGGCAGTTTTTGCTTCTAGATGTTTTACAGGCATTTCTTTCATTACAGAACCTGGCTTCCCAGCTATGGCGACCATGGGGTGATTATCCTTTTTCCTGACCCAGTCACTAAGCATGATGGCTGGTCTGATTGCTCGGCTTGTGATTAGTGGATGGACTCCTGATGATTCCCCCACTGTGCTAGTATTCCCATAGGTACTGACTGCTGCCGGCCTAGGAAAGGGACGCTCTCCTCTTCTACTTTCTTACTGGATTTACACCAGATAGCTGAGGGGCTCACGCTGCTCTTCAGTCTCCTTTTCTCCTTCTTTCGATCTTCGCTCTGTTCCTGTCTTCTCCACACCTCCCCCCCCAGCCCCAACTCCACTCTGCTACATTTGATCCTGCAGGATCATTCTATTTTTCTTGTCACTATTGTCTCTCTACACTGCCTTGTACCAGGAAGCTATTTCCCTATGTCTCCTCTGTGCTGGGGACCAACCTACCCACTTTAATCCATGCCATCCTGTCACCCTCTACACAGTCCCTTACACTGACGGACCAGGGATGGCACCTGTTGGTGGCCGGCTATATTGCACAATATTGCACAGGGGAATACACATCACATACTAAACATTACTAAAATACATCAATTTGTCATTGACACGCCCCACCGGGGCCTAGGGGCACTCATTACTGGGCCGGCTCTGTTGTTGGTGTCCAAGGACCCTGTCGGGTGGCTTGAAGCTCTATCCCTTGGCCCTATGTGGTCACCTTTTCACTGGGTGTGTGGATGTGGCTTCAGTACTTGCAATAACCTCAGCCTCCAGTTTGCTAGCTGAGCCTTGTAGTTCTCCACTAGTTGAGGGGCCGGTCCCCTTTGCGGCAAAGTCTCTCCACTGGTATGCAGGCTGTGGAACGAGACCACGGGTGTATGGCACACTTCCTGTAGACTCTAGGACTTCTTCTCTCCTTCTTGGTCCTAGAGTGAGCTTCTTCAGCACTCAAGTCCCCTAGGACCTGTCTCCTGCACGTCCTACTCCATTCTAGTCCTGACTTGTTCTGACTCGTTTCACTTTCTCCACACAATTCTAAATGTCCACCCACTAAAGAAACCAACCCCATCTCCAAGCTGTTCTATGGAACCATGGCCTGATGGGGTGTAGCTAAATCAGGTGTGAGTGTGTTGCAGTCTGCAGCCTCCTCCTAACCAGGTAACTGGATCTCACACCTCCTGGAGCCTCGGGAGCGCCACATCACATTCTATAACATGCTTTGAGGGCTGCAGGGCACTGGATACATTCTTACACTTAGATGATGCTACTCCCCAAAAATGCTTTATTTTTGATCCATTGCTTAACTATATTCAGACTGCCCGTAGACCATTAATATTCTTACGCACCACATTCTACTCTGAAGGGACATTCTAAAATGGCACTGCATAGTACAGCAATGGCACGTGATCATGGAAGCAGGAAGACCTGGCTGTCAGGCAAAGACTATTTAGTCTGTTTTCCCGATCGTTGTATACATACTAATGGTGCTTACTATTCTTGACTCCGATGTGTCGTGATCACTGGCTGTAATAGAAATATTGGGAAATGAAGCCAGGAGGCTGTATTTTTGCCATAATTGGGGCTAATATTCCAGCCACAGGTGTTTTGTTGTGTTTTTTTTGTTTTGTGTTTATTTTTATTTTTTTTTTTTTACCCCTTCACACCCTCACCCCCCAGTTTGGTTTTCAGCTTGACCAGGCCAATTTTTTAAATTCTGACCAGTGGCCATTAAGAAGTTAAAAACTCAAACGCATCAATGTATACTAGTGATTCTGAGATTTTTTTCGTGACATACTGTACTTTATGATAGTGGTAAAGTGAGGACGATATTTTTTTGCGTTTTTATTTTTGAAAATCTAAATTTTTTTTCATATTTTGACATTTTTGCAATTTTCAAACTTCGAAAGTTTGTCCTTTAAACCAGAGAGGTATGTCACAAAAGTTACTAAATAACATTTCCCAAATGTCTAATTTACACCAGCGCAATTTTTAAACATTTGTTTTTATTCTTAGAAAGTTAGGGTTCAAAGTTCAACAGCAATTTCTCATTTTTCCAACAAAATTTACAAAACCATTTTTTAGGGACCACATCACATTTGATGTGGCAATCACATTTGAGAGGCCTAGGTGACCGAAATTATCCAACTATCCAATTATCCCCATTCTAAAAACTACACTCAAAGTACTCAAATGACAATCAAGAAGGTATTTAACCCTCTAGGTGCTTCACAGGAACTAAAGCAATGTGGAAGGAAAAAAAAATAAAATTTTACTTTTTCCCACCAAAATGTTACTTTAGCCCCAAATTGTGCATTTTCACAAGGGAAATAAGAGGACATGCACCATACAATTTGTTGTGCAATTTCTCCTCTCATTGCAACTATAATATATAGCAATGCTCCAGCATTGCAAAACACTGTAGCTGTTAGCAGTATTGACAGAAGCATCTGGGATCATGCTCCTGGCATATTCCCAGATTTCTTTAGCTTGGTGACCTCTAGGTCTTTGAATACTACATCTGGTCACCATGGCAATGATCAAGCCCTTGCAATTACATCTCATGGGCACTGATCAGAGGGGAGTGAGCACAATGCCTCTCCCAATTTCCTAAATGCTGCGATCTATATTGATTGCAATATTTCGGGGGGTAAATATCCAGGCATGATGCGGGGACTGTCCCTGCCTATGCGAGCTTAGGGCTCATCTGTCAGATAAGCCAAGCTCGTTGGCACAGCTCCTGTATCACTGCGATCACCAGGGCGTACCCCATATGTCATGGATTGGGAAGCTGTATCTGACCATGACGTACGTAGGTTGAGAAGGGGATTATATGTCTTATTTTTTCTGTATTTTAAAGTGTATCAGTTGTTTTAATTAATCTATCAGTAGTATACATAAAAATTATCAACATTGTAATATATCTTTTCAATCACATTTGCTGCTTTCTCTCTCAGAATTGGTTCTCTCTCAGAATCAGTTATAAAAAAATACTGAATTCTGAGTAAAATCTGTATTTAGTGAAGACTTTCCCATTACGGAGATAGGAAATGGCAGCTGGTGCTGATGAGATTCTATGTAGATTGAAGAGGGAGGAAGGGGCAGAGCTCTGTCCATTACCCCTTCCTCTGCCTTTAGCTCCTCTCTCCTCCTGTTATTATTGAATCTCCTCACAGGGGGAAAGTCTAAACTGAATACAGATTTTACCTCAGAATCAACAAATTTATATAATGACCAATTCTGGCAGAGGAAGAAGCAGTTTGTCTGATAAGATATATTGCAATGTTGTTGTTAATTTTTATTTGTGCCATTTATTTATAAAAAATAAATAAAACTGTTATGCTTTAACCCCTTAACGACCTTGGACGTATATATACGTTTTAGGTTGTGTTGCCCCCGGTAACCGCAGGCACCGGTGGCGAGCCCACGGTAATCCTGGAACATGTCCGCCGATTGATATGCGCAGCTAACAGGCATGGATAGATCAGAGATCCACCCATGCCTGTATACCACTTTTATGCGGGCTTCACACGAGACGACTGATCGTGCAATGCATCGTCGGGGTCACGGTTTTCATAACGCACATCCGGCATTGTACACTGTCTCGTGTAACACCTCCTAGCGACGCAGTATCGCTCACAAATCGTGAGTCGTGTACTCGTCGCTAGGTTTCATAAAATTGTTTAATTAAAATGGCGCCGGTTGTTTATCGTTTCCGTGGCATCACACGTTGCTCCGTGTGACACTACGGGAATGATGAACAGCAGCTTACCTGCGTCCCGCGGCTCCCGCCGGCTTTGTGGAAGGAAGGAGGTGAGCGGAATGTTTACATCCCGCTAATCTCCGCCCCTCCGCTTCTATTGGCCGGCTGCCGTGTGACATCGCTGTGACGCCGAACGTCCCTCCCACTCCAGGAAGTGGACGTTCGTCACCCACAGCGAGGTCATCCGGAAGGTAAGTGTGTATGACGGGGGTTAAACGAGTTTGTGCGACACTGGCAGCGATTTTGCCCGTGACGCACAAACGACGGGCGTGGGTACGATCGATCGTGAAATTGCACGATCAGTCGTCTCTTAAAGCAGGCATTAGATAGCACTGTCAAAATCTGGCAGTGCAATTTAAATGGCCCCAGGGGGATTGTGCTTTCCCTGCCGCAATCACAGGGTGCCGTTCCCCCTGCAATCATGGGGTAACATTGTAGCATGGGATCTGCTGATGACTCCTGACACTACCATGTCCTATTTCCAGTGAGTCGACAGAGTGCCAACTTTCACAGGAACATTGAATTTCTGCTGTTAGGGTGTGTGCGCACGTTGCTTTTTACCTGCTTTTTACCTGCTTTTTACCTGCTTTTTTTCTGCTTTTTCTTCTGCGCCGTTTAATGCCAAAATGGATGTGTTCTTCTATTCAAGCAAAGTCTATGGGAATTTGGGTTTCTTGTTCACACTATGTTGTTCAAAATGCTGCCTTTTTGTGGCAGAACTTTGGTCAAAAACTCAGCTTTTCAAAGAAGCAACATGTCAATTGTTTTTGCCATTTGGGTTTTGCACTGCAAAGCTGAGTTTTTGACCAACGTTCTGCCACAAAAAGGCAGCATTTTGAACAACATAGTGTGAACAAGAAACCCAAATTCCCATAGACTTTGCTTGAATAGAAGAACACATCCATTTTGGCATTAAACAGCGCAGAAGAAAAAGCAGCAAAAAAGCAGGTAAAAAGCAACGTGCGCACATACCCTTAAGAGCAATGCTGCTCTGATCAGCAGAAATGCACAGGTGATTAGACTGTGCAGTGATAAACTCCCCCTAGGGGGACTAGTAAAATCCATAGAAAAGTGGAAAAAAATGTTTTGTTTTGTTTTTTAAATTTTTTCATATTTAAAACTTAAGTACAAATCACCCCCCTTTTGCCCCATTGAAAATAAAGCAATAAAAATGCCCAATCTATGAAAATATCAAATCAATTAATCTGGTCATTAGTGTCGAGAAAAAAAACTCAATGCCAAAATAACGTTTGGTTACCGTAACATTGTATTAAAATGCAATAATAGGCCATCTATGCAAAAATAGTATAATTTAAAAACATCAGCTCAAGACACAAAAAATAAACTATCATAGAGCCCCAGATCCTGAAAAATGAGAACGTTACGGGTCTTTGAAAATGCGACAAAAGGGCTGATCTTTTTTTGGACAAACTTCACAATTTTTTTTATTCCCTTTAGATACCAAACCTGTATAGTTTTTATCTATGAACTCGTACCAATATGAGTTATCATACTGACACATTAGTTTTACCATATAGTGAACAGGTTGAATAAGAAACAATTGTGCAGTTGCACTTTTTTTTCAATTTCACCACACTTGGATTTTTTTTTCCTGTTTTGTAGTACATTATATGGTAAAACTAATAGTTTCTTTCTAAAGTACAATTTGTTTTACAAAAACAATCCCTCATATGGCAATATTCAAGGAAAAATAAGTTATGGCTCTTTGAAGAAGGGAAGGAAAAAACAAAAAATCGCCGGTGGGGGGTGAAAGGGTTAAATGTTGAAAGATCTCATATAACCTTTTTGATGTGGGGGGCATAATACATGAAAGACATTAAAGAAAGCAAATAATAAAAAAGAAAAAAAACCTCCTTATCTAAGTTACTGTTTCTGTCTTAAGAATAAAAAGGCCCCTACTTATCTTTAAAAAAATGTGTGTGTGTGTGTGTGTATATATATGTATATATTATATATATTATATTATATTATATTATGCAAAAAATGCCTTCAGGTAGTTTTCTTTAAATAGGGAGTTGGTTACCACCAGGCATTGTCCTTTTATGCTGGGGTCACTTTAATATTAAGGCTGTGTTTGCATTACATGGTTTCAAGGGGCTGAATAAAGGCTTAAAAGATGTCATACATTTTTTAGCATTTTTCAGTATTTTTTGATTGGTGGCATATCTATTGCTTATGAACCAAATTTCCTTGCAAAAATTCAGGCAAATTCAAATTTAGATGAATTTGCTCATCTCAACATAGGGCACATGGTAATGGAAAGGGTTTAAAGAATCAATGTGACTTGGCTATCCTGTGTTCGAACCCTCTTTAAGCCAACACTGAAGTTCATATATTGACATGATTGTTAGGTCTAATTAAGACAAAATGTTAAAAGCATTTTAATTTCCTTTTTTACTAGACAATATACAAAATGAAAATTAAGACTAAAATGAAGAAATTCATGAGCCATTTGACCCATATTTCAACAATTCCCAATTTGTCTCCTAGATGCTAAAAAGTTTAGAGTTGCAGTGTCGGTACGAAACCCTTCAGCCTCTAAACAGGTCCTTTCAGCCTTTCTACAATAAGGTTGTGCCCACGGGAAAAGTGTTATGCGGATATATTTGCAGGACATTCCTCAGGAGCTCCCAGAAATCCGCAGCACAACTTTGTTTACATGCTGCGGTTGTATTGGGAATGTCCTGCAGATATCCTGCGGTCATTCTGCATTGAGGATACAGTACCATGGCTTCAGCACTGCATCCTCAATGCAGAGCAAGTACTGGAGTGACCGGGGTGTTCAAACTTACTACCTTCATCACGCAGCACTTCACTTTCCGTCTGTCTGCACATTGCCGGAGGTGAGCGGGCCTGAACTAGCTCCGGCTGTCACATGACCGGAGCTCGTTCAGGACCCACCCACCTCCTGCTCGTGGCTCCACTTCGCTCCTCTGCAGCGGAGGAAGTGACTCCGGTGTCTCTCAAGGCAGGTAAGTATGGGATCGTGTGGAAAAATCCGCAGGAATGATTGACATGCTGCAGATTTTTCCGCAGGGAAATCCGCATTATTTCTGCTGTGGAAAAAAACGCAGCATGGGCACAGCACTCCCCAAATGCAATAGAAATGGCTGGGGACTCGCTGTACCGGGGAATTTTTGAAAAATCCACGGAATTTCCAAGAAAAAATCGAGGAAAATTTTCCGCAGCGTGGGCACATAGCCTAAGAACTGTGTAAACATTGTAGGCATTTATGGGAAAAAAAAACCTCTAAAGTACAGGTCTGTACACACTTTGCAATTTGGTCTTTCCAGATATGCTGCAGAATTAAATCAGCAGCAGATCTATTTTTTCCTGTTTTTGATGTAATTTCACCAATACTAATGAATGGGGGGAAAGCATGTATTTTATGCTGCATTTTTCCTGCAAACAGTTTTTGCAGCAGATTTGCTGCTAATTTTTCTGTTGTAAATAATAAGTGTGCACACTTAACACTAAATTATTTCAAATATAGAAGTTAATGGTTTTACTTTTATCAATTAAAATAAAAAAATGGGAATTACAACCTACCGGTATTGATGTTTCCAGGAGCCCATCATGACAACACCACAGGAGTTGTGTTCCTGTCCCTGTAGAGGTCAGAGGAAGCAAGAGGTTAAAAGCCCCTCCCCAGCTTTCCAGTGGCTTTTAAAAGTACCACAACAGGATGGGTATAACACAATTTTATTTGCTGTTGTTAGCTACATACAATTGTACCACCCCGGGACTCGGCCGGCTACCGAGCCGCTCGGATCCATGCTCGTCGGTGCGTGGCTCGAGCTCCTCACGGACCTGGGGGTCACGTCGCTCTGAAAGGGGGGATGGTGCTGCACATAGGGATTTCGGTGGGGAGGTCCACGGCCGGAGACGCGGTTGTTTGTAGGGGATTTGAGTTAGTGACGCCACCCACGGGTTGTGGTGAATGGATGGACACCACCGCTGCTGTTGACTAGGCTCCCGGGGACGGTGTTGCGCAGCTTGGTGTTGACCCCTCTGTGGGTAGGGGGATGATGGTCCCAGGGGCCCGAGGGAGGTGCTGAGGCAGGGGACTGGATGCAAGCTGGCGTGTCGGTGCAGTGCGGTGCGGCGCGCGGCCCGAAGGCACTGTTGTACTCACTATTACAAACACGCTAGAGTCTCTGGTAAAACAAACAAGATGGTGGATGGTGCCTGCAGCCAGCTGCGCTTTTCCAGTTTGTAGGTTGGTGGTTTCCGCCTTTCTCCTGCACCTCACTTATGTAGAAATGATGACTCCTATGCCTGAGCAACGGTAGTCTGCTCCCCAGCCTGGTGTGTGCCGGTAGAGCCCTTTTGCCCGCAGACGCTGGCCCGTCGGGTCTCGATGCCTGGGTGGTGGCTTTCTACCCCTATGGTTGGGTGGTTGTCTTCAGTCGGGTCTTAGGTGGGAAAGGGCCTAAAGTCCAGTCCTCAATCAGTTGATTTGACTCAGCCCGGTTGTTTCTGGGCCTCGTGCTGGGTCTGAGTACCCCTCCTGGTGCTCCAGTTTCCAATCTGTTCCCCGGTTCGGTACCGGTGGGCTACCACCCGTCCCCGGTTTTTACGGTTCCACCGGCTGTAATCCCAGCTCCTGTAGGCGGCCACCACTGTCTGCCTCCTTGCCAGAGGTGACTGGGCTCCAACCCAGACACCTGGTGTGAGACTATAGCAGACCTGGGCACAGGTCTGCACTTGAACGCCACTCCACTGTCAAAGCTAATCTCTCACTTTCTCTTGCCTCAGTGTCAATGGGCAGAGCCAACTGCCTGGCTCCGCTCCCCTGGTGTGAACATCAAACCCGGAGGGAGATGACAAGGATTTTGTAGTTTGGCTGCTGTCACCTTATTAAGGGGGAGGAGGTGTTTGTGTAAGGGCCTACCTGTGACTACCTGGCTAGTCCAGGGCGTCACACAACGTTAATGCACATTATGCAAAAGAATGTAAGGGAGGGAAATGAGGGTGCTGTCATGATGGGCTCCTAGAAACATCATTACCGATATATGTTTTAATTCCTATTTTCCAGGACGCCACATAACAGCACCACAGGAGAATACCAAATTAATCTATCCTCAGGTGGGGACCACAGCTTGGAGAAACTTCCTACCAAATGAGATCTGATGGGAAGTAAGTATGTCCAACTTGTAGTGTCTGCAGAATGTGTTTGGCCCCGACCATGTAGTCGTTCTGCAAATCTGGTCTAGAAAGGCCCCAGCCCTTTCTGTCCATATGATGGATAGTGATCTAGTTGAGTGGGCAGTTGTTCCGACGGGATCTTCCCTGCCGACAGGTAGAGCTTATGGCTGTCCTAACCCATCGAGATAGGGTGGCCTTTGATGCTGTTCTACTGCGATGATTTCCCCCCCCCCCTCCCTTGAAATGAATGAACAGGGTAGTCTATTCTACAATTTCTGGCAGCCTTCAAGTAGCCTAGCACTGCCTGTCTCACATCTAAGGAATGAATACGCTGTTCCTTCTGGTTCCTGTGGTCGTGACAAAAGGATGGCAAGATAACTTCCTGTTCAAGATTAGCAGAAGACACCACTTTGGGGCGAAATGTTGGATCCATTTTCAGTAGTATTCGGTCTAAAATCCGCAGATATGGATACCTGATAGACAACGCCTGGATTTCTCCTATTCTTTTAGCGCCGTTGTTCTTGCCACCAAGAATACTGATTGTAGGTCTCAGCCGCTGAATGCCCTTTACTAATCGAGTGACCCATGGATTGGTGGCCAGAGGTGTGCCAAAGAACACACTTAGCGCCGAGATTTGGACTTTCAATGTACTAGGTTTCAGTCCCTTGTGGAATCCCATTTGAAGAAAATCTAGGATTTTAGGAATGTTTGGATGAGCACTGGCCTCAGGTTCATTCCCCAGAAACTAGCAGAATTTTCTCCAGATCTTTATGTATATGTTTTTGTCACTGGCTTTCTACTCGCCTGGAGAGTGGAAATGACCTCATCTAACAGGCCCTTTCTCTTCAGAAATCTCCCTTCAGGATCCAGACTGATAGCTGTAGGTGATCCAGGTCTTGATGAAGAACTTGTCCCTGGCCGATGAGATACTCTGTCAGGGGAAGTGGGACCGGGTCTGCAATCGCCAGGTTCTTCAGTAAAGAGAACCAGCTCCTCTGGGGCCAATAAGGAACTATGAGGATCACTCTGGCTCCATCTTGTTGTATCTTCCATAGCACTTTATGGATTAACGTCAGGGGTGAAAAGGCGTACACTATCCCCATATTCCAGGTCTGGGTCATGGCATCGACTCAAAAGAACAAAAAGGATATAGTATCAGGGGTATCAACTGTTAGACCAAACAAAAAAAAACCTCCTAATAAATATGTATACTTTTTATTTTTATATCAATTAAAAAAGTAGTATTCATACACACTGTGCATAAAGTGTTAGATACAATTACCCTTGCACTTTCCATCTTGTGTATCTAGGGGCTGTGCAGATCAATGGTAAATAAACCCAGTAGATTCAAATTATGGACCCTAGGGGGGATATAACTCACTTTTGATTGGTTCCTGCCTAGCAATGGGGCTTTAAGTACCCTAACTTTCCTGGTGCCCCCATTCCACGGAGACTGCCGCTATTGCATCCCTTACTAACTTGAGGATAACCATCACCAAATTTCCAGAATAAAGTGCAAACCACATATACATATACAGCAGACAGATTAATAGAGCGGTTGCTACCCAAGGAAGTCAACTGCAACAATATTTATACTAGGCGACGCCTTAGGGTAACCCAATAGTGGTATCACCAGTAAATCACTAGATACATTGAATTAAACACATTAGATCAAGGCACCTTAAATTGTCACTCATTTAGGCTGCTTTCACACATCCGTTTTTTGCTGTGCGGCACAATCCGGCTCTTTGCAGAAAAAGCGCAACCGTTTTTTGTTTGTTTTTTTTTTGCCGCCGGTTGCGTTTTTTCCGCATAGACTTTCATTAGTGCTGGATTGTGGCCTTGCATTCGGTCCGGTTTTTGCCGGATGCAGCATATTTAGCCCATGCGGCGGCCGGATGGAACGTTGCCTGGCACGTTTTTTTGTCCGGCAAAAAAAACGCATCCGACCGATGCGGCGCTTTTTCCAATGCATGCCTATGGATGCCGGATGCGGCACGATGCGGCAAAAAACGCGTCCGGCTGCCGCATGCGGTTTGTTTTTTTTTGCACTGCGCATGCTCAGTAGCGAGCTGCAACCGGCAAAAACCGGACGGGGTGCATGTAAAAACTTATGCAAAGGATGCGGTTGCATAGGTTTTAGAGACGGATGCTAAAACCGGATGTGTGAAAGCAGCCTTATATTCATAGCACAAGAGGAGATGCAAAATTACATACAGCTCACTGGTTGAATGTCTACGATCCAGGGAATTAGTTTACATATACACAATAGAGCACCAAAGTCCATTATTCCAAGGATATCCTGTCCCCAGAAGCATCCCTGAAAAGAGGCATAAATCATATCAGGTGACTATAGGTAAGTGGGTGGCAAAAAGTACACCCATTGGATATGTTACGATTTGTTGGTATCGCCTCCAGGCCTACTGTCGAGCCATGTATGTCAGCAAAGAATGATAATTCATATGTCAGCAATGCTCAGTTGTGTCTTTGACCTTGCCCTTCTCTGGGAGGGTAGAGTGGAGTCCCTGGGGCGATCGCTGCAGGTGGGAGACACACAGTTACAACTGGTGCCGGGGGTGGAGCGGGCTCGCCGATCCCAGCACCTACTTCTGCTGAAATGTATTGCTACGCAGAGTCCAGGGCCCATCGACCGATAGGTATGCAATATTTTGACGTTTACATGCAAGTCAATGTTGGTCATCATTTTAAATACATCTATCAATATACTTTTTACTTTTATTGGCTTTAATACATCATTATTAAGTACAAAGGTTGGCTGATTAAAGAATTCCTGTATTTAGAACGGTTTCTCATAATTCCTGTGTATTGCCTGTTGTAGGATTGTGAAAGCTATTCCAGCCACTTTATAATACATGCAGGCATTTCATCTCATTTGTATTCATAGTTCACATGAAGATTATTTGCCTGACTAACCTCACGCTTTAGCTAACCTGAGTAATTCAAGCAGCATGAAGGCAGCTGACCAATATTTTCCTGCTCACAGGTATACATGAGTAAATTATTTAAGTACTGTACTATGTTAGAAAGTCTCCTTTTTAAAACCCTATGTTGCTGTGATACTCATGCACTGAACACAATATGTAATCTTTCGCAATGGTGAAAATAGTAGCCCCAATCTTATTTTTGGAAAAACATACACCATAATCTGAACCTCCATCTTTTATTTCAAGGACTTCTCTCATACTGCACTAGTTTTATAGAATTCGCTATCCTGGGCAATTCGATTAATACCTAGCCCCCACATTTTTAAGCATACTTTTAAAACTACTCTTTAGACAAGCCTAATTGAACTCTTACCTGGTCCCCCTTCTATATTTTTTTTAGAATCTGCTTCCTCCTTTTCATCTGTTTCCACATCTTTCCATGCACCCGAAACCACTTGATAATTGTACTTAGATACTGGGCGATTGCCAGCTCATGCAGCTTCAGATAAAAACACTTGCTGATATAAAAATAAGTGGACAAAGACATTACAAAACTAAGTGCTGTGGAATGTTGGTGCTATGTCACTAACATTATTAAAAAGTGTTGTACTAATAAAGCATGGGCCCCAATAGAAAAAGTGCCAATTGGATCCACATACCACCAAATCCACATATAAACAAAAAGAGATCCCATATTACATAATATCCTCAGTGTTACGGGTTGTGGTTTCCGGACTTACAAGGTCACAGCGCTTGGCTGCTCAGAATGAGCCTTGATTTTTCATTGCTCCTGCTGTCAGTATTCATTGGTATAGGTAGCTTTCCTGCTGGATTCATCTCTCCCCTTTTCGACCCAGAAGAAGCTCGCCTTCCACCCAGCTGCTGATCATCAGCATTATCTTAGTGTTTAAGTACCCCTTCCTTCCTTCCTTGGACTGGTGCTGGTAATTTTCAGTTCATTCACGTCTTGGTTGCAAGCAGGTGGCTTGTACTCCTCTGTGGCATCGTTGCTGAACTTCTACCTGTGTCTGTACAAAAGTGGAGCATGCATTTTACCCCTGTGTCCTTGTGTTGCCTATAGTGTTGAATGGGGTTGACGATAAGTTCATCCTATCCGTTCCCTTTTTAGGGCCCAGCACTACGGATACCTAGGGTCAGGTATCTGGCTCGGCGCGTAGGGGAAGATCCTATCTAGGGTGGTGAGGGACTCCTGCAACCAGCAGTAGGTTTGGTCAAGGATCACCCCCTTCTCTTTCCCTAGACACAGGGTTTCCCTTTGCTTTTGCTGTTCACTTGTTACTTCCCTGTAAATAGTGACAGTAACATAAGACCGTGCCCCCTACAAATTGTTACCACTGGAACCACAGTTCCCAGGCATCTCGAATCAAACATGACTTTGATTTGAGGGATCTGTCCCTGGAGGTCACAGCTGTGTCCCGGTCTGCTCTGCAAGTACCTTTTTAAGATGAAACATTTTCTGATACTTTTTTTTTTTTTTTCCCTTTTATACAAATTCGATGGGAGTAGAAAAATGGCAACATAATGCGATTTGACTCATCGATTCAAGCCAAACTGTGCCACAGTATCGCATTAGATTTTTATTGACACATTGCAACTCTGTAAGAAAATGTAAATAATCCTGTACATCAGGGGTCTAAAACTCGTCAGAGTAAGTGGGCCGCACATAAAAACAATTTAAGGCAGAGGGCCGCATTCCTTTCAAATTTAGTACAATACAATATAATTGTTAATCAATTATTTCAACTATTATAACAATGCTACATTAGTATGCGCTGAGAATCAAAAATACCGCAAAGCGAAACGTCATTTTTTTATAATATTTATTTGTCAGAGTGGGTATCTGTGATTGGCATCCACATCAAAATGTATAAGCAGATTCCAGGTTATTCCAACAGCCAAGCACAGACACTCATCCACATCAAAATGTATAAGCAGATTCCAGGTTATTCCAACAGCCAAGCACAGACACTCCTTCTCTGTCACAGTATCCGTGATTGGCTGTTGGGTCTGTCACACATAGTAGTGTAAAAAGAAATACATTAAAAAAAAATGACATAGCGCTCCGCAGTATTTTTGATTCTCAGCGCAGATAAAGCGGACAGCTATGGGCTGCCACCCCCAGCTGCCTGGCTTTACCTTAGCTGGCAATAAAAATACAGGGAAGCCCAATTGTTTTTTAATTAAATGGAAAAAAAATGTGTGGGCTCCCGCCGTATTTTGATCACCAGCCAGGTAAAACCAGACAGCTGAGGGCTGGGATTCTCAGCTTTGTAAGGCCCAAGCATTTTGGGCCCCCACGCTGAAAATTGCAGCCCACAACCGCCTCTGGAAATGGCGCATTCATCACAGTGCCATTTCCAGGTGCTTTACCTGGCTCTTCCAGCGTCCCTGGTGGCAGTGGCACGCTGGGTAATAATGAGGTTAATACCAGCTTTGTATTCTCAGCTGGTAGTAAACCCGAAATTCATGGCGTCATGTCAAATTAGATGTGACCACCATGAATTTCTAGTAAACAGTAAAAGAACACAACACAGAGAAAAATATTTTTATTAGAAATTAAACAAAAAACACATTTAGGGACTCCATCTTTTTTAGAAAAAAAAAAAAGCTTCCCTCTGACGTAGTCCAAAGTCAATGTCAGCTCAGCGTCATCGCTCTGAACAGATGGGCGTCTGTCCAGACCGACAAGAAGGCTGAGACTGAAAGTAACATTTTCCGGTCTTCCAGTCACCATCCTCATCAAAATCATTTTTATCATCATCATACACACACAGCCACCATCATCATCATACAAACACACACGTTAATCATCATAATCATCATTATACACACACACAGCCAACATCATCATACACAGCCATCACCACCATCACCATCAGTCACACATAGCCACCACCATCATCATCAGTCACACACAGCCACCATCATCATCAGTCACACACAGCCACCATCATCATCAGTCACACACAGCCACCACCATCATCGGTCACACACAGCCACCACCATCATCATCATCAGTCACACACAGCCACCACCATCATTGGTCACACACAGCCACTACCGCCATCATCATCATCATCAGTTGCACACAGCCGCCATCATCATCATCATCAGTTGCACACAGCCACCATCATCATCATCATCAGTCACACACAGCCACCATCGCCATCATCATCATCAGTCACTCACAGCCACCACCGCCATCATCATCATCATCAGTCGCACACAGCCACCACCACCATCAGTCACACACAGCCACCACCGACATCATCATGATCAGATGCCCACAGCCACCATCACCATCATCAGTCACACATAGCCACCACCGCTATCATCATCATCATAATCATCAACACACAGCCATCATCATCATCATCCGAACACAGCCTTCATCATCATCAACACACAGCCATCATCATCATCCACACACACAGCCTTCATCATCATCATCAACACACAGCCATCATCACCGTCAACACACACAGCCATCATCACCATCAACACACACAGCCATCACCATCATCATCAACACACAGCCATCATCATCATCATCCACACACACATACAGCCATCATCCTCAATATCAACACACACACACACTCTCATCATCAGACACGCACACACCACACAAACACAGACACCACAAACGTTCTAACGTGCCCTATGCACTTATTCCTTCCGCTGCACCCGCCGGCAAAGCAGCTGACGTCAGCACTGCTCAGGTCGCGCTGCTGAGCTTGAGTTGAACGCTGCCATCGATTGGTTCGCCCTGAGATCTGATTGAACGCCGCCTTTGATTGCTTTTCCCTGGCGGCGTCTCCAATGCGGAAGTGCGGCCGGCCGTGGCTGCAATGTGAAAGTGCGGCTGGTGACCGCTAAATGACTGGAGGCAGTGGAGAGCAAATATCAAATGTTCTGCACTGTGTGTCTGTGGGCCGCATAAATCAGACTGGCGGGCCGCGTGTTTGAGACCCCTGCTGTACATAGTTAATAGCTGGGGGTGTTTGTGTGTATGTATGAGGACGAAAACACTCCTGGATAAGTTTGATTTTGTTAATTTTTTTTTTGTGGGGGTTGGGGGCTGCATTAACCTGTTACCCCCATTACCCCCCTGAGCCTATTTTCACCTTAATGACAGGCCATTTTTTGCAATTCTGATCAGTCACTTTGAAAAGTTTAAAACTTTGGAACGCTTCAAACAGATCATGGTGATTTTGTTTTTTCATGATGTACTGTACTTCATGATAGTGGTAAATTTAGTAGGTTATCTTTTGCATTCATTTTTGAAACTCTCAAAGTTTGAAAATTGCAAATGTTTTTAAATTTGTTTAAACTTTGAGATTTTATGCCCATAAATCTGAGTTAAGTCACAGAAAATAGTTAAATACCATTCCTCACATCTCTACTTTACATCAGCACAATTTTTGAAAATATTTATTTTTGTTAGGAAGTTAGAAGGGTCAAAATTTAATCAGTAATTTCTCATTTTTCCAACAAAATTTACAAAACCATTTTTTAGGGACCACATTAGAAATTAATTTAGGGTATTTTCTGCAACCTAGGCTAATCCATGTCACCAATTTTAAAAACTGCACATTTCACTGTTAAAAACCATATTGAAGATGTTTATTAACCATTTAGGTGCTTCACAGGCACCAAAGCAATGTGGAAGGGAGGAAAAAAATGAAAATTGTATTTTTTCCCACAAAAATGTTACTTTAGCTATAATTACCCTTTTGAAAATGCAAACTTTTTTCAGGAAAAAAACACCCATAAAATTTATTGTGCAATTTCTTGAGTACACTGATGCCTCATATGTGGAGGAAATTAACTGTTTGGGTGCACGGGCAAGGCTCAGATGGTTGGTGAGCACCTGGAACCTCAGTTGGCTTCACAGAATTTTATAACGTTTATAAAAGGAAAAAATACATTTTTAACCTCAAATGTTGCGCTAACGCCAATTTTTTTAAATTCACCAGGGTAACAGGCGATAATGAACGATACAATTCTTTGTGTAATTTTCTCCTGATTACACCAGTACCCCAAAACTACTTTTCAGGCACAGTACAAAGTTAAGTGAAGGCGCACCATATTGGAGTGCAGATTTAGTTGGAGTGGATTGTCGGTGCCATGGCACATTGGCAGAGCCTGGGAGGTGCCAGAACAGCAGAAACCCCCCAACACATGACCCCATTTTACAAACTGCAATCCTCAATGAATTCATCCAGAGTTGCAGTGAGCATATCGACACTTCAGGTGTCACAAAATGTTATACTATTAAGCGATGAACAAAAATAATTATTTTTACCACTAAAATGTTGTTCTAACTCCAGTTTTCCAATTTTTACAAGGGGAATAGGTAAAAAAGGCCCCAAATGTGTTACACAATTTCTCCTGAACATTGCAATACCACTTATCTGACAACACAGTACTATTTGGCCACACCACATCGCTCAGAAGGGAAGGGATGCCATTTGGTTTTTGGAGCATAGATTTTCCTAGTATAGTTTACAGACTCCATTTGCTGAGACCCTAAGCACCAGAATAAAAGAAATTCTCCTTAAGTGACCACATTTTGGAAATTACACCCCTCTGGGAATTCATCTATGCAGATGCGTATCTAGGGGGGGCTGGCGGGGCATCTGCCCCGGGCGCAACTCTAAGGGGGCGCTATTGAGCCGCCTGATGCGGCATTCCGAGTCTCCTCGCCCCAGTACTGGCCGCACGCTATTGAGTCACGGCTGTCACGTTGACAGCCGGGACTCAGAGGAAGTGCAGCGCGCGGCTCCTTAGACCGTCGGGCCGCCGCCGCTGCAGGTGATGATACTGAATGTAGCAGTCAGATTATGACATAATCTCACTGCTACATACACGTCCCGATGGTCATTTTAATACACCCGGCGGGGGCCCTGCAGGCTGCCGGAGCTACAGGGGGAGCAACAGGGGGGCAGAAGAGGCGGTCCTGACCTGGAGCTCATAAGCTGCAGCACGGAAGGGGCAGAACAGAAGATGCTTCCGAAAAGAAAATGCATTCAGTGGTGGATCTGCGGTGACTCTTGCCCATATGACCGTGTGGGAGCAGCCGGCCGGAGCTGCCGAAGAAGTGCCCGGGGCTGGTAATGAGACTAAGGAATTCTTGTGATCTTGCTTTTGTGAAAAATCTTGCTTTTCACCGAATTATCTCTCCAGGACAGGAGAAACTCTAGCGCAGCGCCACCTATTGGAAGTAGCGATCCTAAAAGTTAAATGTGGATTTTTAACAATCCTTTACATATAACTTAGGATATATATGCCAGATCAGAATCCCAATCCCAAGGTGCTTTTCACCGGTAATTAGAAATGATGTGTGCTGGGGAGGGGTGCAGGGTGAGCGGCATATGAGGGGCCAGACTGTGATAGAGGGGAGGTAAGGGATACAGGGTGTGTGGGACATGGAGTTTGTGTGTTTTGAGAGAGGCGTAATTTGGGGTACAGCCAGTCTGTCTGAGAGATATGCAGGGCATGAGGGTGCAGGGTGTGTGTGATTTGGGGGTGCAGGGTGTGTGTGATTTGGAGGTGCAGGGTGTGTGTGATTTGGGGGTGCAGGGTGTGTGCACAAGTCCCTGCTCTGTGAAATGAGTGAAATCCACACAGTAACCATATATCAGTAGGGATTAGGGAAAGAGGGATAGCAGCAGTAAGAGCATGGGATGGGATTGGGAAAGCTGGGTGCAGAGCTGAAAGAGGTTCTCTTTCTCATCACCCAGTTTTCCTATGTTCCGATATCCGTCTTGTCCTCAGCTCCCCAGCTCCCAGCTTTCCCATTCTCTGAAGCGCCGCAGAATGTTATTGCTATATAAAAATAAAGATTTGATTTGATCATGGGAAAGCTGGCTATCAGAACATAGAAAAGCTGGGTGTTGAGTGACGTAAAGAGCCGAGTGCCAGAGTAATCCTGTACCCCCAGTGTCAGCATCCTTATCCTGTACCCCCCAGTGTCAGTATCTTGGGCTATATGTAATTACTCTTCAGGGGGGCCTCTATGTGATGATAGTACAGGAGGGGGCCTCAATATAAATACATATAAAAAAATATACATGATCTGCCTATAGAGCAGTATTTTCAGAATATACAGGACTAGCAAAGGGTTTATCCAACATGTAAGACTAGTTTGGAAACCATAGTGCAACTTTTCTAGGCCTCTGTCCCCACAGAATGACTGGTCACATCCAGTACAGACACTGGGGGCCGATCATTACCTGATAATTATGTAATGTCTGAATGCGGAAAGAGAAGAGAATTCACCAGTCTCCACATGGAAGAGTGTATAGAGGGTAATGCGTCACACCACCACATATTGACTCTAAAGGGTGCTTTACACGCTGCGACATCGCTAACGATATATCGTCGGGGTCACGTCGTTAGTGACGCACATCTGGCGCCGTTAGCGATATCACAGAGTGTGACACCAAGGAGCGACTATCAATGATCGCAAAAACGTGAAAAATCGTTGCTCGTTGACACGTCGCTCCTTTCCATAATATTGTTGCTGCTGCAGGTGTACAGCCCCACGCTCGGCTGCAGCCGAGCCACTCAGATCCGGGCTCGATGGTGGGTGGATCGAGCGCCTCCGGACCCAGGGTCACTTCGCTCTGAAAGGGGATGCCGGCGCTTTTGGTGGAGGTTTGGTAGGTGCACGGCCGGAGCCGCGCTTGAGTTAGTGACGCCACCCACAGGATGTGGTGAAGGTAGACACCACCGCTGCAGTTACGGGGCACCTGGGGGAGATGTTATGCAGCAAGTTGTTAACCCCTCCGTGGGCAGGGATGGTGGCCCCGGGGCCCGTTGGGGGTAGCTGGGCGGTGCAGGGCGGTGGGCGGCCGAATGGCATTGTTGTACTCCCTGTTATTGACACACACAAGTCTCTCGTAAACCATGTTGATGGTGGTTGGTGCCCGCAGCCGGCTGCGTCTGGTCCCCCACCCGGTTCGGTGGTCTTGGCCTTTTTCCTGCACCGTGTTGTGTAGTTGGGCTGCCTGCGCTTCAGCGACGGGAGTTCGCTACCCAGCTTTGTGGATGCTGGGAGAGCCCTTTTGCCCGCAGACGCTGGCCCGTGGGATCTCTCTGCCTGTGCGGTGGCTTTCTATCCCCCTCATTGGGCTGTTGTCTTCAATCGGGACTTGGGTGCAAAAGGACCTATAGTCCAGACCGCAATCAGTTAATTAACTCTTTCAGGGTTTGAGTACCCCCCTGTGTGCTCCGGTTTCCGAGTCGGTTCCCCGGTTCGGTACCGGCGGGCCACTATCCTGTCCCAGTCCACCACGGTTCCACAGAGCCATCTTCCCAGCTCCTGGAGGCTAAGGCCACCGTTTGCCTCCTAGCCCAAGGTGCCTGGGCTCCATCCCCGGCACCTGTCATACTCCGCTCTCTAGTCACTCACTGACTAATCTACTGTTTTTCCCGCCTCAGGCTCTTTGAACTCAGTGGGCGTGGGCAACTGCCTGGCTCTGCCCCCCTGGTGTGTCCATCAAGCTCTGAGAGGGGTGACTAGGGTTTTAATGGTTGGCTGATGACACCTTTTTGGGGGACAGGTGTAGTGCGGGGGTCTATAGGTGACTACCCTGTTAGTCCAGGGCATCACACAGGTACGATGTTCGTCGTTCCTGTGGCAGCACACATCACTGTGTGACACCGCAGGAATGACGAACATCTCACCTGCGTCCCCCGGCAATGCAGAAGGAAGGAGGTGGGCATGTTCCAGCCGCTCATCTCCACCCCTCCTCTGCTATTGGACGGCTGCTGTGACATCGCTGTGACGCCGCATGAATCGCCCCCTTAGAAAGGAGGTGGTTCGCCGGCCAGAGCGACTTTGCAGGGAACGTAAGTACGTGTGACGGGTGTTAGCGATGTTGTGCACCACAGGCAGTGATTTGCCCTTGTCGCACAACCGACAGGGGTGGGTACGCTCGCTAGCGATATTGATAACGATATCGCAGCATGTAAAGTACCCTTTAGGCCCTGTGGGCACTGGAAAATGGCATTTTCTTAAGAAAATTCCTCACCCTCTGGCAAAATTCCGCACCAAAAACTGCATGCGGATTTGCCGCAGTTTGTTGCGTTTTTGGTGCAGATTTGCCATGGTTTTTCCGTGGGTTGGTCCCTGCAGTTTTTAACCATTATATGGCACAAGGGCAGGTACCTGCGGAAATTAAGTGACATGCTGCTTGTTGCTGCAGAAATTTTGCAGCAAAACCTGGAGAGAAAAAAAACGCAGTGTGCACACCATTTTGATTTTCTCATAGATTTTGCTGGAGAAGGACTGCAGAAAGGTTATGAAAAAAATTCTGCAGCTTTTCCGCAGCAAAAAACGCAGCGTGCGCACAGGGCCTAATAGGGGATTTCCCATATAGATGAGGGCAGAGGTGGATTAATTTTAGTAAATGTTTCCATATGAAGATGCTGGATAACATTTTGCTTCTCATTGAATATTATTTGGCTGATGGACTCGGTAGTTTTCCTAGGAAAAGGAATGTCCGTGTGTAAGAAAAACTGCGACTGACTGTAAATAACAGATTCCATTATTAACAACAATAATTAAGATGCCAGAAGAAATCCTGTGATATATGCAGGGCACAATACAGGTCTGTTCTGCGCATTGTATAGTTTGCTAAAGGCACACGTTATACTGAGAGAAACCGAAAATGAGCAAGTAATAAAAACGTTTACGGTAGTTAGTGTGGGCCCCTAGAGTCAATTATCCTGGTGGGCCCCTCACACCCCAGTCTGACCCTGCTTGTATCTGTCAGACGCGAGGACAATTGATTAGTGCCCGCAGCCCTAACGTCCGGGTCAGAGAAATGTCTGTAATGTGATCAGGTCAGCTGATCCCACTGCTGACCCGGAAGTCAGGGCTGCAGCACAGAGGCGGCAGAGAGCGTCAGTGATAAGTGCTCCAGTGTGGAGCTGAAGACATGGAGGAGGAACAATATGTGGTGAGGGGGAGAAGTATCTATGGACACAAAATGAGGAGACAGAGGGTGGGGAGAGGGAACTATCTGTGGAAACACTATGGGGGGGCAGAGGGTGGAGAGGGGGTAGTATTTGTAGACACAGTATGGGGGAGAGAGTGTGTACACAGATAGTTCCCTCTCTTCATTCTATGGGGAGACAGGGTGGGGAAGGGGAAGTATCTATATACACAGCATGGGGGAGAGAGGGTGGGAAAAGGGAACTATCTGTGAACACAGTATGGTGTGAACAGGGGAAGGGGAAGTATCTTTAGACACAGTATGGGGAGAGAGTATTAGAGGTGATTTATACAGACATAGTATAGAGAGAGAGGGTGAGGGGTAATGTATACAGACATAGCATAGGGAGGGAGGGTGAGGGGTAATGTATACAGACATAGCATAGGGGGTGAGGGGGAGGGGGGAATGTTTACAGACATCGTATGTGGAGCGATTGGGGGAATGTAGAGGAAACGGGAAAGAAATTTTGAGGACACAGAATAAAGAGTGACATGGTATGGGGAGTGAGGGGGGGAAGTATATGGACACAAAGGAGGTAGTGAGGAGTCAGTCTCTATTCTGTGCCCTTACATTTTTCTCATCCCTTACTGTGTAGTGGCGGGTGGGGCAGTATAGAGAGGGAATAGCTTGTGGGAAAAGTATGAGGCCATAGTGAGGATGGGTGTGTGATGAGAGAGCACATTGTAAAGACTGGGCAGTATAGAAGGACAGTGTAAAGGACAGTGAAGAGTGGGCTCAGTATGCAAAGGAGAGCGTAGTGTGTGTGGGGCATGCATCATAAGATGGACAGTGTGGATCATATTTTGTGCAGAAAACACAGTGAGGGGGCCATTATTTATTTTGGGGCACAGTGTAGGGCAGATATTTTTTTTTAAATAGAAGTATAATTATTCTGCTATTTTTAGGGGCATCGTGACGGGATGTGTTACAGAAGCCCGGAGAAGATGGAAGCAGAGACGAAATGTGAATATGAAAAGTCATCATGGCATCTGGTGGACAAGATGAAGAATAGCAAGAAACGACTCAGACAATGTCATCTATAAGGTACCTGAATGTAAATGTTTATTTGTGATACTGACTAGGTCTCATCATTAGGCCTCGGTCCCACTTGTGCATCACTATTGATATGAGAGCAATGGGACCCCCACTGATCAGCTGTTCTTGGTGCAGGTGGCTGGAAATGCTTATTTCTGGATCTGCTCCATCCGATTAATTATAAAATGAAGCATAGTAGTATCCTCAGTTCTAACAGCATGTAATATACTCAGTCAGGATTCAGCTCTGCTCGCTGGTCACCACATGGTCACTCCACTCATATGTGATTTTCATACTTGCATGTGACAACTGGATTTTCTTCCTATCTTTCTCATTGAACATTGAGAGAATTATTAATAGAAGCTCGTCATCACGTGACTGTAAGTATGCAAATCACGTATGAGTTATTGGTCACATGACTACCACCCAAACTGCCCGGGGGGAGGCGCCATACTGAATTCTTGCCCCGGGTGCTGGAAAGCCTAGATGCACCTCTGCATCTGTGGGAGTAGTGACTATTTAGTCTCTGGAAAACACCCATGGTTTCAAACACAGTGAATGTTTCAGAATTAAAAAGTGAAAATAAGTCTGTTGTGCCCAGTACATTATGCCCAGCTGATGCCTCTGTAAGCTTCATGCTCTCCACACTACAGTAATGCTAAACGTGGACGCTAAGGTTGTGTCCGCACTTTGTGTCATCCAAAACGCATGTCTAAACTCATATTAGTGCCAAAGTGGACTTTTGACAATTTGGACTTTTACTCAAACCTGCATCTGAAACGCATCCGTTTGCATAGCATTTTAATCACATTTCAGATGCTTTTTCGGTGCATTTAGATTAAATCTTGCTTGCGTTGTGGTTGTTTTTTAAAGGATGCGTTTTGTGCATATTGAACTAGTGTTATTAAAGTTTATTATTGTTCAAGTGCATTTGTAAAAAAACAAAAAAACATACAAATAGACATCTACTGATGTCAATTCCTTCTTGCTTGCCATCGCCTAAATGGTTGTATTGTTCGCATTGAAAACAACAATGCCCAATACCAGAGGAACGTTACGATTAACATCGCAAAGGCATCATTTGATCATTTTGATGCTGTTACATCGCCGTAGAAGGCTACAGGTAATTTTCGAAATTAGTATTTGGTTTTTAAATTTTACAACCAATTTTTTTTTATTTTTTTACATTTTCTAGTAACAACAACAAATAGGATTATGGGTTCATCCTCTTTTAAGTGAACGAAACAAAAAAAAAAATCACTTTTCCAATTTATATACTGATTTATGGAAGTAAGTTAATTTATCAAGTTCTACTTGCCAAAAAATATTTTGATTATATTTAAGTTATCTTTTTTTAAAATTTTTAAATACATTTTAGTATGAATATTTTAACCAAAAACACCAAATGGTTAATAAAAAATATTTGTAATATGTTGTATTAATTAAATTTTGATCATTTTAATTTATTTAAACTCATCTAGGTATGAGGATAAATTCATATCCTTTTGCCGATTCCCTACAAAGGGCTTTGATGAATTATTAACCCTATTACATGGTGAAATTACACATGCCGACACGCACATGCGTCAAGCTTCATCAGCTGAGGAGAGACTTCTTGTGACTTTACGGTATTTAAAAAAAATGTAAAAATATTGTTAGAATTTGTCAGATTTTTAATATTTGCCGAAAATGTTAATTTTACATATTAATTTCATAGTTTCCTGGCAACTGGTGAAAGTTATTTATCTCTTAATTTACAATTTCGACTAGGAAAAACCACCATTTCAGAAATAATATATGAAACATGTGGTGCCCTTTGGAAAATTCTCAAACCTATAGTGATGCCAATTCCTAATGAAGAGATTTGGATGACTGTGGCCCAAAATTTTGAACAAGTAGCAAATTTTCCTAACTGTCTAGGGGCAATTGACTGAAAACATATTAGAATTCTGCAACCGCCTAAATCAGGTTCCAAATTTTATAACTATAAAAAGTAATTTTCTATTGTACTAATGGCATTGGCAATTTAAATAAATTTAAATGAAACGTATTACACTTCATTGTTGTGAGAAAAGTTCATTGGCGAAAAAGCCAGACATGTTAATTTTGTCGCATTCTATTTTGTTGGGAGTTTTGGTAATTGGCATGAATTGATTGACCATAATCTACTTTGTGTGTTTTGAAAATTAGGAGCATTACTTTGTGGCTCATATGTAGTTTGGAAATCCTGATATTGGTTTATTTTAGGAATATTTGCAGTCATACACGCTGATTGTGGGTTTTTTTTTCTCAGCTAAATTGCGAATTCTACTGGCCACACTCATAGAAATGTTATCAAAATGGTCATCCTCTGTGGCTGACTTTAATATCTCTATTGTTTGATTTGTTAGGTGATCTTGTATTTCGTTTGAATTTTTTGTGCTTTATTTTTTACTTTTGATAATTTTTTTTAAGAACATTTGGATTTAACACAGGAACAGATATCTCCAAATTAACCAGCTCTTGATCAGACTCATTAGTTTGTACACGTAGTGTGATTTGCTCTTGATTGCTGACACTTGAATTGGAGTTATTGTTAGGATGATTTTCTACTTGTTGCTTGCTAGTATTTTCTTGTGGAGGTATATTTCCCTCCGTTCTTGGATTGAAAAATAAAAAAAATTATGGATAATTAACTGTTACATTTATTATAGTAAATGTTTTTTTCACAATAAATTTGAATTCAGATTATATTATAAAAATTTATACTTACTGACGCAATACTCGGCCCGAACATAGGAATTTTAATTCATTATAATATATAAAATTCGGTTTTAGAGGTGATGAACCACTTTTCCCCGATTCATATCTGATCTTGTTAAATCTGTCTCGCACAGACCGCCATTGTTTTCGTACATCATTTTCTACATAAACAAGTGGTTTTGTGATAGATTTTTAAAAGTTGAAAAGATTAAAAAAAAAATAATAAATTAATAACTTTAGTACATTCAAAAACGTTATTTCAGTCATTAAGGAAAGCCAATTTACATTACTTATGTTTCCCAAAAATTAAACATACCAATATTATTCTGCAGGGATTGATCGGCCTCATGCCACTGAGGATATAGCTCTTTACAGATTATAATCCAGCAATCTCCACATTTTATTTTTTGCATATAGTCTGGCGATGTAGGATCCTATAAACAGGGCATTGTTTCCACGTGTTTATGTATAAACTTGAAAATTCATTATTTAATGTAATAATGGTACTTTAAATATGAGTGGATATATTATCAATTTTTAAAATTGATTTGTTAAAGTTTTTTAAAGCGAAGTTTAATAAATCTGATTTTTTAAAAATATTTTTAATGTAAAATGTTGTAATGGATTTTTAACTACAAATATTGATCAATATAATCATACTTATGTCTATTTATGCCAAAGTAATGCAAACAATTCTTTTTTTTTTTTAAATAAATTAGATTTAAAAAATTTAGGGTAATATAGATGCATAATTACCTTTTTTCTTTTGACAGTTCATCTCGATAAATTGTTTAATTAAATTTTCTTTTTAGCATTATATTAATTAATTTAGTTTCATACCAAACAATACTAAAACAAAAAACAAAAAAAAATCTATGAACTTAACATTCATATTGATAAAAGTGATACAAATTTACTTACAAGACTAATCATTTTTGAGACATCTAGTTTTAGCCTTTTATACCAAGCCATGAATTTTGACTATGTTGAGACACACACGATCCGCAAATACAATGACAAATGCATGCTTTCTGAATGCACAATTGTTCATTTTATATTTTAACCCCTTAACGACCGCGGGAAGTAAAATTACGTCCTAGCGGTCATAACGTTACTGCCCGCGGTCTGCCGGCGGCAGCATGCTGCGATCGGCGCACATCTCAGCTGATTTTCACAGCTGAGATGTGTGCCTGCTAGGCACGAGCAGAATTGTTATCTGCTCGTGCCGTTTAACCCCTTATATGGCGCTGTCAATATGTGACAGTGCCATTGTAAGCGCGATCGCGGTAAACTTTTACTTACCGCCCGATACCGGAAGTCACGTGACGCGATCACGTGACTTCCGATAGTTGTCATGGTAGCACAGGGTCATGTGATGACTCCTGTACTACACCTGATTTGCTTTCACTTTCGCTGTCCCCGCAGCACAGTGAAAAAGAAAGTGAGCGTATCTTCTGTTTACAGCTGGGTAGCTGTGATCAGCAGATAGATCAGAGCGATCGGATTCCTGATCACTATAGCCCCCTAGGGGGACTAGTAAAATAAAAAAAAAAGTTAAAAAAAAAGTTTTAAAAAATTAAAAAAAAACAAAAAAACCTAAAAGTTCAAATCACCCCCCTTTCACCCCATTGAAAATTAAAGGGTTAAAGAAATAAAAAATATACACACATTTGGTATCGCCGCGTTCAGAAACGCCCGATCTATCAAAATATAAAATCAATTAATCTGATCAGTATACGGCGTAGCGGCAAAAAAATTCCAAACGCCAAAATGACGGTTTTTTGTTGCCACAACTTTTGCACAAAATGCAATAAGAGGCGATCAAAACGTAGCATCTGCGCAAAAATGGTACCGTTAAAAACGTCAGCTCGAGACGCAAAAAATAAGCGGTCACTGAGCCATAGATGCCGAAAAATGAGAACACTACGGGTCACGGAATATGGCGTAAAACGTGCGCCACTTTTTTCGGACGAACTTACGATTTTTTTTTAACACCTTATATAAAAGTAAACCTATACATGTTTGGTGTCTACGAACTCGCACTGACCTGAGGCATCACACCCACATATCAGTTTTACCACATAGTGAACACAGTGAATAAAATATCTCAAAAACAATAGTGCTATCGCACTTTTTTTGCAATTTTTCTGCATTTGGAATTATTTTTGCCGTTTTACAGTACACTATATGGTAAAACTGATTAATTTATTTAAAAGTACAGCTCGTTCCACAAAAAATGAGCCCTCACATGACCATATTGACTGAAAAATAAAAAAGTTACGACTCTCAGAAAAAGAATGGCGAAAAAAAAAACGGAAAGCGAAAAACCGGCCGGTCGTGAAGGGGTTAAAGGATGACATTATTTGGAACTTTAATGAGGTCACTTCCAAGCTAAATAAGGATGCATTTTCAGTAATAAAAACACAATTAAAAAGCAAGGGAAACACAGATTTTCTGATTTTAGCAAATTTCTACGTTTCTCATTGACTGTTAGCCAAACGCAACCAAAATGGCAAAAACAATTGACATGCTTCTTTGAACGCATGGTTTTTGCCACAAATTATGCAAATTAAATGCTGCGTTTGCAAACGCTAAGTGCGGATCGATTTTTCAACATTTACCATAGACTATTATGGAAAATCAAAACGCATGCCTTTTGGCATGAAAACTGTGCAGTTCAAAACGGACCTAAAAAGCAGCTGAAACGCAGGGGGAAACGCAAAGTGCGGACACAGCCTAACTTTGGTTTGGGAACATTGTTGGGCTCAGAAGGGAGGGGGCAATTGGATTTGGGAGCACAGATTTTGCTGGATTTCTTTTTTTTTTTTTGAGGGAGGGGGTCATAGCGTTTTTTGAGAGCCTTTGTGCTACCTGTAACATGGAAGCCCCCTATATTACCATTAACCGATGACTGACATGAGTGGGGACTTGTGTTTTTGTAGGTTGAGTTGAATGTTGTTTGGCGATTTTGGTACAGAAGATTTTGGATCAGTTCACATTTATTCTGTGCTTTATGCTGAGCGCTTACATTGGGGTTTCCATCTACATCCCCAAAATACATGATTCAGGTGAAACCCACCATAGATCGATTAATGAAGCAGCAGAGTTACTCAAGACTCTGGCCTCTGTTCAGCAGTATCCATTTTTTCAAAGGTGAACAATGGACACTACTGGACCACAGCCAGACATGAGGTCAGTGTCTCCCTCATTACAGTGAATTTTCAATTGAGAAATTTTTAACATTTTTCAGAGATTAAAGTTTTCTACGCAGGAGACCACAGCTGCCAGTGTCCATGATCGGGGTTTGTGATGCTGTGGACTTTTGCTCTGTTTTCCCACTTGAGGGGACACACATCTCTGCAGCAGAAATTGACATGCTGCATCTAGGGAGGTCAGACCACATTTCAGTTTATGCTGCAGAGAAAAGAAGCACAGTGGGCATGGGATTTCTATAAATCCAATCCACTCTGCGTGTATTGCACAACGCAGCATTTTGGATGCAGCAAAAACATATCCAAAATGTGTTATTCCTGATTGCAGTATGGCTTATATTTATCTTGCATTCCATGCTGAGTGCTTACACAGAGGATTATGTGTAAGGGCACGTGCCCACAATCTTTGAAAGGCAGAATGAACAAATCAATAGCAGGAGAATGTTTACCCTTTTTTTTTTTTGTTTGTTTGCTTGCTTGTTTTTTTTTGTTTTTTTTTTTTAAACCGTTCGAGATGGGGTATAATTAGGCGGCTGTGTTTCGCTGATCAATATGATTACAGTGATACCAGATGTATGTAGTTTTTTTAGTTTTGGCAACTATCACACTAAAGTCGTTTTACAAAATAAAGGTGTTTTTTTTTTGCGCCACCGTATTTGCAAGGTTATAGTTTTTATTTTTCTGTCAACAGTCATGTGAGGGCTTGTTTTTTTTGCTGGATGAATTGAAGTTTTAATTGCTACCGGTTTTCTCTTTCCCCATGACCACACCACCAGAGAATGCAAGAAAGGTCCACCCATCTTTATACAGGAAATTCACTGAAATAAAAGGGCCGCACCTCTCCTCTGCATCAGTGGAGTTGCCTGTACCAAGATGGGAAGACCCAGATGACTAACCGGCTGATCCTGATGTTGAATCTGAAGGCCGGAAGAATGGCTAACCTGCTGTGGCTCTGGAGCTCAGCATTGGATACGTCTCCCCAGGGCCTCAGTGCCCCTGCGGTGGTAGGTTCAGCCATCGCAGGGTCTGTGGATACTCTGCCTGGCACAGTCCAGGTCTGCACACACTTGGTGGCTTTTCCCTGTGGTTTCTTGCACTGGGCAGAGATCTTGAAGCATGTGCCAGTGTCTGCGACCATATGATGTAGACACTACGCGATTGAAAGCTCCAGATGGGAAGACTTGGCACATGCGCGGGTCCTGCAAAATGGCATGCCCCATCGGGAAAACACAAATTGGAGAACCGGGGTTGCCATAAAAGAATCATTGGCTTGGGTAATGGGTGCTCACGCCATCATTCATCTATGGAGGACCAGCAGGATTGTCCGATCCCGGAGTGACACCAACAACAGCAGCAGCAACAGGGCAGTGGTGGCAGTCAGACCAGCCAAAAATAGATGGATTCCTGGACGGATCAACCCTGTGAGACCATCCAGCCTCCAGATCCTGTACCTCCATTGATTTTAGGAGCGGTGAGTGATCTCTATTGTATTCCCACTAATAGGGGTCCCCTTATTATTTGTTCCCATATTCCATAAGAGAGGTATATATGCAAAGTGTTCAAAAATTCCTACAAAGAAAGGCGGCGTTTTACTGGGTGCAGTATTTTGATCACAAGGAGTGCTTGAATGGTAATGCACTCACCTTGGGGTAAAAGGGATCGTGCATGTACTCTGGGGAACTAGTCTATCCGTCGTCTGCGGCTGAGCGGCCCACAGAATCTGAGTCCTTCCGTGGGCTCTGAGCACAAAACACAGACAAAAGATGGGTGGTCCGCGCCCAATTCTGTGGCTTAGTCGTATAGGTACAAAATAACCAGATTTACTTATACTAATCTTGTCTTTATTAAAAAATTTTAAAAACATCACTTGCTGTACTACGCCTTTCCGGCAGTATCTGTTTTCATCAGTTACATAATAGTGCTCATAGGAGTGTGACATGTATACAGTTAGGTCCAGAAATATTTGGACAGTGACACAATTTTCGCGAGTTGGGCTCTGCATGCCACCACATTGGATTTGAAATGAAACCTCTACAACAGAATTCAAGTGCAGATTGTAACGTTTAATTTGAAGGTTTGAACAAAAATATCTGATAGAAATTGTAGGAATTGTCCACATTTCTTTACAAACACTCCACATTTTAGGAGATCAAAAGTAATTGGACAAATAAACCAAACCCAAACAAAATATTTTTATTTTCAATATTTTGTTGCGAATCCTTTGGAGGCAATCACTGCCTTAAGTCTGGAACCCATGGACATCACCAAACGCTGGGTTTCCTCCTTCTTAATGCTTTGCCAGGCCTTTACAGCCGCAGCCTTTAGGTCTTGCTTGTTTGTGGGTCTTTCCGTCTTAAGTCTGGATTTGAGCAAGTGAAATGCATGCTCAATTGGGTTAAGATCTGGTGATTGACTTGGCCATTGCAGAATGTTCCACTTTTTTGCACTCATGAACTCCTGGGTAGCTTTGGCTGTATGCTTGGGGTCATTGTCCATCTGTATCTGGGCTGAAAGTATATCCCGGTACACTTCAGAATTCATCCGGCTACTCTTGTCTGCTGTTATGTCATCAATAAACACAAGTGACCCAGTGCCATTGAAAGCCATGCATGCCCATGCCATCACGTTGCCTCCACCATGTTTTACAGAGGATGTGGTGTGCCTTGGATCATGTGCCGTTCCCTTTCTTCTCCAAACTTTTTTCTTCCCATCATTCTGGTACAGGTTGATCTTTGTCTCATCTGTCCATAGAATACTTTTCCAGAACTGAGCTGGCTTCATGAGGTGTTTTTCAGCAAATTTAACTCTGGCCTGTCTATTTTTGGAATTGATGAATGGTTTGCATCTAGATGTGAACCCTTTGTATTTACTTTCATGGAGTCTTCTCTTTACTGTTGACTTAGAGACAGATACACCTACTTCACTGAGAGTGTTCTGGACTTCAGTTGATGTTGTGAACGGGTTCTTCTTCACCAAAGAAAGTATGCGGCGATCATCCACCACTGTTGTCATCCGTGGACGCCCAGGCCTTTTTGAGTTCCCAAGCTCACCAGTCAATTCCTTTTTTCTCAGAATGTACCCGACTGTTGATTGTGCTACTCCAAGCATGTCTGCTATCTCTCTGATGGATTTTTTCTTTTTTTTCAGCCTCAGGATGTTCTGCTTCACCTCAATTGAGAGTTCCTTAGACCGCATGTTGTCTGGTCACAGCAACAGCTTCCAAATGCAAAATCACACACCTGTAATCAACCCCAGACCTTTTAACTACTTCATTGATTACAGGTTAACGAGGGAGACGCCTTCAGAGTTAATTGCAGCCCTTAGAGTCCCTTGTCCAATTACTTTTGGTCCCTTGAAAAAGAGGAGGCTATGCATTACAGAGCTATGATTCCTAAACCCTTTCTCCGATTTGGATGTGAAAACTCTCATATTGCAGCTGGGAGTGTGCACTTTCAGCCCATATTATATATATATATATATATATATATATATATATATATATATATATATATATATATATATATATATATATATATATATATATATATATATATATATATATATATATATATATATATATATAATTGTATTTCTGAACTTGTTTTTGTAAACCGCTAAAATAACAAAACTTGTCACTGTCCAAATATTTCTGGACCTAACTGTATATGTATGAATATATGTATGTATATGTATGTGTATATATTGTGCCTTGCGAAAGTGTTCGGCCCTCTTGAACTTTTCAACCTTTTCCCATTTCAGGCTTCAAACATAGATAAAAAATTTAAGTTTTATGGTGAAGAATCAACAAGTGGGACATAATTGTGAAGTTGAACAAAATGTATTGCTTATTTTAAACTTGTAAAAAATAATCTGAAAACTGGGGCGTGCAATATTATTCTTCCCCTTTAACTTCAGTGTAGCAAACTCACTCCAGAAGTTCATTGAGGTTCTCTGAATGATCAAGGTTGTCCTAAATGACTGATGATAAATATAATCCACCTGTGTGTAATCAAGTCTCCGTATAAATGCACCTGCTCTGTGATAGTCTGTGTTCTGTTTAACACACAGAGAGCATCATGAAGACCAATGAACACAACAGGCAGGTCCGTGATACTGTTGTGGAGAAGTTTAAAGCTGAATTTGGTTACAAAAAGATTTTCACAACTTTAAAAATCGCAAGAAGCACTGTGCAAGCAATCATATTGAAATGGAAGGAGTATCATAGCACTGCAAATCTACCAAGACGTGGGCGTCCATCCAAACTTTCATCTCAAACAAGAAGACTGTTCAGAGATGCAGCCAAGAGGCCAATGATCACTCTGGATGAACTGCAGAGCTCTACAGCTTAGGTGGGAGAGTCTGTCCATAGGACAACAATCAGTCGTACACTGCACAAATCTGGCCTTTATGGAAGAGTGGTAGGAAGACAGCCATTTCTCAAAGATAGCCATGAAAAGTGTCATTTAAAGTTTGCTATGAGCCACCTAGGTGACACACCAAACATGTGGAAGAAGGTGCTCTGGTCAGATGAAACCAAAATCAAACTTTTTGGGAGAAATGTCAAACGATTATATTTGGCGTAAAAGCAACACAGTTCATCACCCGGAATACACCATCCTCACTGTCAAACATGGTGGTGGCAGCATCATGGTTTGGGTCTGCTTTTCTTCAGCAGGTACAGGAAAGATGGTTAAAATTGATGGGAAGATGGATGGAGCCAAATACAGGACCATTCTTGAAGAAAACCTGTTGGAGTCTGCAAAAGACCTGAGACTGGGACAGAGATTTGCTTTTCAACAAGACAATCCAAAACATAAAGCAAAATTTACAATGTAATGGGTCACAAATAAACGTATCCAGGTGTTAGAATGGCCAAGTCAAAGTCCGGACCTGAATCCAATCGAGAATCTGTTTGTGAACCGCAGTTTTCAGCTCTTTCCACAGTCTCCATCCAACCTCACTGAGCTCGAGCTATTTACAAAGGAAAAATGGGCAAGAATTTCAGTCTCTCAATGTGCAAAACTGAAAGACAAATACCCCAAGCGACTTGCAGCTGTAATCTCAGCAAAAGGTGGCGCTACAAAGTATTAACTTAAAGGGGCTGAATAATATTGCATGCCCCAAATTTCAGTTTATTTTTTATAAAAGTTTAAAATTTCATTAAACTTCACAATTGTGTCCCACTTGTTGTTGATTCTTCACCATTAAAGTTGTTTGAAGCCTGAAATGTGGGAAAAGGTTGAAAAATTAAAGGAGGCCGAATACTTTCACAAGGCACTGTATGTAATGTATGTATATATGTATGTATGTGTGTATGTATGTACAAACTGTCTCCTCTAGTACTGCCCACAGGGAAGGTAAGAAATTGATTGATTAGTGAATCAATAACAGATGAAGTGTCTGAGATGCATGTCTCTATTGAGGCAAAGACTTGGAAACTCCTAGCTAATTTAACAAACAGTTTGTGCACTACTTGTCTCGCTTTACTGTATATAATCAATTTTATCTGACATGTCATTCTGTCTGAGAACTTGAATCCATAATCTTAAGAGAAAAAACCCCAGTCTAAGGCTATGTGCGCACGTAGCGTTTGTCCCTGCAGAAATTTCTGCAGCGATTTGAACGGCACACGTGCGCTTCAAATCACTGCAGAAAGAGTCCGTAATGAAGAAAAAAAAAAAAAGCCGATTCCATGCGCTCTGACTGCAGCCTCTCCCATAGACAGAGCGGGGGATGCAGGCAGAGCGCAGGAAAGAATTGACATGTCACTTCTTAGAACGCGCGCTTCGGGCAGCAGCCGAAGCGCTGCTGCGCTCTAATACGCCACGTGCGCACGTCTCCTGCATAATCTTCATAGATTTTGCTGGGGACGCAGGACGCATGCAGTTACGCTGCGCTGCAGATCGCAACGTAACTGCATGTAAATACGCAACGTGCGCACATAGCCTAAAAATTGTGCTGCACATAATAAACCTTTGGGATGAGGGAACCAGAAACTTCTCACAGAACAGACCAAACAATGTTTTTTCTACTGCTAATGCAAACTATACTGATTGGAATGCACCAAAGTGATAGAACATTTTTAAAGTAGAGGGAGGGGAGGGAAAAAAAAATATTTTTTTTCTATGATTTCATTTAGACTACCTGCATGAAGGCTCTGCAATTTTAAGCTCATATACGCTTTCCTGTTGTGTGTTTACCCAGTTTAATGAATGTGATGGGATTTGTTCTATTAAGGTGACTGATTTCCTCAAAATTCCCTTTGTGCTTGAGGGTTATGTCTTGATAGACTTTGTTTCAGAAAACCTTTTTTATTATTGTGCCGATGTCCATTCATACGAGCTCGCAGAGATTGTGTGGTGCAGCTTACATCCTGGAGGCCTCATTTGCACTTTACTACATAAATCACAAATTCTGAATGACAAAGCTGTTATTTAATGGGGAATCTTTCGTTCGTGCTGCTAGATGTGACACTTCGCTCCATGTTAAATTATTTTACAGCAATGGCATTTTTCAGAGCCGTATCTAAAAAAAAAAAAAAAAAAAAAAAATCCACCTTTGACGTCTACTCTGAGATGGCTTCTAAACTGGCAAAAATAAAGTTACCCCAAACACTGGCCAAAAATAAATACAATCTCAATGAATTATTAAATAACCAAAAAACGGAAAGAGCTGTTTTTAAAAACATATATTTTTTATTGATCAAACTGTTTAATATGCATAAAAACATGTGACAGGTCAGGACAAATACAGTAGATACAGGGCTTTGTATTAAACACAACATACATTAAATAAAACAAATCAGCAGGGTGGATATATATATATATATATATATATATATATATATATTATATATAATATATATTTATATATATATATATATATTATATATATATTAGGGAATAGAGATGAGCGAACCGGCCGTGGTTCGGCACGAGTTCGGTTCGCCGAACGGAGGTCTCGTTCGGCGAACTCGAACCGCATAGGAAACAATGGGAGGCAATCACAAACACATAACAACACCTAGAAAACACCCTCAAAGGTGTCCAAAAGGTGACAAACAACTCACAACACAAACACATGGGAAAGTGACAAGGACATATACTCATGTGCAGGCGGAGACCTAATGTTGCCTTCATCCAAAGGTGGTGCTCTCGATGTCTGAGAGCTCAACATCAAGAGCTGTTTCCACTTCCAAAACAACTGACGACCTGCCAATCACACTGCCTGTTGCAGTTAGAGGTGGAAGGTCTGCGTTGAAAAGCATGTGTGACTGCTGTCCCTACAGTCATGGTGGATGAATAGCGCGCGGATGCACTTGAAGGGGCAGACGGTGGTTGGCCCGCTACGCTAGGCCGCAATGTAGCACAGTGAGCTTCCCACTGCGACTTATGCTTCATATCCATGTAATGGTTCATGGACGAAGTAGTCAAACTAGTGAGGTTTTGGCCTCTACTTAGAGATTTGCGACAAATCTTACAGATAACATGAGTTGGGAGATCCTTTGCGATGTCAAAAAAGGACCAGGCTAGGCAAGGCTTAGAGCCTATGCAACCTGCAGAGCCACCCCGACTTGTGCTAAGAGGCAGAATTGTGGCTGTGTCAAGGAAGGCGCAAGCTCTCCTCGTCGTTAGTTGCATCCTCCTCCACCGCCTCTGCTGACCTCATTGAGTGCCTGATTGTGAGTTGACAGTAAGTGGGATCTACAACCTCATCATCACCCTGTGTTTGCACTCCCCCCGTCCTCAGAGCCAACCTCTTCCTGCCCTGACCGAATAGTTAAGTTGTCATTCCAATCAGGCATCTGAGTCTCATCGTGATCAGCATGTTCCTCATTGACTCCACCAAGAGGAGTTACAGTTTTGGGAATGAGGGTCTACATTATGCTCAGAACCTTCTTCATCTGTGCCTGAATCTGACTCACAAAGCTTCTGGGCATCACTGCAGATCATTTCCTTGTCTGGACTCACTGTAGCTTTGGAGCAGATCTCTGATTCCTGGGCTATAGTGTGACTGAACAGCTCTGCAGACTCAACCATCTGTTACTCCATACTCTGCAGGGCGGGGGGAGACTTGAGAGCTGGTAGAAAGCAAGTGCGATTGGGGTGACAACTCAGAGGACTGGAGTCTTTGGGATGTTGAAGTTGAGGTGGAGGAGAGGCCACTTGATGGAGCACTTAAGATCCATCCAAGCATCTGCTGTTTTTGTGCCTCATCTACCTTTGGTAGCAATGGTAGTTTCCGTAACAAAGGGATCATATCAGATTGTCCACGGAAAATAGTAGACATATTACTTTTGCTGAAAGATGGTCTTTCTTCAGCAGATGTTACTGTTGCTTTACCACCTATCCCACGGACACAAACTTTTATTACCTTTCCAAGACGCCTTTTCCCCTTCCCACCAGCATCTGTCCTTTTGCCACTCATTTTGTTTGTGAACAAATTGGACACTGTTGCACTTAAAATTGTGTAGCAGAAATTGAAAGATGGTGTGGAATGCAGAGGTGGTATGGCTTTCTTGTCAGCAGAGGAACCCTCACTGACTATCCCAGACAATGAAACTATATGCCCCAAGGAATTGCCTGAGCTGATTTAGACAGACGCTGTGATAAACCCTTGCACAGCGCTAGCACAGACCTGCCTAGCAAAAATGGCTATGAATTGCTTTAATCTAGCCCTGAAAAGGGCTGAAATTACAAGTAGTCCCTAATCCCTAAACCGATGTGTAGATTGCACTGTATAAGTGTATAGCGCCCACAGCAGCAGCGGGAGCGGTGACTGTCACACACCTGCAGCAGTGAGATAATAGAGGCGATGGGGAAAATGGCCGGGTCTTATAGGGCAAGGACATGTGACATGTACAGCCAATGACACATGGCCTTGCTTGTTTGTCAAAAATCCACTTTGCTGTGTGTGTTTCTGTGATTGGCTGACAGCCTGGCCCGCCCCACTGTACGCGCGGTTAGGGAAAAAAATGGCGATCGCCATTCTTTTTGCACTCAGCAGCACTGATCTAAACCCCATCCCCCCCCCCCCGCACACTATACGCTTTTGATAATATTAGTAACCGTGACTGACCAGTATTACAGAGAAAAGCCAGCTAGTAACTAGCTACACTTCTGGTGATCGAACAGTTATCGAACGGTAACTCGAACTGTCAAACATGAAGCAAATCGTTCGAGTTCGTCGAACACCGCCCAAAACAACTCAAATTTGAAATTGGCGAATGGTTCGCTTTGAACACCGCTCATCTCTAATAGGGAGACAATCTTTGGCATTTCCCTAACAATTCACTGATTGGCAAGAATCTGTGTTTAACGTTATCTTCCAAAAGATCTTCATAGTCAACAAGTGATGAGAAATTAGATATGTAGGGTGTAAAGAATGCAAAATATTGGATTATTCTTTCCTGGGTAATAAAACATTTGTCACAGAGCCCTCTTTCTTAAAAGTACATATTTTATTTAGTCCTTATGAAACTGACATTTTCTTTTAGTCTATAATTTTTAATTTTCCATTTGCATTGTCTGCCCCTGACTTTTTCACATTTTCATCTGCAAAAAAGTTATGTAATGGTCAGCAATTTTAGTTTGCTGCTTATAACTGACCGCCTCAATTTATAGCTGCTTAACTCCTATTCTTTATATTATTTTTCCACTCTTTTTAGGGTTGAGAAAGATCTTGACAGAAATGCTGCATGATTCATGTTTTGTCTCGCCTCTACTCTCTTTTCCGATAGAAAACTCAAGCAGCAGTTAATATGAATTACTGAGGCTCTCCTGGTATGTATTTTTTTTTCTTTTTTATTTTTACAGCTTTGAATTCTATATAATTTTTATTTTTTTTAAAGCTCACATCTTTTGAGACCCTTGTGATGAACCAGCATTTTCCTATTTTTCACTATTGGGATACATTGGGGAATATAATATGATACAAAGAGCCACACCACTATCATACTGGTGGAATATATATGTAAATATATAGTTTACCAGTGATTTTTACCATATGGTTAATAGAGATGAGGGATTCTGCTAATGATCGGATTGGTTAAGGATTGCCGATCCTACCCCTGAGATAGCGATCGAATCATCGATCCTAGCCAAACCTATTAAATTCAATGGGAGGTAAAAGTGATGTGTTGTAAAATTGTGTAGGGGGCTTTGCAAGAAAGAGAATATAAAAAGGGGTTAAAGCAGTACATACTGCGTCCCCGCAGCTGCAGCATTACTTCCTGGTCCGACAATTCACTAATTCTTATTCACTTTTTTGCCCTCCCACTGGCATCTCTTGCTGCCATTGGACCATGTCCCCATCCTCTGAGACAACATCTGTAATAAGGGTGGAATCACAAACTCTGTTTCCTTAGACTGGTTATTAAATAAATAAAACAATTGGAGTGCGATTTCCCCCCCCGCCCCTCCAAATTGATACCAGCACAGATAAAGACCATGGCTACAGGCTGCAGCCCCCAGCCATGTACTTATCTTGGTTTTGTATCAAAATAAGAGGAATCGCATGTAGATTTTTTTAGTTTTTAAATTATTAAAAAAAAAAACATTGCGGTCCCCTCGATTTTTGGTACCCAGTCATGATGAAGTCCAACAGCTGGGGGCTGGTATTCTCAGGCTGGGGATATGACGCGCCCAGTGGGTCGGGGGCTACTCGTTACCGGGCCGCGGTTCTTCTCCTGGGTCGCATCAGTGGCCTTGCCTGGTTTTGTGACCCTGGCGGTGTCAAAGATGGGGAAGGGGATGATGGGAGTAGTTGTTCGTGATGCCACCTTTGGTGTGCGGCCAATATTGCCGCTGCTGTGGGACTTCTTTTTTTCTGGGGCGGATAACAATACAGCTCGGGATGGTACAGCTCTCCACAGGCAAAGCTATGGCCCATTGAGGATGATGGTGGTAGTAGTCGCCTATGGCGCAAGGGTGCAATAATGGGAGCGCCGGCAGTGATGAGACGACAGAGTATGCAGTTTAAGTTCTTTTACTCACTGGAAGCATATCGCCGTTGGAGTACCGGGCTACGCTGTGATGGGCTTCAGCCAATCCTGGATACTTTGGAGGTTGAGGCCGGGGTTTCCTTCTGTGCGTCACCTTTCGAAGCTCCTGGGCCATGGAATGGGTCACGGGTGCCTTCTGCACTCCCCATGAACCTTGGGATCCCCCTTCTTTTCTAAGAACCCAGGTCAAGCCTTCTGCTCCAGACCACTGGCCCCAAACTGTCCGTGACTTTGCTCCGAGAACAGCAAGCGTCATGACGCACTCAAGGGACTTAAAAACAAGCAGACTGCTTGCTGGTGCAAGCAGCACCTGCTGGAAAACTACTGTTGTGTGAGTGATGACTCCTAACTCCCCTGTCGGTGCCTCGACTCCCAATGCCTGAACTAGTGGGCAAGAGGTCCCATACCTTGTGATGGCCACCCCAGCCCCTACTCTAGCCCAGTCCCAGTGGAAGAGCTCCCGTGTTGTGTTGGTGGTTACCGGTGATGACCTCCTCTGTATTCGAGATGAGTACTGCACCTTGGGTGAGGTGCAGTAGTCTGTGGTGCCTGAAGCCACAGGGGCGCCACAGATACATTTATTGGGAGCCCCTAGCCTGAAAAAGCAACCTGCAGCCACCCGGAATTGCCGCATCCATTCATTCGACTCGCCCAGTGCTTTACAAGGTTCTTCCCGATGGCAATTGGGGTGATAAGGGGTTAATAACAGCCCACAACTGCCACTAAGCAGTTTAGTAATTTAGTAGATGCCCCTGTAATTTAGTACTTTAGCACTGTAATTAATGTATTTAGTAATGTAATTTAGTAATGTATTATAATAAAATAATATAAGAATAATATAATAATATAAAATTTATAATTTAGAATAATTTAGTAATGTATTTAGTACTTTAGTACTGTAATTTAGTAGATGGCATAGATGCCCCTGTTTAGTAATAGGGGCATCTATGACGCCCATTACTAATCTGTAAGTGAAAGTAAACACAGCAAATCATTTTTTATTTGAAATAGGACAAAAAAAGCCCCCTCCTTCACCACTTTATTAACCCTCCAAACACTCGTGCAGGTCAGATGTAATCCACACGAGGTCCCATGATGACTCCATTCTGCTACATCTGAATTTACACTGAGGCTCAGACAGAGGCTGAGTGAGCTGTGCAATCAGTCCAGAATGGCCGGAGCACTGACCCCCCCCTCCCCCCGGGCATGTGTGGAGGCCAGCATGACACTGATTGGAGTGGAGGTCATGATGTCACGGGTAGGGGAGGGGGAGTAAGTCAGGGTATAGTAAAAAGGTGAAGCTGGGGGAGGAGCGGCACTTTTCCCACTCTGGGACACCAGTGAGAGTCCCCATCCCTGTACCTGCTATGGACGCCGGGGATCAGCTCCTGGAGCGGCTGAGAGCTGCTGCTGGGACCATCCCCCCAGGTGGCTGCAGAGCCTGATAGCAAGGATCTTCGGTGGGAGTCCAGGGGGGGGGCAGGGACGGCACCCCTGCGACAGCGGCGCCCCCGGAGGTCTGGACTGGCAGAGAGGCGGTCACCAGACCTGACTCCCAGGGCCCAGCGTCGCCACAGAAGCCCCCTCCGGGGACCCTCCAGGCCGGACGCCGCGAGCTGCGAGGTCCGGCAGGCCCCGGCCTGGGAGGAATTCAGACGGGCGGCTGGGCCCGGCGGCAGTCGGCAGGCCTACGCTGGAGTTGGGGGCGGGGCCTGCTGCTGCCTTGTCGGCGAGTGACGTCGGCGGTGCGGCGGGGCGCTCTGGTGATGTACCGGCCGAGCGCCCTGAGCCTCTCCTCCCTGCAGCGATAGTATCCCGGATGGATCCCTGTGAGGTGGGCGGAGCCAGGCGGCTGCGGTCGGAACTACATCGGGCCTGGCATTCAGGGCCTGCGGCTACAGAGGCCCTGTCTGGGAGAGGGGCCACATGGAGCGGAGCAGGGGGGGCCGTGCTTGGAGAGCCCTGAGGATAATATGCAGCTCCCCCTGTTGGTCGGCGCTACTGATCGTCATGTCCAGGATATGCGGCCGGCGGGGCCTCGGGCCGCGCGGCTAAAACAGCAATGGAGCAGAGTCGGATGGGAGGAGCCAAGTCATGCTAGATCGGCAGGAGGGACGTCAGGATACAGGTGGTCCGGCTGGCGAGGTTATACCTTTGTGCAGCCTGGTGAGTATGATTACATGTTTTGTTTGTCTTCTCTTGCTGTTTAGGTACACAGTAAAGGGGGGGATGACGGGTCAGCTGGGGTTCGGTTTGGGGGTGCCAGCGGGTGTTAGGGGGAATGCGTTGAGTGGGGAGTTGTCAGAATTGAAGTTGCGTTCGCCAGTTGCGGGCCCGGATTAGGGGCCAGGAAAGCCCCGGCGCCAGTGGCGGCTTGGGTTAATTTGTCCGTCATTGCGGCTAGTGTGTCCAGTTGGGAGTGTCTCTTCCCCAGTATTAGTGGCAGTTCAGACTGAAAGGAGTAAGGAGGTGGCACAAATTTATTTTGACAAAGGGGGAAAAGACGATAGCAAGAAGGAAGATGGGGAGAAGTGGCGATGGCACTTGATTCCTCAGACTTATGCTAATAGGTTTAAGGCGTTGCAGTTTGGGCAAGAGTAATTGGCGACAGGCGCCAGAGAATAGTTTTCAGTGGTTTTGCTATATGGGCTCGATTGGTGAGGCCTATAGGATTTATGGGGGGTAGACCTGGATCCGTTATGAGGAGCAGTGTCATCAGAGGATGGCGACCGTCCATCCATAAGATGGGATCAGAAGGATATAGGCTTGTGGTTGCGGGTGATGGCGGCAGCCAGATATGGGCAGTCATTTCAGGGCGAGGCAGGGTTCCCCGGCCGGTCAGGAAGTTGGGGTGCCGGTGGTCAGTACGGACAGACAGGGTCCTAGAAGTCAAGTTCGTGTTGGTAAGTTAATGAGGGGGAAGGCAAGTCAGTGACACTTGTCGTTGTTTGGACATCTCCGCACCTATTGTAACGGAGCATCCCATGGGATGTCCAAGGGTCAGACACCGGTGAGCTTAGTTGCGATGCTGCCGTACTTAAATAGGGATCCTGTTAGGGCCAAAGCTGAGGTTTGAGGTTGGGTTTTGGGGAGGGTTTCAGGATTCCTTCCCCTGTTTTTGAAGTTCCAGGGACAACCAGGAATCTCCCTCGGTGTATCAGCATTTGGCGCTGGTAGGTGGAAAGTTAGGAAAGGAGGTGGCGTTGGGGAGAATGGGGGGCACAGTTAGTCACCCCCCTACCTTTTCTTATTTTGTGGTTTCGTCATTCGGGGGGGGGGCCCAAGGAGGAGCCAGGTAAAGTCCGGCTAATCCACCATTTGTCTCATCCCAGGGGTAGGTCAGCGAATGATGGTATACTGGCTGAGCTTCGTTAGGTGTTGTATACGTCGTTTGATGAGGCTACAAAGTAGGTAAAGAGTTGTGGGAGGGGTATGTTGATGGCAATAGATGGATATTGAGGCAGCTGTCCGGCTCTTACCAGTTCATCCAAAATTGTGTTCGTTATTAGTTTGTTTTTGGAAGGGAAATTGTTTTGGAGACCCCTGCTTGCCAATGGGTAGTGCAGTATCGTGCACATTTGTTGAAACCTTTTGTTCTTTTTTAGAATGGGGGGGGCGTGATGTTTCTGGTTTGGCATCACTGGTACCTTACCGGGATGAATTGTCGGTGTGTGGGATTGGCTGTTTCGGCACAGGCACAAGAATTCTAGCAGCAATGGAATGGATAGCGAGAGGCTTTGGGGTGCCTTTGGCACCTGGGGAAGAACTGTTCGGCCAAATACCTGTATTTAGTTTATGGCCATTGTAATTGACTCAGTGATTTGGGAGGTTCGGCTTCCTGACGACAGGTTGCCACGCTTAAGGTTGAGGTAGCAAGGGCATGCCGGGTGAGGAAGTTACAATTAAAGGAGGTTTAATCGCTATTGGGGGAAACTTAATTTTGCGTGTCGGGTAAGGTCAATGGGCCGAGTTTTCACGTCGGCTAGCTTGCGCGACAGCTGGAGTGCTTGCTCTTCACCCCTACATAAGTTTGTCGGAGGAACATTGATCGGCCTTGTTGGTTTGGGGAGAATTTTTTGGGGAGCAGGACAATGGTGGTTCGTTGCTTAAGGATGAGGTAGTGGTTAATTTCAAATTGGAATTGTTTACGGATGCTGCGGGTGACTCAGGTTTCGGGGCCTTTTTTCAGGGTCAGTGATGTGCGGATTGGTGACCAGAAAGTTGGATGGCGGAGGGGTTGACAAGGAATGTGTCGCTATTGGAAATTTTTTCCGATGATGGTCGCACTCCATTTGGGGAGTGACCAGTTGTGGAATAAGTAGATCCGGTTCAACTGGGACAATATGGGGGTGGTGCTAGTGATTAATAACGGCTCGGCATATTTTACCCAAGTTGTTCGGGTGTTGCGGCGGTTGGTTTTTATTTGTTGGGAAATTAATACGGGTCACAGCAGCTCAGGTACCAGGTATAGAGGACCTAATAGCGGATTTCCTTTCCTGTTTCAGTGAGATTGTTTCCGGGGTTTTTGCGGTAGTGGAGGACGGCAGCAGCTTGTAGTCCCCTGCGCAGCTTTGGAGCGTGGTCTTCAAGCAGCAAGACCACGGATTCAGGCAGTTTGACTGGTACCACGTGGGCGGCGTATTAGGCCACATGGGTTCCTGGGAGTGGTGGTTGGGTGGTGGCATGATGAATGAGGATTCCCAGTTAGGACTGTTCCTGGGAAATCGGGGGAGTGGCGATAACAGGTTGGTTTTCCACGAAGTTGAGTCATTTGATTACAGGGTTGGCATTTGGTTTCTGGTTGCGAGGTGTACAGGATTGGGAACAAATTTTTGGGTTGTTCAGGCGTTGAAGGGTGTGCATAGGGGCCATAGGTAGACGGCCTCTGTGATTTAGCTTATTGGAATGTTTGGGTAGGGAATTAAGGTATCATTGTTGCGGTTGGCTTTTCGTTGGCGGTTTTTCGGGGCTTGGTGTATTGGCGAATTGGTATTTCCCAGGGTGACGTGCCCCGGGGGCTTGGGTAATAGTGACGTCCTATTTTTGGAGCATGGGGATCGAATTTTGGATCCAGAAATCAAAAATGGATAAAGTGGGGGCAGGCGGGTTCGTTTAGGGAAGGTTATGGCATCAGGTATGTGCCATTGGCAGTGCGTTTTGAGCTTTGCAAAGGTCCACCCGAGTCAGGATGGCCCATTGTTATGTCTCGAGGACGGGTCTTTTTGTCCAGATATTAGTTCATTAGTGTTTTGTGGGCATGTTTGAAATCATTGGGTCTGGTTGGCGAGGTTTGCGTTGCATTCTTTTCGTCTTGGGACGGCAGTGGAAACCTCTGGGTGTGGTCTCCCTGCTAAGACAGTTAAACAGATTGGTCGATGGAAGTCTCAGTGTTGTAAGTCGTGGGTTCGCAATGTTTCAGGGGCAATTGATCGGAAGACTGGTTCTGATGGAGGGGGGGGTGGGGGGGTGTCATTCTTTGGGGTGGTATTGGAGCTACTTGGTAATTTTGTTAGTGCTTTGTTTTTCAGACCCCCCCCCCCTTTTTTCCAGCCTGGTCTGGATCTTGGGCCATTCTAATGTGTGCTGGGGAACACAGAGTGCGGATACGAGAAGGAACAGGAGACAGCTAAATTTTGTCGGAGGGATAGGGCTCCTGTCGGATGGGTTGGAATCAGGGGTATGGGGTGGAATACGGTGTTGCAGGGGGTGCATAACTATGCTCATTTGGGCAGGCCCCCTGACATTTTGGTTTTACGCGTCAAGGGACCTATTTGGGTGAGCGGCTTTCTCGGACTTTGCTAAAGATACTAAGCATGACTTGTTGCGGTTATGGGTGTCTTTTCCAGGCGTGATAATTGTGTGGTGGGACATTGTTCCAAGAAGGGTTTGGGCGGAAAGCATGGTCTGTGGAGAAGCTGAATAAGGTGCGGGTGAAAGTTAATAGGATTATCTCAAAAAATTTGGGGGCTGCAACGTGGGAGTCGCAGCTCGGCTTTTTGAGCTGGAGCGAGAGGATGACGAATTTTGGTAGGCGGATGGGGTGCATTTGAATGCAGTACGGATTGATTGTGGGCACTTGGATTGCAGGGAGGTATTGAGCGAGCTTTGCTATTGAGGGGGGGTCTCAGGCACTTGAAGGTTATCAAGGTGCCCTCGTTGTGGCAGGTTTTTGGTGGGTCCTTGAAGTTGGTTCTAAATTGGTTCGGGGAACCCATCCGGGTATGGATCCCCTCATTGGCAGAATGGTTGGTCACCTGGTGATTTTTGGGGGATCCCGACGGGGTATGTCGGGGCCCCCGTGGGTGTTTTTGGTGGTTAATGAAGGAATAACCCTTACACTTTGGTGCTCCTGAGCCAGTGTGGGTAACGGCTGGGAGCAATTTGGTTATATGGCTTGGTTATGGGAATCACCAGGGTTTTAGCTTCAAGGACCTTACCACAATGCAAAATTTTACATGTTATGTATTTGTTTAATAAATGGCTGCTATGGCCAAAATTATCCAAAGATAAATTGGTGTCTGAGTGGTTATTAGCAGATAAGGGGGAATTGGAAAAGGGGTGTGTGTGCCTAATTATTATTGGCCGGAATCTACAATTCCAGGGTCATGACATTACTCAGGTGATTTGCAATCACAGCTGGAGGTTCCCACAGTCATTCACCTGTTTTAGCTAATCTGATGTGTGTCCTGCAGGTTCTGCAGACTGCATTATATTCTTCTTTCATTATGCCTCCCTTTTTCCATTTGAAAAAGATTTCTTTTTTATTAAGTGTTCAAGTTCTGTGTTCGTCCATCCTGGTCTAAAATGTTTTCTATTCTTCCCTCGCTTATGGACTGTTAACGATTGTACTATGAGAATCTCATGTTTGAAAATTTCCCATCCTTCCTGGACATTTCTGTCCTTAAGGATATCCAGCCATTAGATTCTTCCTATCCTCTTTCTGACTCACTTATAATCTATCTTTCTGAAATCTAACCTTGAAGTCTGAGTTTTCACAGGTCTTCCTCCTCTAGTTATCCAAACCTCTATGAAGGCATGATCCAGTGGTGCATCTAGGCTTTCCGGCATCCGGGGCAAGAATTCAGTGTGACCAATTATTCGTATGTGATTTGCATACTTAGTCATGTGATAACGAGCTGCTCTTACTAATTCTCACTGGTCAATGAGAATCATAGGAAGAAAAGCTAATTGTCACATGCAAGTATGAATATCACATGAGTGTAGAGGCCATATGATGACTACTGGAACTAGCGAGCAGAGCTGAATACTAAAGAAAAAAAAATAAATTGAAGGATTCAGCTCACCCATTACGAGTCCATATTCAGTGGTCAGTGCACGGGCAGATAGCAGGCCGCCTCCTGGGTGAAGATTCTTTAAGGTTCAAATTAGGTTTTTGTCCAGCACCGTCCAATATATATCTTCAATCCACGAAAAACTTTTTCATTTTAAAAATTATATTTTTATTGTGCATATTTAAATAAAAAAACAAACAAACAAACAAAATGTATCCTTTAAAAACACATGTCCATCCATTCTTACGCGTTTCAAGTTCCTAGGAGCTCTTATCTTACTCATAGCACAATAACAATATAATTTTTAAAATGAAAACGTTTTTGTGGATCGAAGATATATATTGGACGGTGCTATTGCTCTGTGATTGCAGGATACTCTGTGATTGCAAGTTTCTAAATTCTCACAGTGCGCACTGCACACTTCTAGGATTCCCCGGTGCCAGTAGAGCGAGTAGATGGTCATGTGAGCACAAGTATGAGATTTGTATACTTCTTAAGCACATTCTGACTAGATGTGTTCGGCGTCACTCATTCATTTTCATTGATCAAGCCCATGCATGTCTAGTCGGCACATGACCACTTGTATGTAAACGCATACTTGCAGCTTCGTAAGTTCGCACTCTCACCGCCGGCACCAGAGAATCTTCACAGCATTCAGTGTGCGCACTGTGAGAATTCAAAAGTCTGCAGCCACAGTGACTGCAGAATCATCAGAAACGTGGACAACCCCTTTAATACTCCTAACATAAGTTAAAACATAATAACCCTTAACTTGTCAGGCAGCACAAGACTTTGTTAAAGAGGTTGTCCACTACTTTAACATTTAAGCCCTTTCCTTAGGGTAGGTCATCATTGTCTGATCAGTGGTGTGCGGCACCTGGCACGCCTGCCATTAGCCTATTATAGGTGCCATGCCAGCGGTGGCATGTGGCCAGAAGTGCTGACGCCCCGGCCCCGACGCGCTGCGCACCGCCCTGACGCCCCGGCGCGCTGCGCACCGCCCTGACGCCCCGGCCCCGGCGCGCTGCGCACCGCCCTGACGCCCCGGCCCCGACGCGCAGCGCACCGCCCTGACGCCCCGGCCCCGACGCGCTGCGCACCGCCCTGACGCCCCGGCCCCGACGCGCTGCGCACCGCCCTGACGCCCCGGCCCCGACGCGCTGCGCACCGCCCTGACGCCCCGGCCCCGACGCGCTGCGCACCGCCCTGACGCCCCGGCCCCGACGCGCTGCGCACCGCCCTGACGCCCCGGCCCCGACGCGCTGCGCACCGCCCTGACGCCCCGGCCCCGACGCGCTGCGCACCGCCCTGACGCCCCGGCCCCGACGCGCTGCGCACCGCCCTGACGCCCCGGCCCCGACGCGCTGCGCACCGCCCTGACGCCCCGGCCCCGGCGCGCTGCGCACCGCCCTGACGCCCCGGCCCCGACGCGCTGCGCACCGCCCTGACGCGCTGCGCACCGCCCTGACGCCCCGACGAGCTGCGCACCGCCCCGACGCGCTGCGCACCGCCCTGACGCCCCGGCCCCGACGCGCTGCGCACCGCCCTGACGCCCCGGCCTGTGATGCCTGTGACATTCTTTCTTTTTCTGCGTTAGTTGCTACAATTCTCCTTGATTGTTGCCCATGGTCTGTGTATTTGTATAGAAACATTTTAGCTTTTGATTGGTTTCTCTTTCTCCTATGTTTATTATTCAGATTTTTTTTTCTGTTCTTCCTATTCACTTCTAATAGTAAAGTTCTTAATAGTATTTGGCAGCTGTATTGCTCCCCTTCCACTGGTCTTTTGCTTCCCTTCCCACATTGGTGTAGGTTAAAGCTCTCTTGAGGAGTGCAGCTGTGCCGCCCCTGCGTCAGCAGCTGGGGCTGTTCGGATCCGGATCCGCGGTGGTTCGAAGGATCTCCGGACCCGGGGTCAGGGTTGTGTAGTAAAGTGCTCAGTCTGTCACACGGTTCTTCAGGCGCACAGTACCCGGTTAGACCGGGCACGAAATCCTGTTCGTGACGCCAAAAGTGACTCGCCCACCCCAGGGCTATGGGACACCCGGTGCCGGGCCGGACTAGTCCGGTGGTAGTCAGTGGTGGCTGGGCCCGGCTCCGTGGCCCTGGTGGGTGTCAGTTGAATATGTGGCTTGCTTGTTAATGGTTGTGTTCGTGACGCCACCTGTGGCATGCGGCTATTAAGCCGCCGCTGCTGTGGGAGGCCACCGGGATGATGTTATGGCAGCAGTGTTGGTACTGCTCCCCACAGGTGGAGCAATGCCCGGGGCACAGTTGGTGCTTGTAAGTGTCTATGCAGGTGGAATAACAGAGACGAGTCCAAAGGTGCAGTTCCAGTTCTTTTACTCACAGTTTCTGTCACACTTGCAGGGACCCTCAGACTGCTGGGACCGCTGTCAGGGACCTCCGCCGTTTCTGGATGATTCCGAGCGTGAAATCCGGTTCCCTCTCTTTAGTGTCCCTTTTTCTGCTGACTTCACTAGCCTTGCCTTAGGTAGATGGACTTGGCTTGGCCTCCATTACAGCCTCCAGGCTGGGGGGTCACCTGTCGGCTGATTACCCCTTTTCTGAAGATCTGCTCTGGGTTCTGGCCCTGGGAGCTTGCAATTCCCTGGGCCTCGGTTTTTACTGTCTGGAGACTGTCTTTTCACTCCTTCAGTGTCTAGGGACCGTCCCCTGTCGCAGCTGGTCGCTCCACCGTTGTCACTGTGGAACGGGCCACCGCAGCCTGCAGCTACTCGTAGCGCCTCTGGGCCCTCGGCAGCGGTACCCAACAAGGACTGCTCGTGGCACCTTACAGGACTACTCGTGGCCCTGCAACCCTTTCTCTCTTCTCGTCCTACATGCTCACTCCTCACTCTCCCACTCCCCTGAGCGAACTGACCAAACTTGACCTTCCCATCTCTATCTGCTCTCTGGTGGCTCCTCCCACCTCCGCAGTTGCTAAGCTACCACCCTATGGGAGCAGGGATGGGTCTTACAGCCCCTCTCAGCATGCAGCATGGGAGGGTTGCCTGCCACTTTCCCTGGTCCTGTGTGTCCCTAGCAATGGGTGTAGTGTGAATTTACCAGGGAACCGGAGTGCACTCTCTTCCTCCCCCAGAATGGGGCATCACACCGCAGATGGGGTGCAATGACCTGTGGCGACGGAAGCCTCAGGGGCGCCACAGTTGCGTGGCCACTCTGAATAAAAGGGGGAATATTTACAAGGCAGGATGTTGAAAGTTTTTGACGCTACCCATGGTAAGGTGGAGTACCACCGCTGCAGTTAAGAGTACCCGGTGGCAATGGTGTGGGCAGTCAGGTGTTTACCATCCCAACGGCACCTCCCCATCTCCCACATTTGAGTCCCGGGGCATTCCCCGTAGCCGTGGAGGGGTTAAAGGTCACTTAAGTACTCACTCATTCCAATAACGCTGAAACAGACAACTGTGGTAAACCAAAGTTCTGGACACCGCTGCCGCTTGGAGGGAGCACGCCTGGATCCCATGCCCGTTGGTGTTTTCTGTTAGCCTGTGACCTTTACTTCTAACTGGTCCCTTTAGCATAAAACTAGTCAGGTCCCGCTCACCAGCATGGCTAACTGGGTGAGCTTGCTCTCAGGGTTCACGCTTGGGATTTTCTGGACTATGTAGTGGGAAAGTCCTATCCCCCTCATTGCGCTAGTACCCCCGATTTTGGAGCGGGTGGAGAGCGGATCTTGAAGGCTCCGTCCTCATCGGGTAAATTACCAGGACACCTGAAGCTACTTCCTGGCCTAGGGTCCACGTACCCCGTCGTGCCCTGGCCCTTGCCCGATGATGGCACAAGGCTGCCGGCTGGTGTCCTCGACAGTCCATGCCCCTTGTCACGATCCCCTGCGACCGGGGTCCAACTCCTACCAGGCCCAGATCAACGTCTGCCACCTAGTAGTCTCAAGGAGCCTAGCTCCTGACATCTCCTCTCGAGAGTCACCACTCAACTGAAATACTCCTGACACTCCTGACCTCCCCTTAACCAACCCCCCCAAGTGGGCGACCCTATTCCCTTCAGGCCGTCCACTGGTGTGTCTGGTGGGTGTGGTGCAGAGTGTTCCTAGGATTTTGATTAGCTTGTTCTTGGCAACACCAAAGGTCAGGGACCCGTAACCAAGGAGGAGGTGGACACTGTGCAGAAGGGCGGATTGCACAATACCCTGTGATGACCCCAAGCTACAGGATATCAGAGGTTTATTTTTTTTCAAAACTGTAGAAAAAGGTAAGAAAAGATTAACCTTTTTATTTTCACATTCATCCCGCATTCGGGAGGCTTGTCACTTAAACATTACTACATTTTTTAAAGAGTTCATCTTTTCAACGATTGGACGCTAGTGGTTTCAATGGTAGCGGAGGCTCAACCTGCTCCGTTGCAACCTCTACCCATGACAGTCCAGTCCCAATGTCCCGGATCCTGTTAACCCGCCATCCAAACAACTTGACCCACTGCATACCTATGGTGGGTCATGACCAGGTTAAGGTCCCGGATGTTGTGTTAGACTACTCTGGTGGGCACAGGAGGTGCAACTATATACAATACACTAGTTTGTGTTGATCACGCCAGTCCTGTGACCGTGGTCCATTTTTACTAAATATAAAACTTTAATGGAGTCCATGTACCGGATGTACACATCTGAACAATCTTCTAGCAAATCTGGTAACTTTCACTCTTTTCATTAAAACTAGTTAATTAGGCACTTATTTACTAACATTTTCTCTATGGAAAATAACAAACGAAAACACCGATACCTAACAATTCTATGGCATTGTAAAACCTCTGGAATTTTCAATATTTTTCAACACTTTTCTCTGTACCTCCGTGGAGGCTGACTAAAGTTAGCACGGGTCGACCTCCTTAACTCTGGACCCTCCTCCCCTTCTGGTGGCATGGCAACACTCTACAGGTTCCTCGCCCTCCGTGCTAGGTGTTGCTGGTAGGACCCTACGTGTGCGTGGCAAGGGTACAGGCGCTACTCTAGGTGCTGGAGTGGGTGCAGTGTCAGTAAGCCTTTCCTGTTCTGGTTCTTCCACTGGTTGTGGGAATGTTAACATAGGGACTATTGCTGCTCCGTTCTGCATAGGCCAATCTGCCGGAAAATCACCTAGAATGGTATGGATCACTCTTTTTCTTCCTTCCACCACTTGAGGCTGGGGCTGAGGTACATCTGCCACTCTTAAGGGTTCTGGGCACTGCTTCAGATGGTCTTGGGATACCATAGCCGTGGTCTTTCCTTGATCCTTGCTGATTAAGCAGGTCTTCTGGTTATCAAAGTTGGATGGCTGTACTACATATGGCTCCTTCTCCCACTGATCATCTAGCTTGTGCAGTTTTCGCTTTCTTTTCAGCACAATCTCGCTGGGAGATTACCAAGTCCACTGGAAGTCTTCCAGGCCGAGCTCTCATCAGGTAAGCTGGGGTACACTTGAAGGATCCCACCGGAATGTTGTTGTAGATATCTACCAGGTCTGGACTTTTTCAGGCCACTGGTTCCGCTCCTCTAGAGGAAGAGTTTTCAGCAGATTGATCACCAGGTGGTTCATCTTCTCACACATCCCATTCGTCTGTGCATGATAGGGTGTGGTACGTATTTTCTTGCACCCGTACAGACTGCAGAACTCCTGAAAGATCTCAGCTTCGAATGCAGGGCCTTGATCTGTAAGGACTCGGTCAGGGTACCCATGTGGCCTACAGAAGTGTGCCTGGAATGCCTTTGCCGCAGTGCTGGCAGTCAAATCTTTAACGGGCACCACCAACAGAAACTGTAAGTAATGGTCAACCATTGTGAGTGCATACATATACCTTCTTTTGCTGGGAGTCAAATTGACATGGTCCAAAGCCACAATCTCTAAGGGCTATTTGGTGACAATCGGCTGAAGTGGTGCTCGCTGACTGGAGCCATCCTGCCTCCTCAAGGCACAGTGGCCGCAATTACTACACCAAGCTTCTATGGAGTCTCTCATCCCTATCCAGTAGAAGTGACTTCTCAGCAACATCTCCAGCTTCTAACATCCAAAGAGCCCGGCTCCATCGTGGTATGCTTCCAGCACCACTGGGACGTACACCCTGGGTACCATGATCTGGCAGATCCTCTCATGGGTCTTGGGGTTGGTTAAGCTCCTGCATAGCTTGCCTTGGTGAAGATAAAGCAGACTCCGGTTTTGCCACAATTTTCTGGCCTCCTCTGGGGTGCCTGGTTCAAGACGGGCATCAGCTCTGGCCAGCAACGCTTTGACAAACTTGATCGCAGGGTCCCTGTCCTGGGCTTCCTTCCAGCCATGGTGAGGCAATGGGTCACAGGTTATTTCTTGCTGACGGGCACATGATCGAGGCCGCTCCTCAGATGGGTGCTGATGGAAAGCAGGCAGTTCAACTTCTTCCAGGTCATCTTCATCCATCCCATCATCAAACAAATGGGGCACCCTGGATAGCACATCTGCGTTGGTGTGCTTGCGGCCAGCCTTGTACTTTATAACAAAATCTTAATTTGGTAACCTTGCGACCCAACCTTGTTCCAAGGCTCCTAGCTTCGCCATATCCAGATGAGTCAACAGATTGTCTGTGTATACCGTGAACTTGGCAGCGGCAAGGTATTGCTTGAACCTTTGTCACAGCCCATACAAGTGCCAGGAACTCCAGCTTGAAGGAGCTATAATTCTCCGGGTTCCTTTCGTGGGCCTCAACTTCCGACTGGCGTAGGCCATCACCTTCTCCTTGCCCTTCTGCACCTGTGACAGGACGGCTCTGAGCCCCACATTACTGGCATCCGTATACAACATGAACGAGAGACCGTAATCTGGATAGGCCAGGATTTCGTCCTTGGTCAGGACAGACATCATCCGTTCAAAGGAATCTTCTTGCTCCTTGCCCCACTGGGATGGAGGCCCTGTGGATTTGCTGTGTACAGCCTGACCCACCAGAGGTCCTGCAAGGGAGCCGCCATCTGCGTGTACCCTTTGACAAACCTCCGGCAGTACCCCATTAGACCCAGGAACTGCCACACTACTAACGGTAGTGGGCCTCGGCCATTTCTGTATAGCTGTGATCTTCTCTGGTCCGGTGCCACACCTTCGGCACTCACCACATGCCCTAAGTATTCGGCTTCAGCAGGTGGCACTTGGATGGCTTGAGCTTCATCCCGTATTTGGACAGGGAATCAAACACCTCAGCCAGGTGCTCCAGGTGTGCTTCATATGTCTTGGAGTAGACAATGACGTCGTCCAGATACAGCAGGACTGTTTCAAAGTTGCAGTGGCCTAACCAGCACTCCATCAGCCTCTGGAATGTCCCTGGTGCGTTGCACAGCCCGAATGGCATGCTGTTGAACTCACACAGGCCCACAGCCGAAGTTGTTTGCGGTCCTCTACTGACCCTAAGCCTTTCAGGAACTGCTCCACCAGCATCTTGTTCCCCTCTGGTTCTCAAATATCGTTGGTTAGTCTCAAGGTCCACAGCGCCGCTTGTAGCTTTAAAGCGTAATCCCTAATGCTGTCTGTGGGCCGTTTTTTTTCAGCTGTAGAGTTGTTTGCAGCTGTAGAACCTCATTCTCTGCTCCGCTTCCGTGCAGGTCTCAAAGGCAGCTCCCAGTCTTCTGAAATAGGCGGTTACTGAGATCCGATCCGCCTCAGTCCAAGTCTCCACTTCCAATTCGGCAGCACCGGTTAGCTGCCCAAGCACTACAGACGCCTGCTGCCGTCCGGTTAGGGCATACATAGCAAGTACACTGCATATTTTCCTTTGAATCCCTGCAGCGCGTCTGGTCAGCCATCATACTGTGGAAGCCAGGCGGCGCCCGGCACATAGGGCAGGGTTATCGGCATTAAGCCAGCTTTACACGGTGTAATTTCGCATACGATATCGTATGCAATTTGCAACGCCCCCATCGTATGTGTGGCACGTTCAATTTTGTTGAAAGTGCTGCACAAACTATTAACCCCCGTCACACGTACTTACCCGTTCATACGACCTCGATGTGGGCGGCGAACGTCCACTTCCTGGAGTGGGAGGGAAGTTTGACGTCACAGCGACGTCACGCGGCAGCCGGCCAATAGAAGCGGAGGGGCGGAGCTGAGCGGGACTTAAACATCCCACCCACCTCCTTCCTTCCGCACTATCAGCCGGGAGCCGCCGGACGCAGTTATGATCTGTTCATCATTCCCGGGGTGTCACACACTGCGATGTGTGCTAACCCGGGTACGATGAACAATCTGACGTTCAATTCATGAGGAATGAACGACGTGCATGCGATGAACATTTTACCGTTCAATCGCAATCGCACGTAGCTGTTACACACTGCAATGTACCTTACGATGCCGGATGTGCGTCACTTACGACATGACCCTGCCAACACATTGTAAGATACATTGCAGCATGTAAAGCCTCGGGTCCCGGTACCGCTGCACCTGCGGCCGGAGCGGCATCCGCCGCACCAGCGTTACCCTGGTCAGGTGGAGGCAGCGCCACCAGACTTCCGTCGTCTGGTGCCGACCTCTTCGCACGCCCCCTTGCTTTTCATTCAGCACTCTTTCGCGCGCTGTGGCCCTCTGGGAAATTCCGGTTCCAGCCTCTCAGGACGAAGGGCGGCGAGGCTTCTGCTTTGTGCGCTTTCACGGGTAAGATGGAGTTTTGGCACGAAAAGATGGTGGTAAAGGGCAGAATTGGTGGGAAGAAGAATTTTAACTCGCGGTTTTCGTCTCTAAGGCGCACGTCACCCAGGTAAGTGGGTCCTTCTCGGATCCTGTTCGTGACGCCAAAGTTTCCAGGGTGTGCCGCCCACGGGGCTGCTCGGATCCGGATCCGCGGTGGCTCGAGGGATCTCCGGACCCAGGGGTGGGGGTCGGGGTCGCGGTCGCGTGGCCACTCGGGAAAAAAAAGGGGGAATATTTACAAGGGAGGATGTAGAAAGTTCGTGACACCACCTGTGGTGTGTGGTAAGGTGGAGTATCACCGCTGTAGTTGGGAGTACCCGGTGGCGATGGTGTGGGCAGCCAAGTGTTTAACCCCCCACAGGTAGGGGGAATGCCCCGAGACTCTGTGGGTGACGGTGAGGTGCCGTTGGGACGGTAAGGGTCACTTAAGTACTCAGTCCAATAACGCTGAAACCGACAACTGTGGTAAACCAAAGTTCTTGACACCGCTGGCGCTTGGAGGGAGCACACCTGGATCCCGTGCCCGTTGGTGTTGCCTGTTAGCCTGTGGCCTTTTCCTTGGCACCTTTTCTTCTAACTGGTCCCTTTAGCATAAAACTAGTCAGGTCCCGCTCACCAGTATGGCTAACTGGGTTAGCTTGCTTTCGGGGTTTACGCTTTGGATTTTCTGGACTATGTAGTGGGAAAGTCCTATCCCCCTCGTTGCGCCAGTACCCCCGATTTTGGAGCGGGTGGAAAACGGATCTTGAGCGCTCCGTCCTCGTTTGGTAAATTGTCAGGACGCCTGAAGCTTCTCCCTGACCTAGGGTCCATGTATCCTGTCGTGCCCTGGCCCCTGCCCGGTGATGGCACAAGACCGCCGGCTGGCGTCATTGACAGTCCGTGCCCCTTGTCACGATCCCCTGTGACCGGGGTCCAGCTCCTACCAGGCCCAGACCGTCTGCCACCTGGTAGTCTCAAGGAGCCCAGCTACTGACCTCTCCTCGCGAGAGTCACGACTCAACTGAACTACTCCTGACACTCCTGACCTCTCCTTAACCAACCCCCCCAAGTGGGCGACTCAATTTCCTTCAGGCCGTCCACTGGTGTGTCTGATGGGGGTGTTGCAGAGTGTTCCTAGGATTTTTATTAGCTTGTTCTTGGCAACACCAAAGGTCAGGGACCCGTAACCAAGGAGGAGCTGGATACTGTGCAGAAGGGCAGATTGCACAATACCCTGTGACGACCAGATAGGCCAGGGCATCACACAGCGAGGTGGCTTCCAAATGTATTTTCCAGTCTTGGTAAAGTACAGCCCATATCTAGCAAGTAGTCCATTGTATAGGTAATTTGTCTCTGTGATCCAGAAAACCAAATTCTTGCTGACACCATTGACGTAGCCAGTTGTTCACCTGTTAGAATTTTGTTCCACCTCCTTGTTCCATGGTGGTCCACTGGGAGGATGGATGAGAAGACTACATGCGCTCACAGTTCTTTCACTTTCTTGTCGAAGTTCTTTATTGTGGTGTCATTTGTCCCCACATGTAATAGCAGGAATGTATAGGCATCTCTAGGTCTGAAGAGTCCTTATTTCCTGTCAAACGCATCTTTGATTTTTGGACCTGGAATACAGCACATTTCTCTTGAGCCTACATCCAGTCTGGAGATAGGAAACCCTCAAAGATTTGACCCACAGTAGAGCTTAAACATGAGGGGCCTATAATTTCCAGGTTCAGCTTTTGTCTACTTTTTGAATATTGGGATCACATTTGTTATGCACAATTCATGTGGTATAGACCCTGTTTATTATGGAATTTAGCAATATTAAAAATAATGGCCTATCACATTACATAACCCCTTCACGACTGGCCGGTTTTGCACTTTAAGTTTTTTTGCACCATTCTTCCAAGAGGCGTAAATTTCATTTTTCAGTCAATATGCTCATGTGAGGGCTCATTTTTAGCGGAACGAGCTGTACGTTTAAATGGGTTTTACCAAATATTGTACTGGAAAACCACAAAACAAAATCCAAATGAGAAAAAATTACAAAAAGTGTGACTGCACTATTGTATTTGAGATTTTATTCAGTGTTCACTATATGGTACGATTGATTCCACTGTAATGCCCTCAGGTCATTGCAAGTTTGTAGACCCCAAACATGAATAAGTATACTTTTAACTAATGGATTAAAAAAAATCAGAAGTTTGTCTGAAAAAAAGTGGTGTACATTTTGCGCCATTTTCCGCGACCCATACCGTTTTCATTTTTTCATTCAATGATGGCTTATTTTGTGTCTCAAGCTGACTGTTTTAATCATACCATTTGTGCGCAGATGCTACATTTTGATCGCCCGTTATTTTATTTTGTGCAAAATTTTGGCGTTTGGAAATTTTTTTGCTGCTACATTTATTGATCAGATTAATTGATTTTATATTTTGATAATCAGGCGGTTCTGAACGTGGTGATACCAAGTGTGTGTGTGTGTGTGTGTGTGTGTGTGTGTGTATATGTGCCAATCAAAGTGGAGGGGCGGAGATGAGCGGGACGAACATCCCACCCACCTCCTTCCTTCCTCATTGTGGGCGGGACGCAGGTAAGGTGAGGATCCTCGCTCCTGCGGTGTCACACACAGCTTTGTGTGCTGCCGCAGGAACGAGGAACATCTATAAACAACCATTAACAATTTTTGGTTTTAGGACGACCTCTCCGTGGTGAACGATTTTCACCACTTTAAATGACGTTTAAGGTCGCTGGTAAGTGTCACACGCTGCGATACTGTTAATGACGCCGGATGTGCGTTACTAACGATGTGACCCTGACGATAAAACATTAACGATATCGTAGCGTGTAAAGCCCCCTTTAGTCATGTGAGCACAGGAGCGATTAAAAAGTATCACAACTGCAACATTTTTATTTTAATCCCCAAAAAGACAATGCAAATAGCTGATTAAAATGTTAATTTTATTATTAGAATAGATTAAAACAAGGTGTAATCAAAGTGACTACGAGGCACCAACAAAAGCAGCAGGGGGGAGATGAATGTGTGACTGTACAAAACTATAAATAACCTCTGGTAGTATGGAGCAGTGCTAACAGTCATAATCATAAAGCACATGTGTACATCAAAACGAAGGCTTTCATATTGAAACACGTGTAGGGACGGATGCCAACACCAGCAGGAGGAGATGCCACTTAGTAAATTACAATTTGATCTTGTTGATCTTGCTTATTGATAAACCTCCTATGTACCATTTATATCCCTTTGCTGATTGTACCCTATCATCATTCTGCTTGCTCTAATCCTATTTGAATTTTTGATGTACACGTGCTTTATGATTGACTGTTAACCTCTGGTAGTATGGAGCTGAAAATTACAGGTAAAATATATCTCTTTGCAATGTTAAACAGTAAAGAAAAAAAAAATGTTTAAAAGAACTGAGTCCGCAGTGGTTGATACCTTTTTAATGGCTAACTGAAGAGATGGTAATAATTGCAAGCTTTCGAGACTACTCAGGTCTCTTCATCAGGCTCAGTATAATACAAAATCTGAAGAGTCACATATTTATACACAACAGGACATAGAATGGAGCAGTAAAAAAGATAAGAAAGCCATGGACCCCATAGGGGGGAGGGGCGACATGACCAGAGGGAAGGGAGGGAGTGAGGGGTTAATAAAGTGAATTAAAGGGCATTATGGGCCCTTATAGGGGATTGGTGGAATAGGGTCACTGTAGGGTGGGGAGGGGGCTAGTATATAAACTATAGGGGAGGGGTCTTACCTTCCTTGTGACTCCGGACAGTAAAGGATTCCGACCTGTACAACGGCATGGCGGACCTCCAGGAACGGGACAGGACGATCCGATCAGCGATGGCGGTGCACGGGGCCCAGGCAGTGCAGTCCCACTTCAGGGCTGCCTGGGTTTCCCCGTCGGCACCTGCCCCTTGTCTCCCCCTCGGCCGCGGGCGGCGTTCCAGGCCCCCCCCCCATCATCAGGTATTCTCCGGCCGCAGGGGGGGCAAGGAGGCCCAGTGAGAGCCCCCCTCGGGACCCTCCGCGGCGGGGCGGGCAGCGGCTGCTTCCAGCGTCTGCCCCGGCCGCAGGGAGGAATCTCCGGCGAGGCCGCGGCGGCCGCAAAGGGGGCGTGGCCAGCCCGGGGCCTTCTCCTGATGTCGGGCCTCGGGCTGGAGTGAGGAGCCCAGCGGCGTCTCCCGGCCGGGAGCGAGCCCGGCGACGATCTGAGGCCAGCGGCGGCCTGGACGGAGGCGGGCCCGGCCTGGGGCCTACTTCCGGTCCCAGGCCTCGGGCTCAATTACCAGGCCAGCGGCAGCCCGGGACCGGGGGGCGTGCCCAGCGGTGATCGGAGGTTTGAGAGGGGGCGTGCCCAGCCTGGGGGGCCTGCTCCTGGTGACAGGCACCCTGCGGAGGGACACGGCCCTGCGGCAGCTTCCAAATGGGAGCGGGCCCTGCAATTGAATGAGGCCAGCAGTACCCCCCGTGGGTGGCGGGGGGGCTGGGCGCAGGCAGCCAGCGGGGGGACCGGTGTGTGCAGGCGGCACCCGGATACCCGTGAGGCTGCGGGGAGCAGGGGGGACGGCAGGAGCCCTGCGGTTCCTGCCAGGTCCCTCAGGTCATCAGTACTGCGCCCGGCAGCAGCGGTCTCCCCCTCCCGGGGAGGACCCGGCGGGATGCCACGGTTGGGGCCCCTGGAGGGCTGGAGGCGACGGTGGGGAGCCCCCTGAGCTCAGGGAGAGGCTCCTCCAAGAAGAGGATTCGGTCAGCGGCGGCCCGGGGGACAGGACGGTCTCGCGGGCTGTCGCCGCACAGGAAGAGACGGATGCCCACCGCCAGTGCCCACGCGGCGGCCCAGGAGGGCGGCCGTGGTGGAGGGGAGGCATCGGCTGCGTCCCCTGGAGCTGGAATGGTGGAGGACGACTACAGCGAGGAAGAAGAGGGAGCCCTCAGGTCGGGGGGACGAATCTGACGAGCAGATGGCGGAGGACGTCGCGGTTTCCAATTTCTATTTCTGCGCCACGGTCGGGTGAGCTAGCCGTGGATTCGGCATTGCTTGCGGCGCGGGGTGCTAGTTTTGGGGAGGTGGCTGCGGGCACGGCAGCGCCAAGGGGGGTCAGCATTGCTTAGTCAGTTGCTGGGCTTGTTGCAGGGTTAACGCGCGCGCCGGCGGCAGCAGCGGCCTGGACGGGTCGACGGTGGAGGGCGCAGCGTCGGTCGGCAGCGAGGCGGCGCCGGTTGGGACGGGTGCGGTTGGTGGAGTAGTGGAGCCCGCGGGTTAAACAGCGGTAGAACAGGAAAATGGGGATGAGGTGGTGCGTTTGGCGGATAGGGTTCAGTTTACGTGTGCTTTGAGGGACCGTTAGGGGCTCACCTCCACAGGGAGATGAGGGACAAGATTGGGAAGGGGGAGTATGTGAAGGGGAAAAGGAGCCGGAGCATTGCTCGGCTCTGTTTGACTATCGGGATGCAATGGGGGAGGCGTATCGCACGGACAGGGGCTTGCCATGGCTGCGGTATGATGTGCAGTTTAGGCGGCGGAAGGCGTTGCGGCCCGGCATTCGGTGGGACCGTGAGGACATTTCCTTAGGGATGCGTTGAATGGCGGCCCCGAGCCTACCCCTCCCCCCCCCCCTTTCATGGCGGCGCCGGGGGGAACGGGAGCCAGGCCCTCGGGTACCCAGAAAGGGATTGTGCTGGCAAGTTGGCGACGGCCGGTGCAAATTTGGGGCAGCATGCAGGTTCGAGCATGAGTGCTCCGGCTGAGGGGGGACGGGTTTTGGTAAAAGGGAGGACGCCAGTGAAAATAGGGGGCAATGGCGCCATCTTTTAAATAGGTATCCGGGCGGGGCAGCGGCGTCAATTTTGCGGTTTGGTTTTATACGGTTTTCTGATTTCGTCGGCGGTCGAGGCATGGCCTCCGGTTTGTCGTACTTTACGGTCGGCAAGGGACCACCCTATGGTTGTGGGTGGGAAATTGGGGACAGAGGTTGAGTTGGGCAGGATGGGGGGGTCCATTTGAGAGCCCGCCGTGCAGTAATCTGGTGGTGTCCCGGTTGGGGGTGGTGCCAAAGAAGGAGCCGGATAAATTTCGGCTCATCCAGCATCTTTCATTTCCGGGGGGGTCGTCAGGGAATGATGGCATCGCGCTAGAATTGTCGGCAGTGTACTACGTCTCGTTTGACAAAGCGCTGGACTTGGTGCGGGCGGCGGGATGCGGTGCATTGATGGCAAAGGTGGATGTAGAATCGGCGTTTCGTTTGCTGCCGGTGCATCCGGAGAGCCAGCACCTTCTGGGTTGCTGGTGGGGTGATGAGTTTATGTTGATTATTGTTTGCCTATGGGCTGTTTCAATTTCTGGTTTGTATTTTGAGGCGTTTAGTTCCTTTGCTGAGTGGGTGGTGCGGGACGTGTCTGGGTGTCCTCCATTATCCTCTATCTAGATGATTTTCTTGGTGTCGGTCCGGCGGGATCCATGGTTTGCGCTGGCTCGTTGTTCGCCTTACAGAGAGTGGCGGATAGCTTTGGGTTCCCTTTAGCACAGGATAAGTCGGAGGGGCCGGCGACGGTTATGCGGTAATTTTTGTTTTCTTTGGGGACTGAGATTGACTCTTTGGCTATGGAATGCAGGCTGCCGGAGGGGAAGATGGTGGCCTTGTGGTGTGTGGTAGCAGCAATGCTGGCAGCACGGAAAGGGCGGCTGAAGGTGGTGCAGTCTTTGCTCGGGAAGTTTGAACTTTGCGTGCAGGATTATGCCAATGGGGCGGGTGTTCGCCAAGGTTTTGGCGGCAGATAGGGTAGGCGTACGGTCCCCGGTGCATTTTGTGCGGGTCACGCGGGAGATCAAGGAGGATTTTCTGGTTTGGGATGTTTTTCTTGCAATGTTTTAACGGCCGAGCCTTGTGGTTGAAGAAGGTGGTGCCCAATGGTGTGCTTGAACTGTACAGGGACGCGGCCGGGTCGGCAGGTTTCGTCACCACTTTTTCAGGGACATTGGTACGTTGGGAGGTGGCCTGAGGAATGGCGGCAGGTTGGTCTGGTTAGGTATCTGGCCTTGCTGTGGTTATTTTCGATCGTGGTGACGGTGGAATTGTGGGGGGTCGCAATTTTCGGGATGTAAGTGTGCGATCACTGCGATAATCAGGCGGTGGTGCATGCGATGAACAGCTTGTCAGCAGAGTCCGGACCGGTAGTGGCTTATCTGCGGCATTTGGTGATCAAGTGTTTACTGTGGAACGTTCATGTGGTTGCGAAACACGTGGTGGGGGTTGATAACGGGGTGGCGGACGCTTTATCTCATTTTCAGTCCACAGGTTGTGGGAGTTCATGCCGGGGGGCAGACGAGATCGGAGCAGTGTCCAGAGGACTTGTGGAGCCTGGTGAGGCATTGATTGCGGGTTCATTAGGAATTCGGTGAGTGGCAGGAGATGCTGGGAGTTATGTTTGGTGACGGGCGAGCAAATTACTTGTTGGCGCTACTGGCACTAGTGAGCGAGGATTTCAGGGCTGGGAAGTCAGCATCAGCAGTGATACTTAGGGTGGCGGCTGTGGCCTTTTTTGGTTGAAGGTCAGGGGTGAGTGGGGCGTGTCGCGGAATTTTGGGGCGGCAGGCCTTGAAGGGTTTTTTCGGAAAAAGGGCGAAGGAGCGGGACACTAGGTGGCCCATTTCTTTGGTTTTGTTACGGCAATTGGTGGACGGTTTGCGGGAAATTTGTGTCTCAGTTTATGAGAGGGTGCTTTTGAAACGGCTTTTGTGTTAGCCTTTTTTGGGGCGTTGGTAAGCCCTTCCAGGTTCAGGGGGGGTGGTCTGATGTCCGAGGTTGTGGCATTGGTGGGACGGAGAGTAGAGTGTCAGCTTAGGCGGTCCAAAAACAGACCTGATGGGTCGAGGCAGGTTGGTTGTGATGGATGCGTGGTGCCCGGGGCAGTTGGTGAGGAAGTTTTGCGGCTTGGGGGCGGTCCTCCGGGCCTGCGGTTATGGCACGTGGATGGGTCTTGGTTTGTCTCGTTACCAGTTTGTGGCCGTACTGAGGAGTTGTTTGCGCTGGGCAGGGGAATGCTCGGGAGATTATGGGCCTCATTCCTTCAGGATCGGGGCGGCTGCGGAGGCTTCGCGTTGTGGCCTGGGTGATGACATGGTGGGACGAATCGGTTGGTGGGAGTCTTATCGTTTTTCGGGGTTATGTGCGCCCACAGTTGTTGTCCCAGTGAGGGCTTTATGGAGTAGTTGGTTGTGACTTTGTCGGGGTTTCATGCTAAAAAATTGGTGTTGGTGGGGTTTGTTTTGGTAAAAGTTTTGGTGGTTGTAGGAATCTGCCTGATATGGATTCTGGGGCTCCCCTTCGTGTTCTGGGGGGCCCGTCGGGCCGATGCTCGCCTGAATGGTCGGCAGTTGGGTGGACAGATCGCTTGCGTTGGTCAAGTGGTTCGGTGTGCGGGGCTTGGAATGGAGCGGGGCGTGACGGAGTTTGAATACTATTGCAGGGTGGATAGACCTCCGAACGTGTTGGTTTTTGCACGTGGGGGGGGAAGTGACTTGGGAGTGCGGGCATCACGTGATTTGATCTGGGACATCAAGATGGATCTATTGCGTTTATGGACCAGGTATCCGGGTTTGATAGTGGTATGGTTGGATTGGGGCCACATTGGTGTGGAGGGGGGCACGGTCAGTTGAGAAGCTGAATCGCGCCCGGGATCATGTGAACAGGGTGGTTGCGCGTTTCGTGCGGAGAAACGGCGGTAGTGTAGTGTGACGTGCGGATCTGGAGTCGCCAAAGTGGCAGTTTCGAAGGGGTGATGGGGTTCACCTTACTGAGATTGGTTCTGATCTATGGGCCTTGGGTTTGCGTGATGGTGGAGCAAGCCTTGGGTGTGTGGCGGGTCCAGGCCACGTAAGGTGTCACGTGTCCTGTCCTGTGGCGGGGGTAGGTCTGGTCCAGAGGCGGTTGTAAGGGATTGGTGGCTGGACTGAGAGGCACTGTCTTGGTATGGTGTCTCCGGGTTCCGGTAAATTGCAGGCACGGGGTTCTGCAAGGTTTGGGGGGTATTAATCCACGGGGTGATTAATACCTCATCTCTGGGTCGGAGTGTTGCGGCCAGGGATATTGGTGGAGGAAGTGGTTTCTGGACCAGGCCTACATGGGGTTACATGTACAGTTATTATTTATGTGTTACCTATTATTTGTTTGGGGTCGCCCGTTGGACGGCGCCCCCTTGTGTTAGTATGTTAATAATAGGTAATAAAGGCTGCTGTGGCCAATTTGTTTAACCAAGTCACATGCAGTCGGTGTGTTATTTATTAGGTTAAGTGGGTATACTAACCATCACGACCGGAGAATCCTTCCTCAGTGGTCAAGTTGTGTGAAGCAGAACGATCAGTATGGGAAGGGGACAAACAGTTGTGGCAGTAAATATTGCAGCAGTTCATAGGGGACAATAAAACTTTCTCACACCTTATCTGATTGGGGTCTGGCCCAGAGCTGGGATGCCCCCAGATGCTCGAAGGAGCACATTTCTTAATTGATGTAAAAAGACATCCATGTGACACATTCATTCCTTCTCTGAATGTGTCAAAGGTCATAAGTTTGTATTCCCAAACCCTTCTGTCTCTCTGGGACTTGAAATTGCTGGTATTGAAAGGAAATTTTATGTCCATGATGCTGTGGTCTGGGTTTGAGGGGAAGAGACCTGAGTAGTCCCAAAAGCTTGCTATTACCATCTTTTCAGTTAGCCATTAAAAGGTATCAACCACTGCTGAAGATTACGCAGCTAACCACAATTGGCGTTCTTGGTACTTTTTCTGTGCTTTCACAATATTACTAACTCGAGCATAAAATAAATAATATAATTTTTGTCAGGTGTCTGACAGGTGTGAGTTGCAAAACATTTGTCTGAAAGGGGAAGGGTAAATGAACCATCAGTGGCAAATCACAAGGAGGTTGTGGTGGAAGAGTGAATAGGCGGGGTGTTGTACGAGTACATGTGGAAAGTTCTGTAAGGGTACATTCACACCAACAAATTTTTACGGAAAGGGTTACATAAAGTCAAAAGCTAAAAAGAAAGGCAGCTGTATGGATAGGCGAGAGATTTTTTTTTTATAGATACAGATATATCTATATAAATATACGAATACTAGGTGGCCCGAAGGTGGCTGGGAAACCACTGCTATGGACAGGCAACAAGCAGAAGAGACTTGTTTGGGCTAAAGAACACATGGAATGGACATTAAACCAGTGGAAATCTTTGCTTTGGTCTGATGAGTCCAAATTTGAGATCTTTGGATCCAACCACTGTATCTATGTAGAAAAGGTGAACGGATGGACTCTACATGCCTGGTTGCCACCCTGAAGCATGGAGGAGGAGATATGATGGTGTGGGGGTGCTTTGCTGGTGACACTGTTGGGGATTTATTCAAAATTGAAGGCATACAGAACCAACATGCCTACCACAGCATCTTGCAGCGGCATGCTATTCCATCCGGTTTGTGTTTAGTTGGACCATCATTTTATTTTTCAACAGGACAATGACCCCAAACACGCCTCTAGGCTGTGTAAGGGCTATTTGACTAAGAAGGATAGTGATTGGGTGATACGCCAGATGACCTGGTCTCCAATCAGCAGACCTGAACCTAATCGAGATTGTTTGGGGTGAGCTGGACCGCAGAGTGAAGGCAAAAGGGCCAACAAGTGCTAAGCATCTCTGGGAACTCCTTCAAGACTGTTGGAAAACCATTTCCGGTGACTACCTCTTGAAGCTCATCAAGAGAATGCCAAGAGTGTGTAAAGTAGTAATCAAAGCAAAAGGTGGCTACTTTGAAGAACCTAGAATATAAGACATAGTTTCAGTTGTTTCACACTTTTTTGTTAAGGATTTCATTCCACATGTTTTAATTCATAGTCTTGATGCCTTCAATGTGAATCTACAATTTTTAGTCATGAAAATTAAGAAAACTCTTTGAATGAGAAGGTGTGTCCAAACTTTTGGTCTGTGCTGTATATATTATATGTGTGTGTATATATATATATTTTTTTTTTACAGATTTTTTTTCAGTCATCTACTTAGTTGATTTAATTTTTAAGGGCAGTCTCGTGTTTTAGTTCAATATGACATGGCTATTACAAGAAACCTGGATTCACAGAAGTGGTTCAGAAATTCAAATTTTAATACAAAAAGTATGTAAGATGCCAAACCCAATTATACAGTTCAGAGAACTGAGTTGCACATATTACTGCAATCTGTTAAATTTTACTCACAAAATGGGATAACAGCAAAAAGTTTCATTCAAATGCTTTATTTTTTCTACATTGATGTACATGAAAAAGTAGTATAATTTAGACACTTGGATTGAATTGTCTCCTTTATTTCATAAGTAGAGATAAGCGAACTCGTTGGCAAAAGGTTTGCCAATTTCAAATTCGGTACGAGCCTTGGCTCATTGAGCTTAGGCTCGTTTTCTGGAGTAATTCTCAAAAATCGGCAAAGATAGGTTTTGTTCAGTAACTGTTCATTGTTACACTACTGCAGAAACCATTCACTTCTGGCCCCATCACATCCATATCAGTGCTTATCTCGCCCATAGTCTGTGATCGCACTGTGATTGATGCAGTCAGACTACCAGTGTCTCTTGTTGCCCTCACATTAGCTGTTTGCTCGAGAGAAGTATAAAAATAGATAAATGACAGGTGCAAGGTCCCCCATACATTGATACCATTGCAAATAAAGCCAACCGCTAAAGGTTGCAGCCCCTAGCTGTGTGCAAAATCTTGTCTGTGTATAAAAATATGAGCTACCTCCTGCGGCTTTTTTTAAATTATTTTAAAAACCAATGTGTGGTTTCCCCCCCATTTTGATACCCAGCCAAGATAGAATATCAGCCTCCAACTGTCTGCTTTAAGGCTGGGAAGGCCATTGGTTATTGGGGCCCCCAGCCTAAAAATAGCAGCCTGCAGCCACCCAGAATTGTGGCATCCATTAGATGCGACAATCCTGGCACTTTACCTGGCTAATCCCAATTCCCCTGATGCTGTGGCAATTGGGGTAATTAAGGGGTTAATGACAGCTCACAGCTGTCATTAAGCCCTGATTAGTAATGGGAGGGTCTATAGATAAATGATATATAGATATATAAATGATATATAGATAATAGATAATAGAGAGAGATAATGGAGAGATGGCTAGATATCTTGTACAGCTATTTTGCAGTTAATCAATAAATTCATGAAAAAAATGTAGGGTTCCCCCTAAAATTATAGCCAACACAGGTACAACAGCAGCTGCAGGCTGTAACCCTCAGTGGTGAGATTTTACTTGGCTGGTTTTGAAAAATAGAGGGGATACCATGCTGATTTTTAAAAATTATTTGAACAAATAATCTTAAAGCAGCATAGGGTCCCCCCCATTTTTCAAAACCAGCCAAGGGACAGCAGACAACTGGGGGCTGTTATTTTTAGGGTGGAAAGGGCTATGGTTTATTTATTTTTACTTTCCTCAGGCAGACAGACAGGTACTGTGAGGGCAACCAATCAGAGACAGCGGCAGTCTGACTGCATCCATCACAGATGGTGGGTGGGGGAAACGGTGCATATGCATGAGTGATAATGATCGATCATGGAAGCAGTGTGACAGCCACGCGGGAGACTCTAGGAATATTGCAGTAGTGTTATTCTTAGTAAGGGCTAGGGGGGGGCTGCAAAAAGAAAGAAAACTAACACCAGTCTCCCTAGTCCTTACTAACACACATTTTGCCTCCAATTGAATTGAATGGTGTTTGCATATGTTCGTCGAGCTGTTTGGCGAGCGCTGGGAAAGCCGATTAATACAAACTGAACCTTGGCAGGCTCGCTCATCTCTACTCATCAGAAAGCTTCATCTTTGACATATGCTGACTCATAATTTCAGAATTGATTACATAATATTTTTGTAACACTTTTTTTTTTCTAATGTAAACCCTAAATGGGAAATTTAAGGCTCCAGGCTTATGATGCATTATTTTTCTGATGAAAAGTCACAGGAGACTTTGAACTTGGCATTCATTATCAATCCATATTATATTAAGTAGCAAAATAGGCGATATGTATGTAACAGCCTCATGCATTATAGATAAACCCTTGGTAAGCCTTTGGCCTTGTTACCTGTGAGCAGCAGACATGTACAACGCGGGTCGATCGAATCCACCCTCACCTGCTTGCCACTTAGATTGCACTTTTAAAATGTAACAGCATGATGTAAATGGCCGCGGAGACTATTGTGCTGTTCACCACCACCATCGGAGGCCCCATGATGGGATCACGGGGTGCTGTGCTTGCCATGGTAGCTTGGAGTCATGTGATTTACCCCTGTTGGTATCATGACGTATTTCCTGTGAGGGCCGACGGAGCACCAGCTCTAATAGAAATGAACAAGTGATCAGACTGCTAATCCATAGTCCCCCTAGGGGGACTAGTAAAAAAAATAAAAAAATGTAAAGTTCAATTCCCATCATTCACCCCATTGAAAATAAAACAGTTAAAATTACAAATATGCAAATGTGGCGCATCTGAGGGTCCAGTCACCACAGAGGTACTGCACCTCAGCCAGAAATGTGATACCCCATTACCTAGTAGGGAGGAGGACACAGGCCGCTGTTCACATACACACTCTTAGTATAGCTACACCACATCAGGCCAGGGTTAGGGCGAGATTGCGCCTTAAAGAGAGCACAGTCGCGGAGCCAGTCTGGAGGTGGAGTTAGTAGTGGGTGGAACACGATAGAACGGAGTGGAAGAAAGTGAAACTAGGCAGAACAATTAAGAGAGAGAACAAGGAAGCAGTGGAAGGGAGAGGTCCTGAGGACTGGAGCCAGAGGAGTTCGTCCTAGGACAAGATGGAGAATCAGAAAGAAAAGTAAGAAGGGGTCCTAGAGGCATGGGCAGTGGGAAGCCCACCCATGGGCTCGCATCCACAGCTGACACACCAGTGTGGAGGGACTGGGCCGCAAAGAGGGACAGGCCCCTAGACTAGTGGAGACAATCAGCTCAGCTAGCAAACCGGAGGGTGAGGGTAACTTCATGTGCTGAAGCCACAGCCACACGCGAAGCTGCTTGAAAAGGTGACCACAGAGGTTCAGGGGACAGGGCAGAGAAGCCTTCCAGACCAAGCCCATGGACACTGGCTCAGGGCAATGTGTGTGAGGTGCAAGACAGAAGGGCGAAGCCAGTGCAGGAAGACTACCAGGAAAGGGATACAGAAAGGGACACAGATTCTGTGCCTCCGAACTACCTGGAGACCAGCTGGATCCCGTCACAGCAAGACTCCGCACTCCAAGGGCAGTATTTCACCGGCCGTGATAATCTGGAACTGCCAAACTGTGAGTAAAAAACCTAATTACTGCATACCGCTGTGTCCTTGATTAATTGCCTCCGCCGGCAGCCCCACGCTGCTCAAACACTTCATCAACTAACAACTGCCTACGGCTGCCCTGGGGCCCAGCTCCACCTGTGGGGAGCTGTACCATCTTAGCTGCGTCACCATCTGCCCCAGAGGTCCCATCCAGCAGCGTCTGTCCGAAGACCACAGGTGGCGTCACAAATCATTATCCCCTGTAAATCTATATGTGACACCCTGGTCTATCAGGTCGTCACAGGGTATTGTGCAATCTGCCCTTCTGCACAGTATCAGCATCCTCCTTGGTTACGGATCCCTGTTCTTTGGTGTTGCGAAGATCAAAGCCAGATAAAAACCCTAGGAACACTTTACTCCACAACCACCAGACACACCATTGGGGGGCCTGAAGGGACTAGGGCCGCCCATTTGGGGGTTGGTAGGGGGAAAGTGAAAAAGTGAGAGGAGAAGTGAAAAAGGAGAGAAAGGAGTAGGAGTGAGGAGTGGTCACTCTGAGGGGAGAGGTCACCAGTTTGGAGAAGGGCTCCTGAGGACTACTAGGTGGTAGACGTTGGTCTGGGCCTGGTAGGAGCTGGAACCTCGGTCGCAGGGGATCGTGTCAATGGGCACGGATTGCTGAGGAGGGCAGCCGGCGGCCTTGAGCCATCTCCGGGCAGGGGCCAGGGCACGACGGGGTATGTGGACCCTAGGCCGAGAAGTAGCTTCAGGTGTCCTGGTAATTTACCCGATGGGGGTGAAGCTTTAAAGATTCATCCGTCACCCGCTCCAAAATCTGGGTACTAGCGCAACGAGGGGATAGGATTTGGTGGACTGTATTTTGGCAAAAGTCCTAAGTGTGAACCCTGAGAGCAAGCTCACTCCGTTAGCAATACGGGTGAGCGGGACCTGATTAGTTCCACACTATAAGGTCCAACAGTGCAGAATGTGCCACGGAAAAGGCCACAGGCTAACAAGCAACACCAAGGGCACAGATCCAAGCGTGCTCCCTCCTTGCTGCAGCGGTGCTCCGAATTCTGGTTTACAAGCTGTCGGTGTCAGTATTCTTAGACTGAGTACGCGGAAACCCTTCCTTTTCCCCAATGGCACCCCTTCACTACCACCACCGGGCCCCGGGGCACAACCCCCTTACCCACGGAGGGGTTAGACACCTTGCTGCCATACCACCGCCACTGGGCTTCCCAACAGCAGCCATTGGGCTTTGTAGTGCAGGGAGATGGGTGGCCGTCTGAGAGCTGCGCGCCCGGTTGGACTGGGGGATGTTACTCACAATTTGCTTTGCAAGAAAACTCAGTCAGGAATTAACCAGAAATTGCCGGTGTCCGTAGCCTTTGGTACGGAGGGTGTTCGGATCCCACACCCAGTACAGCAGGGCCCTTTCTCTCTCTGTCCACTACTATAAGAAGCCTCAACTCCTCGGCTTGAATTGGGGAGTCCACTCCCCAGCAATGATCCGGAGCCTGATTACTATGCCGGCGGGCCACTACCCTGCCCCGGCCACCTTGGCTCCTTCCCACCGCTCTACTCCTTCCAGCAATCCTGAGCTCGCTTCCACACTCCATAGCAGCCGGGAGCTTTCACACTCCTGTCTGCTCTGCTGCCTCTCCTCTCACACTCTGCACCAGCCCCTCCCCTGCTGCTCAGTTTAGCTCTTACACTGGGGGGGAGGGGTGTGTCTGTAGTGTGGCACCCCAGGGTTGCCACAGTAACAACACAAAGGGTTAACTCCCCACACACAACACCAAGACCTCCTGGCCAGAAGGGGGAGACCAAGCTGCTTCCCTGTATATTCTGGTGGGGGGAGGAAATGGTCAGTAGTTTCAGTTTGGAAGTTCAGTGCAGAGCACTGAGGAGAAAGGATCTGCAGGTTGGAAGCTGGCTTTAGCTCACCTCAGGATCCACTGACCAATTCCAGGCCTAAGCCGAGGGTCTGAGGAAAGGAGACAGAGTACAAAGAGGAACATTCCTGGGAGACAGAGCATTGCAGAGCTCACCCCAGTGGAGCACACAGAACGGATGCTGGATCCGAGACTGCAGGTTACATACTGTACAGTTACCACCAGAGAAGTGAGGATTCCACATTCTCTATCTGTACCACAGACACAAGCAACATAGGAGAGTTCAGGAACATACTAGGAAGGACTCGAGTTGCCTGTCAGGTCGGTACCTAGGAGCAGAGCAGAGCCCGGCTGGCTAGTTCACACAGCAGCAGGGCCACAGACACAAAGTGCAGGCAAGGAAGCCAAAACGGCCCGGCTGGGTGGGAGAAACCCTGAACCCCTCACAGACTCGGTATTCAGCAGAGTACTGTCCACGATCATCAGTAAAGGACAAAGAAACTGCAAAACCGTGAGTCTGCCTGTTTATTGTGCTCATGTCCTGCACTCCCCCCATAGACTAACACACTGCCCCGGGGAAAAGGCTCTACCCGTGGGGAGCCGTCCCATCTCAAGCTGCCTTCCATCACCCCCGGAGGTTCTGCAGCAGCGGTGGTCATCTCTGATCACATTCCACGGGTGGCGTCACGAACATAACCCCCCTTTTTATTGTGGAACCAGGGAGCACGGACCGGGTCACGATACCGTGATCCCCTTTCCAGAAGCAACCCCTTGGCCCGGTTCTGGGTATCCCCTTAACCCCTGGCGACACAACTTTGGCGTCACGAACAGGATGCGGACTGGACCCGGCTGCAACCCGGGTGACGTGTGCCTGTAAAGACTTATTGCATCGCATAAAAGACTTGCTCTGTGAATTGTTGCAACAAAGAACGGACTTTAAACTTTGCAAAGATACCTGGAAAAATCCAAAAACATCATTGGTAAAATTTTCCAGGCGCCATCTTTAATCGTGCCATTAGCTGCTACACGCGGGAAAACATCGCGCCTAAACTAAGACTCCGCCCACTGCTTGCAGAGGAGGTGTGCTCAGTGCTGCGACCCGAACGAAAACGCAGAAAAGTGTCCCAGGCTTGCTGTCAAGAAGACTGGTGAAATTAACTAAGGGGGCGCAAAGATGTCGCAGCAGGGAGACGCTGTTGTACCCGGCGGTGCAGCGGCACCTATCATGCCGTTCCTGATGCCGTACACCCCGGGTGCAGTGTGGCTGCCGCAGTACTCAGGTGAGCCCAACACACTTAATGACTTTATCGGAAAGCTAAAAATCTACTACAGCATGTACCCCCTGACAGAAGCCCAGCGTGTTGGTATGCTTATGGGACAGTTAACTGGCAATGCCCACCCGGAGGCTACATCCTGGCCGGACGATGCAAAGGACACTGTAGAGCATATAATAGCTGGACTAAAAGCAGCTTTTGAATCCACTGCTGGCAGCCGGCTAAAATGAGGTTCTTTGGATGCAAGCAAAAACCTAGAGAGAGCGCAAGAGACTTTGCCTTAAACTTGCAGGAGGCGCTCAGAGCACTTAAATTAGCAGAACCTGCCTTAGCCCCTGGAGCAGATAAGCTGCTGATAGACCAATTCCTGGATGGACTCTCATCCCCTTCCCACCGGGGACAACTGAGCATGATGGTGATCCAGGATCCAGGACTAACATTTGCCCAGCTAAAGGATAGAGCCATCCGCCTCCAGCAGGTGGAGGAGCCGCAGGATATAGACTCTGTTCAACACCTTACAGTGGCACCCCAGCAACCAGTAGTGCCGGTGACATCGGCCATGTCAGCGGCTGCTGCTAACCACCTGGAGCCGATCACTAATGAGGCTCTACATCAAAGGCTTGATGCCCTGACAGACACTGTTGCTTCCATGGCTAGAATCGTCCAGGAGCTGCGTGGATCCAAGTCTGCACCAAAGATTGAGCTGGCGACCAGCAAGGAGGATGTCCCATGGATGAGGCCTAGGAGATACCAAGCGACGAGAGGACAACCCAGCGACCGCTACCAGCCGGATGGACAGCCCATTTGCCGCCGTTGCAATGAGCCAGGTCACTTTGCCCGTGAATGTGCTTTAAATGGGGATCCCCTGGGGAGGCGGGCCGCTCCTCAGGAATGAACTCTCAAGGTCCCTCACCCTGGCACGAAAAGTATGTGGGGGGACGTCAAGTCATCCCCATCGTGCTGGATGGCATTCCGCTCAACGCCTTGCTGGACACTGGTTCCCAAATAACATCAATTCCGCATGTCCTTTATAAGAGGTACTGGGCTGATTCAGACGTTAGCAGTGGTCCATCTAATGTTGCATTGAATATATGGGCTAGCAATGGTGAATTAGTACCACAGATTGGTTTCAGAGAAATGACCATTAAGATTGGGAGAGTAGAATTGCAGAATCAGGGTATTATCATTGTTGATGTCGACCGGCGAGAACGTGAACCAACTATGCTGCTAGGAATGAATGTAATTGAAAATTGTTTTGCAGAGGTAATTACTGTCTTGCAGCAGATCGCCGAGACTGCCAAACCTGGGCAACAGAGACTCCTGCAGAAGGAAATTAAAGCCTTGATGCTGAAGCAGCAGGTAGAAATGTCAGGAGGTGAAATTGGCAGTGCAAGGGTAAGTGACCCAATACCTATTGTAATTCCTCTCAAAACAGAAATGCTGGTCTGGTGTAGAGCTGCAATAGGCATCAGAGGGCGAGACTATCAGGCCCTGGTAGAACCCGTGTACTCAGACAGTAGGCCCACTGTACTGACGGCCAGAGGAATAGTTGAGGTACACAGGGGGAGAGTGCCAATACGCCTTCTAAATTGTGGGGAAGATGAGGTCACCCTACCTAAGTATGCTACCATGGCTAAGCTATATACGGTTGATAACAACGCCATCACCACCGTTGAGCCCTTGAAGCCGTCAAATCAGGCGGAGGACAATGGCTCAGAGGGAAAGCTGGAGGATTGGTGCCAAAAGCTACATGTAGGTACCGATTCTACACCCTCCCATCAAAAGCATGGAGTATACAGGGTAGTGAATGAATATGAACAAATATTCAGCAAACACCCATTAGACTTTGGGCAGATCAAAGGGGTAGAGCACACTATACCCACAGGTAACCATCCACCCATAAAGGAGAGGTATAGAACAGTACCACCGGCTCACTACCAATGCGCCAAAGACATGCTCAAAGAAATGAAAGAAGCAGGGGTAATAAGAGACAGTTGTAGCCCCTGGGCAGCCCCACTAGTGCTAGTTAGAAAAAAATATGGGACCATGAGGATGTGCGTAGACTACAGACAGATCAACCGCATTACACACAAGGATGCATACCCATTACCTAGGATAGAAGAGTCATTGGCTGCATTAAAATCCGCTACTTACTTTTCCACCCTAGATCTGACTAGTGGGTATTGGCAAGTTCCTGTGGCAGAGGCTGATAAGGAGAAGACAGCATTCACCACGCCGATGGGCCTCTGTGAGTTCAATTGTATGCCGTTTGGACTCTGCAACGCTCCTGGTACCTTCCAGCGACTGATGGAGTGCTGCCTAGGACATAAGAACTTCGAAATTGTCCTCCTGTACCTGGATGACATCATAGTCTACTCCAAGACCTATGAACAGCATCTACAAGACCTGGCAGAAGTGTTTGAAGCCTTATCCAGATACGGCATGAAAATCAAGCCATCCAAGTGTCACCTTCTAAAGCCAAGGGTACAGTACCCGGGACATGTCGTGAGCTCAGAAGGGGTAGCACCAGATCCTGAAAAGGTTACCGTGATCAGAGATTGGCCGAGACCCACTAGCGTGAAAGAGGTGAGGCAATTCCTGGGACTGGTGGGCTACTATAGAAGATTTATAAAAGGGTTCACGAAGCTAGCAGCTCCCCTACAAGACATCCTGGTAGGACAGTCAAAGAAGTCTGCAGCCCGAAATCCTCCTTTCCAGTGGAGTGATGAGAGAGAAGAGTCCTTTAAGAAGTTGAAGTGGGCACTGACAGGAGAAGAGATCCTGGCATATCCAGATTACCATCAACCCTTCATTTTGTACACGGATGCCAGCAACGTAGGACTGGGAGCAGTATTGTCTCAAAAGCAGGAAGGCAAGGAGAAAGTTATTGGCTTTGCAAGCAGGAAGCTCCGGCCTACAGAAAGAAACCCAGAGAATTACAGCTCCTTCAAGTTAGAACTACTGGCAGTAGTTTGGGCTGTAACAGAGCGTTTCAAACACTACCTGGCAGCTGCAGAATTTACCATCTTTACTGACAACAATCCGTTGACCCACCTGGACTCTGCAAAATTAGGTGCGCTGGAACAGCGATGGATAGCCCGACTGTCAAACTACAACTTTGTCATCAAGTACAGGGCAGGCCACAAGAATGGGAATGCAGATGCCTTATCCCGGATGCCACACTCGGGGAACGTGGAAGAGGAACCGGAGGGACTGGAAGAAATTGAGCTGCCGGCCTTTCACCGTCCTAAGGTGGGACAGTATCAACCAAGTGTCTACCAAAAACAACAGCAGGCAACTCTCAACCCATTAGCACACCACGGATGGGCTGACACACAAGACAGCGATCCAGCTGTGAAGCTAGTGAAAACTGCTTACACAACAAGGTGCATACCCTAATCAGAATTCCCCAGCTGAGACACAACATCTCTGGAAAGAGAGAGGTAAATTGTTCCTGTACCAAGGGAAGCTCTGTAGAAGGCACACCAATCCAAAAACACATGAGTTGGTCTGGCAGATCATCGTGCCCAAGAGAGACGTCAAGATGGTTCTGGAAGCTTACCACAACGGTGCTGGTCATTTTGGTTGGAAAAAGTTGGAAGTGCTCTTAAGAGAAAGATTCTACTGGGTTGGCATGAGAAAATCAATTGAAGATTGGTGTAGAAAATGCGGACCGTGCAACCTCAGAAGAAAGGATCAACAGAACCAGAGAGCTCCACTCCAGTCCATAGTAACCAAGCAACCACTCGAGCTAGTCGCATTAGACCACGTCAAGTTGTCACCAAGCCGGTCCGGCTATGTCTATGCCTTAACCATCGTGGACCATTACTCACGCTTCTTAGTGGTGGTACCCGTGAAAGACCTTACAGCTAGAACAGCAGCTAAAGCATTCCAGATGTACTTTTGCAGACCCCATGGTTACCCAGAACAAGTCCTTGCAGATCAAGGTCCAGCTTTCGAATCACAGATCTTCCAAGAATTCTGCAACATGTATGGCTGTAAAAAGATCCGCACAACAGCATACCATCCCCAAACAAATGGCTTATGTGAGAAGATGAACCATATTGTGATTGACCTGTTGAAGACCTTACCAGAGTCAGAAAAAAATCAATGGCCAGAGAAATTGCCAGACTTGGTGGACTTGTACAATCATGTCCTGGTGAGTTCTACAAACTGCACCTCCGCTTACCTCATGCGTGCAAGGCCCGGTAAACTGCCAATTGATTTAGATATGGGAATTCTGAAGCCAGATGCGGAAGTTCAAGAATCCAATTGGGATACCCTACGTCAGCAGCAGTATCGCCAAGTACAAGAGTGCGTAGAGAAAAGTCTCCAACAAGCTATGGGAAGACAGGAGAGAACCTTTGACCAGCATGCTCTAGCAACCCCATTGCAACCTGGTGACCACGTTCTCAAGAGGAAACGGTGCACAAACAAATTGGATAATCAGTGGGAAACCACCCCATATACAGTCTTACCATCCAGTATGGATAATCCCAAAGTGTGTCTCATCAGTAAGGATGAAGGAAGGACATCAGCTGTCGTGTCAAGAGATCAACTCAAACCGTGTCCTGAAACCCTGAAGACACCAGAAGTAACCTTACCCGTACAGGTACAACCTGTCAAGAAGGAAGAAGATGTATTCCATACAGTATTAGGAGATTTCCCAAAAACATGGCCAAATTACTATGGAGCAGTAGTAGTCCCAATGATCGCCTTCCCTCAAGTGGTGGAACCACAATCAGAACCCATACCACAAGAAGTCTCAAGACAAGAAGAACTGGAAGTCGAAACAGTAGAGAAAGAACAGATTCCTAGTCCCAGTGAGCTTGCCAGTCCTACAGTCAGCCCCCCATCCTCACAAGTACCAGAAACACCAAATAGGTACACTTCCACCCACACCATTATGCTAAGTACACCCAGTACACCAGCAGTACGCAGGTCACAGCGTAGTACTCAGGGTCAGATACCAGCAAGATATAAAGACTAATGTGAAATTGCATATAAAATGTACATATGTTATAATGTTTATATGAAAAACCGTAACAGTTTAGTATACAGAAAAGGTGAGAGAAGAGTGGTGTAAGGTGGCAGCACGGAGAGTTACAACTTGATCACATTGTTGGTGGCCCGAGGGCCGTGAGGTCTACTGCACTTACGACCAGAGTAGAGACACCTTTAAGAAGTGTTTGTTGATTGAAATGTTTATTTAATTGCAACGTTAAGACCAAAAGCCCAGTACCTACAGAGACTATACTGTATGACCACTTACATATTTATGAACATTTTGGACTCTTTTTGAGCTTTAAGGTTTTTGTATTTTTTCCTTTTGAGACTCTGTATTTATATATACACTTGTTGTTGATAACTTATTTGTCTTTTCTTCACTAAGGGGGAATGTGGCACCCCAGGGTTGCCACAGTAACAACACAAAGGGTTAACTCCCCACACACAACACCAAGACCTCCTGGCCAGAAGGGGGAGACCAAGCTGCTTCCCTGTATATTCTGGTGGGGGGAGGAAATGGTCAGTAGTTTCAGTTTGTGAGTTCAGTGCAGAGCACTGAGGAGAAAGGATCTGCAGGTTGGAAGCTGGCTTTAGCTCACCTCAGGATCCACTGACCAATTCCAGGCCTAAGCCGAGGGTCTGAGGAAAGGAGACAGAGTACAAAGAGGAACATTCCTGGGAGACAGAGCATTGCAGAGCTCACCCCAGTGGAGCACACAGAACGGATGCTGGATCCGAGACTGCAGGTTACATACTGTACAGTTACCACCAGAGAAGTGAGGATTCCACATTCTCTATCTGTACCACAGACACAAGCAACATAGGAGAGTTCAGGAACATACTAGGAAGGACTCGAGTTGCCTGTCAGGTCGGTACCTAGGAGCAGAGCAGAGCCGGCTGCCTAGTTCACACAGCAGCAGGGCCACAGACACAAAGTGCAGGCAAGGAAGCCAAAACGGCCTGGCTGGGTGGGAGAAACCCTGAACCCCTCACAGACTCCGTGGACAGTACTCTGCTGAATACCATCATCAGTAAAGGACAAACAAACTGCAAAACCGTGAGTCTGCCTGTTTATTGTGCTCGTGTCCTGCACTCCCCCCATAGACTAACACACTGCCCTGGGGAAAAGGCTCTACCCGTGGGGAGCCGTCCCATCTGAAGCTGCCTTCCATCACCCCCGGAGGTTCTGCAGCAGCGGTGGTCATCTCTGATCACATTCCACGGGTGGCGTCACGAACATAACCCCCCTATTTATTGTGGAACCAGGGAGCACGGACCGGGTCACGACATCGTGATCCCCTTTCCAGAAGCAACCCCTTGGCCCGGTTCTGGGTATCCCCTTAACCCCTGGCGACACAGTAGAACTGTACCAGTGTGGGATCAAATTACCAAGGAGGATTAGATGCATCTGTGAATCCCTGGTTTTGCCAGGGCGTCACATGTCCATGCGACCCCCCCCCCCCCTCCCGGATCTGGAGACCCCTTGAGCCACTTCGGCTCCGGATCCGAGCGGCTCGGCCACTGACATGGGGGAGATACATATATATTCCCTCATCATTTAATTAACAACACTGCCAGGGTCACTGAGTCGGGCCCTGCTGCTGTGACCTCCCAAACAGAACAGTGGCCCGGTTCAGAGTGCCCCCGAATGGCCATGGTGGGCGTGTTACAGACATTTGGTATCTCTGCATGCAGAATCACCCAATCTATCAAAATATGAAATCAATTAATCTGATCGTTTTTTTCCTTTTGGCGAGAAAAAAAATTCCAAATGCCAAAATTGTTTTTTAGTTGCCACTAGAGATGAGAGAATACCCTGATATTTGTATTCACTATACTCATAACGAATACTTTGTAATATTTGTGTATTCATTACAAATAGCGAGTACAATGCAAGTCAATGGGAAATGCGAGTAATTTTCTGCTAGACCCAACTGAGGTCTGGGGGCCTGAGGAAAAGGCTGAAATGCATGGTAAAGTGATGAAACTCAATGAGGAGAGCCTGTAGAATATGCCTGCATGCATTTCTGACTTATATATGATTGCTGGGACCCCCTGAAGCCACACGGTGCACCTTCTCAAGTGAATATGAGCTTTACAAGTTGCATGTACACCAACTCATACTCTGGCTCACGTTTGTTTGTTTTTTTACCTTCTGAAGTAGGTACAGCAAGTTAGGGTGTGTTTTGAGAAATTTCTGAACTAGGTTGCCGATCTTGAAAGCCACCACCAGGTAACTCCCATGATCGCAGACAACCAGCCCGGGTTGGGGGTGCAGCGGGGCGACCCCCTGATCGGTCTGTTTTTTTTTTGTTTTTTTTTTTTTTTTTATACCTTGCCACAGCTCTGCTGCAGTGTTTAATTTCTGACCTAAACAGATCAGCTTCAGCAGAGCGTGTTGCCAATTTACCGATGCGCTGCGCCACAGTTCCAGGTTCACCCAGTGTGCCGTGACAGATATGTATCGTCCCTGTCCACATCAACTTGTCCACGTGTCTGTTAGGTGGACCTTCCAGGTTATGGCGTTGGTCAGAGCATGGTTGAGATTTTAACGTGCTTGTGTAACGCGGGGACTGCACACCGGGCAAAATAGCGGCGGCTGAAAACACTGTTTCCGTGATCTCTTAGCTGTAGCTGACCCACGATACACAGTGTTCCCACAAGTCTAAGGGGCCCTTTACACACTACGACATCGCAGGTGCGATGTCGGTGGGGTCAAATCGAAAGTGACGCACTTCCGGCGTCGCTCTCGACATAGTAGTGTGTAAATCGTTTTAACTATGATTACCGAGCGCAAAAGCGTCGGTATCGTATGATCGGTGTAGTGTCGGTCATTTTTATTCTTTTGGCTGCAGCTACGGTATGATGTTGTTCCTCGTTCCTGCGGCAGCACACATCGCTGTGTATGAAGTCTCAGGAGCGAGGAACATCTCATACCTGCGTCCCATCTGCAATGCGGAAAGAAAGAGGTGGGCGGGATGTTTGTCCCGCTCATCTCCGGCCCTCCGCTTCTATTGGCCACTTGCCGTGTGACGTCGCATGACCCGCCCCCTTAGGAAGGAGGCGGGTCGCCAGCCAGAGCGACGTCGCAGGGCAGGTAAGTGCATGTAAAGCTGCCGTAGCGATAATATTCGCTACGGCAGCTATCACAAGATATCGCAGCTGCGACGGGGGCAGGGACTATTGCACTCGGCATCGCAGCATTGGCTTGCGATGTCTTAGTGTGCAAAGGGCCCCTAAATGGCAACATCTCCAAGGCTAGCAATTTGGCAATGTGCGAGTTTAGGTTTTGTGCATGAGGGTGTGTGGCTGGTGTGAGGTAAATCCAGAGATGATGATAAATTATGATCCAGTCACTCCTGACAGGACATCCCCCCCCCCCCCTTCTTCACACATCACCTAAATCCTTTAATGACTAGAGTCAAGAGAAAAGTTTCACACCTCAGTCACATAGCAGAGGCAGTCTCCTCTGATATGGAGATTAGATGAGCTGTGAACAATGGACACAGGATGACCCCCTGCTGTGACCATGCCACAGGAGTTCCTATTTCATTACAAGGCTATGGAAGCCCCCCAGACAGGAAGACTCCGATAAAATATGGTTAATATCTTGTGAGCCATATTTCCGATTAAAAACGGCAACCATAAAAATGGTGTCTCCGCATGCGGACGATGCTGGCACACCTTTTTTATGGGAGTGGGACCTGGGGAAGTACCCCCAGGCGTGCTATCGGCCAGTTGGGAATCCGCAGACCAGCCATGTGTGGTATCATTTTGCAGCTAAATTCTTGACTGCCTGGGAATGTTATAGGCGGACGCCAATGCTCTCATTTTGACAAAGTTATGAATAATAAATCCCTTGGGAATATTACTCTGACTCAAAGCCGGGGGAGTGGCAGTGCTTCCCTGTGAGGTCACAAAGGTAGGAGGAAACCTGGATTTGCCCAGGTTGATAACCCCAATTCGGCCATTTTCCAGTTTTCTTTGCTCGGGGGCCTGGTCGGGAAAGACCTGTGAGGGAGTTCCGGAAACCTGGTCTAACAGCGCCCCCTGTGGCCAGACGCACAAGGTAACTGCTTGAATTGTATGCCTGCTTGCAATCCATATCTTGTATATGTACTCTGACTCATCTATGTATATATTCAGTAGAACCCCTATTGTATATACTGTAGTTTCTAGTGTGCCTTAGGCTGATTAAATTATATAATTAATCTTGGGCTGTTCTGTTATCTCGATCGTGAATCCCACGTCCGTGTGTTCGGCTAATAGTTACCGTAAATCGGTTGGTGGCAGCAAGTTTGTGCCAGGGATCATTGTGGGGCAGCCAGTGAGATTTGGGGAGGTTTTTATATATTCCGTCCGTGGAGGTCGGGGGAATATATACCCTACTCTCACCGGGAGCCCTTCAAGCATCGGCACAGTAGAATAGCGGCCTCCTTGCTTATTTTCAGGCAATTCCATAATTGGCCTGACTATAAGAGGGGCGCTAGAGAGCGCGTCACATGCTCAGTTTGTCGGTCGGGAGGTATAAAGGAGGGGTGTACGCCCGCTTGTTACCCCCCGATCGTGACATATTGGTGGCAGGCAGTGGGATTTCTGAGTGATTCCAGCGGCTGTTCGTGCCTGAGAGCTTGGAAAGGAAGCGTAAATACCCAGCTGTCATGGACAACTGGACGCTTTGCTAGGACAAAGAAGTGGCTGTGGTTGATGTTTGCTGTGTCTGTGTAATCGCAGCTTGTGGGCAGGATGTTTGAGCGCCTGCTTCCTGGACAGCAGATTGTGAAAGACGTAGCACTGGCAACATGACAGTGGTTTAACCCGCAGACATAAATTTGGTACCCTGCTGTTCCGCCCACCTGTCTGTCTGCAGTTTCCAACATCATGTCTGCTCTCTGTTTGAAACTTAACCTTTCCAAAACTGAACTACTTTTATTCCCTCCATCTATTAAACCTTCCTAAACCTGACATCTCTCTCTGTGGGTGGTACCATGATAGTAACTCCTAGGCAGCTGGGTCACTGTCCTGGGGGTTATGCTCGACACTGATTTCTCCTTCACCTTCTATATACAACTTCTTGCCTGCTCCTGTTGCTTGCACCTAAAGAACATCTCTTGAATCCGCCCCTTTCTTACCATGGAAACCATAAAAACCCTCACCATGGCCCTGATCCACTCCCACCTTGACTACTGCAATTCTCTGTTAATTGGTCTCCCCTTAACTAGACTCTCTCCTCTACTCTGTGCCAGTCATTGCACTGGCTGCCCATATATCACAGGATCCAATTCAAATTGCTTGTACTCACCCACAAAGCTTTCCAAACTGTGGAACCCTCCTACATCTCCACCCTCATCTGTCTATCACCCTACCCATTTTCAAAGCTCCGCAAATGACTTTCAACTAACATTCACACTAATCCAAACCTCCCACTCCCGGATCCAAGACTTCTCCAGAGCTGCACCAATCCTCTGCAATGCTCTGACCCAAGAAAACCCACACCATACACAGCTCCATAAATCACATCTTTTTAGGCTGACCTATCAGATGAATTAAATTCTTAGTCCCTCTACTACTTCTTACAACATAATTATCCATCAAACTCCCCCGCACCGAAAAGCATCTCAAAGATTGGCTGAATGGTTCAGGCAACCTTTATCTCTCCTGCATTTCTTTGAGATGGCTGGATTGTCATTGCAAATGAGCAGTGCACCTGTACCTTGTCACCCCCCCCCCCCCCCCGACCCCCATTGTAGATGTAAGCTCTCATGATCAGGTTTGTCTATCTTGCTACAGTTCTTGTATTTTCTATAACTGTTACTTGCTTGTATATGAACCTCTGAATTGTAAAGCACTGTGGACTATGTTGGCGCTATAGAAATAGATTGTTGTTGTTGTTATTATTACTACTACGACTACTACTACTACTGGGGTGCTTGGCTGCCATGTGGTTCCACATACTCATACTGATGGTGCTCAGGTTGCCTTTTCCCTGGCCTCTGCTCAACTTGGTATGGCGAATACTATAGGTTACAATGTTTTTCTCTGTAGGACTTTCAGAAAAAAACTTTAACAGTGGCTGAACGCTCCCTTACCTTGACTTGGGCCATAGTGGGGGTGCTCTTTGGAGCAGTTGACCCAGTTCTCACTCTGGGCAAACCACTACTCCTTGGTGCCTGTGTTGGTGCTACATATCCATCATCTTCTGTGTTGCTGCACTGGCTATGCATGTCAATGGTCCAGTTAAGATCAGTGGACTCATCATTGACCACCTCGTCTTCCATCTCATCCTCCTTCCCAGTTGAGATTGTACGCTGACCTGATGGCAACTGTGTCTCATCATCAGCCTCCACCTCTGGAGACAGTCAGGTTCCTCAAACTGGCTTTCTTCTGGCCGTAGGTGCTCAAATACTTGAGTCAACACACGCCACTTCTCCTCATGTCCCTCTTCAATGCTGCACGGTGAGATGCCAGAGCCAACCAAAGGATACGTACAAAACAGATACTCAGAGTGGCCAAGCTTGGGGTCATGTCTCCTGTGACGCCCTGGACTAGCCAGGTAGTCACAGATAGGCCCCGCACAACACCTGTCCCCTAAAAAGGTAACAGCAGCCAACCTTAACCTAGTCACCTCCCTCAGGCCATGCCCACCAAGGAGTCCAGAGGGCCTGAGGCAGGAAAAAGCAGTGAAGTGAAGTTGGTCGTAGCCCTGGTACCGTGGCTAGGAGGCAGATGGTGGCCTAGTCTGCAGGAGCCGGGAAGACTGCTCGGTGGAACTGTGGTGGACCGGGACAGGGTAGTGGCCCGCCGGTACCGACCCGGGGAACCAACTCGGAAACCGGAGCACCAGGGGGGTACTCAGACCCAGAACAAGGCCCAGAAGCCACTGGACCAAGTCGAATTTACTGATTGAGGTCTGGACTATAGGTCCTTTCCCATCCCAAGTCCCGACTGAAGACAACAGCCCACTGAGGGGGTTAGAAAGCCACTTCACAGGCATAGAGATCCCATGGGCCAGCGTCTGCGGGCAAACGGGCTCCACCAACACATACACAGCCAGGGAGCGGACTCCCGTTGCTGAAGCACAGGCAGTCTACACAAACACAACATGGTGCAGCAGAAAGGCCAAGACCACCAACCCGGGTGGGGGACCAGACGCAGCCAGCTGCGGGCACCGACCACCATCAACTTTGTTTACCAGAGACTTGTGTGTGTCAATAATCGTGAGTACAACAGTGCCATCCGGCCGCGCACCGCCCTGCACCGCCCAGCCACTACTCCCCCCAAACGGGTCCCGGGGCAACCATCCCTGCCCACGGAGGGGTTAACATCTTGCTGCAGGTGCCCCCATAACTGCAGCGGTGGTATCTACACCTTCACCACGTCCCATGGGTGGCGTCACAAACTCAAAAAACACGGCTCCGGCTGTACACCTACCTAACCACCCCCATCGAGATCGCCAGCAACCCCTTGCAGAGCAACGTGACCCCCGAGTCCGGAGGCGCTCGAGCCACCCACCAAACGAGCCCGGATCCAATCGGCTCGGCTGCAGCCGAGCGCGGAGCGGTACATTCCTATGACTGATGATGGGGGGAGGGGGGAAGAGGAGAACCAGGTTGGGGATTCGATGGGCCAGCCTTCTGTGTATCCACAATTTCAGAAAGTGAGGACAGGGCACTACGCAATACATGGAAATGCAACTGGCCTCAGCCATCAGACACATTTAGCGTTTTACCGCTATTTGCAGCAAACTTCTGGCAGCAGGAATACCGACAGTGAAAATAAATTATTCACAGCTACAGGGTGCTCTTTCAAAAAGGAACAGCATAATCCAAGGTATTTTAGCAGTAGAAAAAATGAAAAGCACTCACGCTGTGGCAAGCAGGGAAGGGGGTAGGACGGAGCAGCACGTCAGACGACGGCCGTTTCACACTCTATAGTAGTGCTTCGATGGGTCTAACAGCTAGTGACATCATATCCTAGATATTTAAATCAGCTGTTCACGCTATCAAATGTCAGTGAAAATTAAAAACATATTAAAAACAATATCACTATGATGTACAATAGTAGATAAAAAGTGTCAGAACAGTGACTTTCACAATGAAAACTATCCCAAGAAAACGATCAAATCATTTTTATCATAAAGCCTATAGGACTCGTAGCATGGTACTTAATGATATGTTGTGCCTCCCTGCGAAGGAGTAATTTATGGGTGTCTCCACCCCTTGCTGGTGTTTCAACCAGCTCCAAACCAGCGAATCTTAGTAAATTGCAGTCTGCATTATGTGTTTCTTTCATATGATTTATTAATTTTGTGGCACCTATCCCTGAGGCAATCGAGTTTCGGTGCTCCCTAAAACTAATGAATAATGGTCTAATAGTCTTTCCAATATAGAAAAGTCCACATGGACAAAAGACAATATAGACCACCATTCTCGTTTTACATGTAATTAACAGTTTAGTGGTATGCCAGACATCACCTATTCTGAAAGTTTTATCTGTAATATGGTATTGACAAAATGAGCAATTACCGCATTTATAATTGCCCACGGGTCCTATACGGTGCAGCCAAGTGTTAGGGGGAATATAGCGTTTTTTAACCAGTAAGTCACCAATGTTTTTACTGCATCTATATGTGATCAAGGGTCTATTTTTAGCTATTTCTGACATTTCTTTTTCCTTCTCAGTGCCAGTTTTTATTAATGATGGATCTAATAATTTTGTCCATTGGACCCTATTTAAAGTTAAATACAAAACGTTCTTGGGGGTTTTTTTTACAAATTTTCTGGGTATTATCATTATTCAAATTACCTTATCTTGGTTTATTTTGGAGGGTTTTTACTTTTGCTCGTTGTTGCGCTCTATCTATATCTAATAGAGGGTAACCCCGTTCTAGAAACCTTTTTGTTTCAAATCATTTATTTGTTCAGTTAATCTTACTGGATCATATTTATCCTATATACCCTTAAAAATTGGCTGTACGGTATTGATTTAAGGACATGTGCGGGATGTGCGCTGCTATGGTGCAGTAACATATTAACCACAGTGGGTTTTCTGTATAGTTCGCAAGTAATTTTACCATCAGTCACCGATAATTTTACATCAAGAAATTCAACATCTTGTCCCCCAAATGAATTGGTGAAAAACATGTATTTATTTGTGGTATTCAAGTAGGAGACAAATGACTCCAGGTCTCCTTCATCCCCATCCCATATAATTAAAGCGTCATCAACAAAACGCAAATATTTTTTTATGTATTTAATATATGGGTTTTTGATGTCATAGATCAGATCTTCCTCAACTGCTGCCAAAAATAAATTTGCTAAAGTGCATGCAACCGGGATCCCCATAGCTACTCCACTATGCTGTAGGTGATATTGTTTTTAATGTTTTTAATTTTCACTGACATTTGATAGCTGATTTAAATACCTAGGATTAGTATGTTAATATGTTACTGAACCATAGCAGCGCACATCCCGCACATGTCTTTAAATCAATACCGTACAGCCAATTTTTAAGGGTATATAGGATAAATATGATGTCACTAGCTGTTAGACCCGTCGAAGCACTACTATAGAGTGTGAAACGGTTGTCTGACGTGCTGCTCCGTCCTACCCCCTCCCCTCTTGCCACAGCATGTTAAATTGCACATGTGAATAAACACCCGTCTATTGCATAGCAACTATCGGTGAGTGTTTTTAATTTTTTCTTCTCTGTATTCACAGTTCACTGTGTGGTCGTGAAAGATTTTTTGCTGCTTGAGAAATGCGAAGAGGCCTTGTCTGCCATCCAAGACAAAATCTTCTCTTGCCCTTCTGGCTTAAACACACATTTACGTTCCAGACTGGAAAATTTGAGGAGGAGGGTAAAGCCAAATGCCACAATGGGCGCATTGTAAACTACTCTGGAATATGTATTTTACCATCTGACTCTCAATGAGGGAGAGACCGCCCAAATGTATAAATAGAGCAGTCCCTCCCAAACGTGTTTTACTGGGCCACCTCAGGGCCCTCACCAAACTCAGGTTTCCTGACACGTGCAGACCCTCTGAAAACTTGAATTGAGGGCTGCAGAATGACATGGTGGTGGAGGAGGGTAAAGCCCACTGCCACAATAGGAACATTGTATCCTGCTATGGAATATGTATTCCTATATCTGAGTCTCAATGAGGGAGGGACCACCCAAATGTATAAGTAACAGCAGTCCCTCCAAAACTTATATTACAGGACCACTTGAGGCCACTCAGGTGAATGATCAACATACCAACCGCCATGTTCTAACTGGCCTTGTAAAGTACTGGAGAATGGCTAACTAGAAATTATGTATGACACAGTGACCTCTACAAAATGCATGTCAATGATTTTTTTACTTTTACAAATTGGGAAGGCAAACACTACATGTGAACAAACTCTAAAAGGATTTTTTTTTTCTCCAGTTTATTTAGCTTTATATACAAGTGATTATGCAGGAAAAACTGTTTCTTAACCTTTTTGGCCTGTAAAATGCAATTTAGGTTAGGTTTGGTAATTGTTTTTGTGCATCTAGAAAAGTGGTGTTATACTGCGACATCCTCATTCCCAAAAACCATATGTGAGCCAGAAATGCATACAGGCATATTCTCTAGACTCTCCCCATTCAGTTTCATCACTTTCCCATCCATTTTAGCCTTTTCCTTATGCACCCAGACCTCTGTTGGGTCCAACAGAAAATTACTCTCATTTGCCATTGACTTGCATTGTACGGAATTCGGAATGAGTACGTGATAATTACAAAGTACTCGTTACGTGTAGCGATTACGAATGTTACAGTACTCGCTCATCTCTAACCACATCACATTTGAAGTGACTTTGAGGGGCATATGTGACTAAAAATATCTATAAGTGGCACCATTTTGAAAACTGCACCCCTCAAAGTGCTTAAAACCACATTCAAGAAGTTAATTAGTCCTTCACAGGAACTAAAGCAATGTGGAAAGACAAAATATGAAAAATGTACATTTTCTTTACTCATATTAGCCCTATATTTTGCATTTTCACAAGGGTAACAGGAGAAAATGGGTCTAACACTTGTGCAATTTCTCCCATCACCCAGATACCGTATATGTGGTGTAAAACTATTGTTTTGACACACAGCAGGGCTCGAAAGGGAAGGAGTGCCAATACATTTTTTTAATGCTGAATAAGATAGAGGATGCCATGTTGATTTTGTAGAGTCCCTGTTGTGCCTAAAGAGAGGAAACGCTCAAAAAGTGACCCCATTTTGGAAACTAGATCCCTTTACGGAATTTATCTATATGGGTGGTGTGGACCTTAAACCCACAGGTGCTTTAGCAGGATTTTACAATGTTGAACTGTGAAAATGTAAAAATTTGATTTTTCCAACAAAAATGTTGCTTTAGTTCCTTTTTTTTATTTATTTACTTTTTTTCATTTTCACAAGGACAGCAGGAGAAAATGTGCTCAGGAGAAATTGCCCAATAAATTTTGGGGTCCAATCATACCTCATATGTGGTGGGAAACTACTGTTTGGACACACTTTCGATCTTGGAATCAAGGAGTGAGGTTTTGGAGCGCAGACTTAAATGGAATTGTCTGCAAATGCAACATAACGCAAGCATAGACCTTGAGGTGCCAAAATAGTAGAAACTCCCCAAAAGTGACCCTATTTTGGAATTGATCTAGGATTTTCCTGTAATGTGAATTTTATAACCTGGTAGCATATGTGAGTTGTAGAGAATACAGCAGTGTGGCATATGCGAGTTGTGTAGAATGCATTGCGTGGCATATGTGAGTTGTGTACAGTGCATCAGATTAACATATGGGAGTTGTGTAGAGTACATCAGGTTCAAATGAGTTGTGTAGAGTACACTAGATTGGCGTATGTAAGTTGTATACTGTAATCAAGTTGTGCAATAAATTAGAGTAAGTGAGAAATTGAGTAGTAGATAAATGAGAGGTAGGCTTTGAAACATTTTTATCCACAGGCCAGATTTCTCAGGGCAGCTTTCACATTGCCAAGTGTTGTCTTTTCTTATCTTCTGTAACACACTTGCCATTTTTTTGTGACCACCTTGGTTTTGCAGTTTGAGGGACCTTGTAGAAAAATAAGGGTCAGTGGGTGCTCTCGTCCGCTGGCCTGGTTGTCTTTATAAAGACTGCATGGACCAGCGATCATCCCACTGAATGCTTGCTCTCCTTTCCCGTGGCCAAAACCCTACTCGCACAACAAAGGGTGAGTGAACCACACATTAGTAAGATTTTATTGGTTCACCAGCAGTCAAAAACATTGTACATTTCCAGCAAGACTACAAGATGGTACAAGCAACAGAATCTTGCCCTTCTGCTGGAAACACCAGGGATTAGAGTCTTAATGAATTTAAGGCTTCCAGGGCCAACTATCCCAGTCCAGTGGCACCCCGCTTTTGTCAGGCACCCACTGAGAAGAGTTGGGGCAAGCTTAGGAAGCAGTTCTGTGTTTCATCAGTCAAAACCTAAGTTCCTCGACTGTCAACATGTAGAATCCTTTTTAGTGCAGTTCTGTGATTTTCCAGCTGGAGCCGAAGTTCCTCAGCTGGGGGCATGTAGAATAATACACTGGTGACAGGAGCAAGGCTCCTTTTATAGCTCTGTTATCAATTCAGGGTATGGTGTCTTACAGGATTGGTTGGAGATGGGTGCTTGCTCATTGATCACAAGTTGAATCCAGCTGCATAATTTTCCTCTGAACTATGCAGTCAAAGAGGCTTAGACAATACACATCTACAGACAATAAGGCATCAATCAGCCGGGGAAGAGACAATGGTTAACGCCTCTTAAATTAACAAACCATAAGACCCATATTTGTGGCCTAAATAATAGTTCACCTTCACACAAGTAACTGAACACTGTGTAGTCAGAGACCCACCTGGGAAATGTTGCCCTGGTACAATACAGGCACCTTCAGTTCCAGAAGTACTGTGGCTCGCTCCTTCCGGACTTCCAAATAGGGCCTTGATCACTACCTCCTAGAATTGAAGGAATGTGCCAGTCTTGCTCTCACATAGGCATTATGCAGTGCCATCTGCACGATCACTATGTGCTATGTATGCTATCTGTACCTCTTACAGTGGTAAGGGTGGTGCTATCACCATGTATTGTGGTCAAGAAAAGGACATCCATCTTGTCCTTGCACTTAATCACCATAAAAGCTACATTGGGCTTTGCTTTCACTCAGGGCCGGCTCCAGGTTTTTGTGGGCCCCGGGCGGAAGAGTCCCAGTGGGCCCCATAAACACACACACACACACACACACACACACACACACACACACACACACGTACATATACATGTATAAAGACAAACTCACAAAAATACAAATAAACAGACAAATCTATACAGTCATATACACTGACATACATACATACATTGACATCCCACATGCATACACACAGCTCTGCTGCATACATATACACACACCCTGCTCTGCTGCATACATACACACACTGCTCTGCTACATACATACAGTACATACACACACACACACACACTGCTCTGCTGCATACATATGGACACACACACACTGCTGCTGCATACACACACACACACACTGCTGCTGCATACATACAGACACACACATACTGCTCTGCTGCATACATACAGACGCACACTGCTCTGCTGCATACATACAGACACACACACACTGCTCTGCTGCATACATACAGACACTGCTCTGCTACATACATGCATACAGACACACACTGCTACAGACACACACACTACTTGCTGCATACATACAGACACACACTGCTCTTCTGCATACATACATATGGACAGACACACACATACACACTGCTGCTGCATACCTACATACACACACATACTGCTCTGCTGCATACATACAGACACCCACATACTGCTCTGCTGCATACATACATACAGACACACATACTTCTCTCCTGCATATATACATATATTCATACATACAGACACACACACATACTGCTCTGCTGCATACATACATCATACAGACAGACAGACACACATATTGCTCTGTTGCATGCATGCATACATACATACACACACTGCTCTGCTGCATGCATACATACATACACACACTGCTCTGCTGCATGCATACATACAGACACACACCTTGCTCTGCGGGGCCCACACACCTGGCTCTGCGGGGCCCACACACCTGGCTCTGCGGGGCCCACACACCTGGCTCTGCGGGGCCCACACACCTGGCTCTGCGGGGCCCACACACCTGGCTCTGCGGGGGCCAGCACATACAGCTTCGGGGAGGGGAGGGGGGGGCAGGGCATACATTGTGTGGGGGAGAAGCCCATACAGTTCACCGGGACCCATAAATTGGGGGTCGGAGAGGGCACATACAGATTAAGGGGGGGGAGTGTCCCACATACTGCTCAGGTCACGGTGGAGATGGGGCCCACACAACGCCGTGAGCAGCGCTGTGCTGGGGGTCGCTGGCTGACGCTGCGCCTCCTTCATCTGTGGGACCGAGCAGGAGGCCGGGCGGTAGCTCCACCCACAGATGAAGCTCAATCCAGGAGGACTAAGCGAACGCTGTGGTATGCGTGTCTTAAAGGGACGGCAGCCACAGTTTCCTGCCGTGGACTGCAGTCCCTGGAACTCGGCCCGGGGGCAGTAGAACTGACAAGGCCGAATGGGCTCCCCCAGCTCTCCAGAGTCCCAGCATTTGCCCGGGTATCCCAGGTGCTGACGCCGGCCCTGCTTTCACCCTTTCTGAGCAGCTATCAAATAGAGACCTAGAGAGGCACTTCTGTTTTCTGCATACAATACTGCATGTTGCAGTAGCTCTGCAATAGAGGAAATTGAAGAGTGGGATGCTGGGTTTAAAGTTTTCTATGTAGACGTGTTAACCTTGATCCAGTAGTGGGTGCACCAAATCCCATACAATTTTCCCACTCCCAGGACAGGGGGTATCCAGGGGGGTTCAGTCTGGGTGACCTTCCCTTCATTAACCCTAAAACTGTGGGTGTATCCTGAGGTACTCTTGCACAGCTTGTACAGTGTAATTCTGAACCTGGCCCTCTTTCTGGGCCTGTATTGCTGGAATTTAAGCCTTTCCTTGAAATGTATTGGGGACTCATCCACGCAGGTGTCCTTGTGGAATTTACAGCTTCGCACTTGCTGCTAAATTGATAAATGACCATCCAAATTTTGAAAGGTCAGTCTAAGTTGGTCATCTCAGAAAGGACATTGTGGATTACTGTTGAAATGCAAAAAAAATTGTGAAGGACCTCAAAATGTATATGGGTTATAGCAATGTGGAAAACAGGAGTGTTATATAAAACATCAACACTCCAATATTGCCGAACTTATGATTTCTTCACTATCCCCATGTGAAGAACAAGGCCCCCAAACTTAATTATTTCTACTACAGTACCTGGGAGTCCGTTAGAAAATGATGACATGGTATTTGGGCCAAAAATTGTTGGGCATTTAAGTTTCTCAGTCACCATGAGTTACTAAATTCTCAGAGAAAAAAAGCTTTAAAAAAGTTGATTCTTGTGAGGGCAGCAGTATTAAATTATATTCCTGATTGAGCCTCAGACTTCTGATTTTGTGGCCTAATCTTAGGGAGGAAAGGGGTTGAGGTCCATTGGGGGGTCTCTAATGGTGGATAGTGTTGCACAGCTTCTAGCTTCCCAGTTGCAGAAGAAATTTCATAGAGCAGATTACATGGGATAACAAACTCTTCTAGGATATGAGGTAAAAATATGCAGTCATACAGCGTTGCATCAGGAAGAGAAAATGAAACCAAAAAGAAACAAGAGACTTTTATACAGTGAATAAGGAAACTGCACAACTTCGCCATCTACTGTTAGATCAGCACAAACACCCTTTCTCAACAGTAAGTTAAATAGATAGATAAAACAAGCGCACTATGAGAAGCACCCGTGGAATCCTTTTAGCATTTAAAATATTAGAATTTCTCACCTTTGTTGGTTGTGCGCCCCCGCACAACTTCAGTGTAAACTTGTCAGTCTGGAGTTCCTCCGAGCAGATCCTGTGTCCAGGCTTCAGGAGTCCAGATTTGGGGTAACATTGTCGGCTACTGATTTCCACCGGCACCATGGAATTCAGGTTTTTGTTCCTCAATCCTCCAGCTACCAGCTGGATTTTTTGATATGTCAGCAGGTCCTTTGCAGCTATTACCGATTCCCAATAGGGAGGGGGTATATGAAAAAAATTCTTTCGGTCTAATATAGCACAATAAGGATATATGCTGATATTAGTTATTTAAACTTTATTAATTAGGCGCTCCTATTATTACAACGCGTTTCAGCGGAATTGCTTTCATCAGGTAAAATAGGAGCAGGCACTGCTCCTATTTTACCTGATGAAAGCAATTCCGCTGAAACGCGTTGTAATAATAGGAGCGCCTAATTAATAAAGTTTAAATAACGAATATCAGCATATATCCTTATTGCGCTATATTAGACCAAAAGAATTTTTTTCTCAACAGTAAGGACTTATTCAGTTAAGCCTAATTTCTTCATTAGTCTATGATGTCTTAAGGCATTCAATGCCTTTGTGAAAATATCTGCGGTCATATCTTCAGTTGGACAATAGTCTAATTTCAGGATTCCTTGTTCCTGGTGACCCCTCAAGAAATGATACTTCACATCAATGTGCTTGGTTCTTGGGTTAACTCTTTCCATCTGAGCAAGAACAAGACATCCTTGATTTTCCTCATATATTTTTGTTGGTTCCAACTGTGGTTGTCCTAGGTCTGTTAGCAATTGTCTTAATCATAGAACTTATTGATTTGCATGTGCTGCTGCAACATAGGCTGCTTCTGTTGACGACAGCATTACTATAGATTGCTTTTACTAGTCCAACTAATTGGTCCACCTAAGAGAGAAAATATAGCCACTGGTAGATTTCCTGTCAGTTGGATCTCCAGCCCAATATGCATCAACATATCCAGTTAAAGTGCATTGATCACTTGTAGGTATTTTGTTTAACGTTGCTAGTTCCTTTCAAATAACTTATTACTCTCTTCACGGCATTCCAATCCTTTTTATTTGGCCTTGACACTTTTCTACTCAGAATTCCTACTGCTGCTGCGATGTCTGGCCTTGTAACCGTTGCTAGATACAGTAATTTTCCCATTGCTGTTCTGTACTCTTCATTATTTGGTAACACATTTTGCTCGCTATTAATCTCTTTAAGATAACTGGTTTCCATTGGAGACCTTACTGTTTTTGCATCCTTCAATTTCAATGTTTCGATTAGGTCTTCAATCATGTGATTTTGATTAAGTAGGAAACTTCCATCTTCTTTCCATCTGTATGCTTAGGTACTGTTTCACATTTCCCAAGTCTTTTTGATCTCGAAATGTTGATTCAGAATTTTTAGTATGTTCTCTTTATTAGAGTTGAGCGTGGTTCGTAGTTCTCCAGTTCGCAGTTCGAGTAATTTTGGGGGGTGTTCTAGATCGAACTAGAACTCTAGCTTTTTGCTAAAAGTTCGTTAGAACCGTTCTCGAACGTAACTCGAGCTATCAGCAAAAAGCCAAGCTAATTATTAGCTGGCTTTTCACTGTAATAGTGTAAGTCACTCTGTGACTCACACTATTATGAAATTTCAGCGTATAGTGTGCGGGGACTGCGCATTCAGATCACTGCTGCTGGGATAATGGCGATCGCAATTTTTGGTTTTTTTTTTCCTTGTCTTCCTTCCCTAAGCGCGCGCGTGTAGTGGGGCGGGCCAGCATGTCAGCCAATCCCAGACACACACACAGCTAAGTGGACTTTTAGCCAGAGAAGCAACGGCATGTGTGATAGGATGTCCATGTCACATGTCCCTGAATTATAAAAATGGGTATCTGCCTGTCCGGACGCCATTATCTCTTTTGCATCTGGGTGTCAGTCACCGCTGGCGTAGCTCCTGTCTCCGATCCTGCTGTGTACGCTCTACACACAGCGCTATACAGAATAGGGTTTCTATTAGCCCTTGTAAGGGCTAATAATAGCAGGCTCAGAGCCATAGGTGACAGTCAGGTCTGTGGAAACAGTTTTTAACAGCTACAGATAACAGCGTCTGTGTAGCTAAGGTCAGAGACTTCCTCGCTGCATTTCCCCATTAGGAAGGATAGCATGTGAGGCTTCCTTTCCTGTACACTGACCCACAACTCTGCCACTGTACCCTCCTGCCCTTTGCTAGTATTATGGCTTAGTAACAATGAACTTGAGTGTGCAAACACTGAGGAAACTGTGGCATCCTAAAAGTGGCTGTTGGACTTCATTAGTGTCCCACTGTTGCCAAGCTATTTCTAACACCTCTGCATGACACCCTCCTGCTCTGTTTTTAATAAGCTATAATAGCAAAAAATGCTGCCAGTTAGTGGCATTTAAAAAGTGGCTGTTGTACTCCATTTGTGCCCCAATGGTGCCAAGCTATTTCTAGCACCTCTGCATGACACCCTCATGCACATTTTGCTATAAAAAATAGCGTTGCAAACTCAGGGGATTCCTTGCTGCATTTCATCATTAGGAGGGATAGAAAGTGAGGCTTCCTTTACTGTCCTGGTACACACAGAACACGGCCACTGTACCCACCTGCCCACTTTTGCCACGCTATTTAATTTGCCCAAAGAGCTGACTCTTTTTCTGCCATCCTAAAATTGTCTGGAATACTAAGTTAGTGTTCCTTTGCTGCCAAGCAAGGTACAACATATAAGCATTCTACACTCCTTTCCATTTCTGGAACGCAATTAACTGCAGGTAGCCAATCTGTTACGAAGGTGCAGGCGTGGATATAATGTTGCCTTCATCCAATGGTGGTTCTCTCGATGTCTGACAGCTCAACAATACCATCTGTTTCCACTTCCAAAACAAGTGACGACCTGCCAATCACACTCCCGCTTACGGGTAAAGGGGTGGAAGTGCATCGTGAAAAAGCATGTGTGACTGCTGTCCACAGGTGTGTCCCCTACGCACACGGACAGCGTAACCAATGGCCCCTGTGTTGTTAACAGGGAGTTCCGGGGCTGGGTGGTCGTGTGGACCCTGTCACGCATAACGCTCACCCACTGGGATGCGTTACCTTGACATATGCAGAACAAATGGCTGAATGCAGGTGGTGGTTATCTCACAGATGAGGTACCATCATTCAGCTACAACCAATGGGAAGACACAACACCCTTTTTTAGGCCCCTCCTGTCTGAAGACCACTGCCAGACATAGCTATGAACCTCTGGTTACTGTTGCCCCCAGTTTAGTTTTATGAGTTTGTGTGCTTGTTACCTGACTACTTTTCCTGCTTGCTGTTTAGGTACCTCGTTGGCCGATTTGCATTTCACCTCTGCTTTTTTTCTGATTAAGTCCTGGCCATCCCATTCTGTTCCTCTTCCTCAATTAATGTTTTTGACCCTGCATGACTACTATTCTCTGGAACTGCAGCCTTCCACAGGTATTGATCAACTTGGGCCCTGTGTCATTCAACATCACTGTATAGGGGTTATAGGGTTTCAGGGTTCTGGGGGTCCAGCTTGGTGAGTGGCTTCCCTCTAGCCTATCCTTTACAGCCCATCTGAGTGTGTCGATCCAGGCAGGCATTACACCATGCCCTCGACAGAAGGACATGTAGGCCGGGATAGTGTTTTAAACATTTCTGGAGATTCGGATTCAACACGTGAGCCATACAAGGCATGTGTGTCACATTGCCCTGAAGAAGGGCCGCAGACTGTTTAGCATCATTGTCGCACCCGGCATTCCCTGGCTGCTGGTTGAGTGGAGACAACCATTGATGAAACTCGGTCTCACTCTACAGAGCTAACCATCCACAACTCCTCAGAAGTGTCTCACATTTCCCCTACATTTCAAAGTAAACATTTGACCGCCTGATGGCCTTGAGCTCTGCTGCCTGCATAGTAAGGAGGTGTGTGGGATTCCTTGGGCGCAGTTACAAGGAAGGGTGGCCTGACCACACAGGGTTTGGGCTGAGGTGCAGGAACAACACGAGGTTGATGAGGCAGAAGCAGTGGAGGAACTTGTACATACAGAGGAAGGATTGAAACACACAACTCGTGGGGACGGAAAGACTTGTACAGCAGACACTTTTCCATCTATCACCATAGTTACCCAGTGCCCAGTCAGCGACTTGGACCAGTAAGCATGGACAGGGGCGTTACAAGTATCTGTGGTGAAATGCACCCTGTCACACACAGTTTCTCAAGGAAGCGGTGATGTTTTGTGTGACCTGCTGTGTTAGCGCGGGCACCCCTTTCTTGGAGAAGAAGTCGCAAATGGCCATCGGCTCTTGGGGCACTGCAAAGGGGCATAAGGTCTCGAAAATCCTCGGTGACAAAAGGGTGTAAAGGCAGCCTTTCTGTAGCCAACAAGTTTGAGATGCTGAAACTAAATCTCTTAGGCATGTTATGCACTTCGAAAATCATGTAAAAAACAGCGAGGGGACTCCAACCGCAGTCTCCCTCGTTGCCACTAATTGGGCCACACACACCCCACTTGACTGTCATCAGTTGATCCCCCTTTTCAAAATGAAAAAGATGCTTTGCATGAAGCACTCTCAAAAATACACGTGCCTTTCGCCTCCCCTGGATGACCCAGGGGAAGAAAAGTCCTCTGAGAGCCATGTCCACATTGTCAGTGGACAGATGCGTGTGCTTATTTGCCAGCAGACCCCCAGCAGCACTGAAGACAGGTTCCGAGAGAACACTGGCTGCAGGACATGACAAGATCCCCAAGGCGTATGTGGCGAGCTCAGGCAATTTATCCAGATTGGAAGCCTAAAATGAGCAGGGCTCAAGTTGCACAGTAATGGCATCAATGTTTCCTTGCATATACTCATATATCTGTGTCTCCTCCTCTTTTTCCTTGTCCAGCTCTTTTGTTTTCGCATGAGTATATGTCCTTGTCACTTTCCCATGTGTTTGTGTTGTGTTGTGAGTTGTTTGTCACCTTTTGGACACCTTTTGAGGGTGTTTTCTAGGTGTTTTTATGTGTATGTGATTGTCTCCCATTGTTTCCTATGCGGTTCGAGTGGTTCACCGAACCGGTTCACCGAACCAAACTCGAACGAGACCTCCGTTCGGCGAACCAAACTCGAGCCGAACCGCGACCGTTTCGCTCATCTCTATTTGTGAATCTTCAAAGTCTCTGGAAGAGCCAAATGGAAAGAAACCGGATTAATTATCTTTGAAATTTTATAAGGTCCAATAAACCTTGGCTTAAATTTCAGAGAAGAAACTTTCATAGGAACATGTCTGGAAGACAACCAGACCAAGTCCCCCTACCTTAAATCGGGGACCCACAGTCCTACATTAGTTGGCAAACCATTGGGCATTTTCCTGGGAATGGGACAATTTATCCACCACTTGATCCCAAATATACAGCATTTTCTTTACTGCAGAATCAACACTCGGGCAGACTGAAGCATCCATCTGCCCCGAAGAAAATCGAGGATGAAACCCGAAATTGCAAAAAAAGGAGACATCAAAGTGGCCGAACTAGCTCTATTATTAAGAGCAAACTCAGCCAAAGACAAAAAAGAAACCAAGTTGTCCTGATCAGCCGACAAAAAACATCGCAATTAGGTTTCCAAAGTCTGATTTGTCCTCTGTCTGGCCATTGGTCTGTGGATGAAATGCAGAAATGAAGGATAACTAAATTCCCAGCCTAGAACAAAAAGATCTCCAAATTCTAGACACAAACTGGACTCCCCTATCGGACACAACATTCTCAGGAATACCATGCAAACTAACCACCTGACGAAGAAACAAAGGTACCAACTCTGAAGCTGATGGCAACTTAGGCAGTGGCACCAGATGAATCATTTTGGAAAATCTATCACAGATTAGCCAAATAAGTCATCCCCCGAGAAACAGGGAGATCAGAAATAAAATCCATTGAGATGTGAGTCCATGGTCTCTTTGGCACCGGCAATGGCAATAATAGAACGAGAACAAGAAGACTTGGATCTAGAACAGATCCCACAGGACTGCACAAAACTCCCCACATCACGAGACAGAGAAGGCCACCAAAGGACCTACTCACTAAATCTCTGGTGCCAAAAATCCCAGGATGACCAGCCAACACAGAACACAGAACAATGAACTTCAGACATCACTCTACTCCTCCATTGGTCAGGAACATACAATTTCCCCCAGGACATCTTTCAGGTTTGTTCTCATGAAATTCCTCAAGAGCAAGTCTCATATCAGGTGAAATCTCAGAGAGAATCAATCCCTCATGCAGGATGGTAGCAGGCTCGGTCACATCCAGAGAATCAGCAAAGAAACTTCTAGAAAGGGCATCCGCCTTAATATTTTTAGTACCTGGAATATAAGAGACTACAAAATTAAAGCACATGAAAAACAAGGCCCATCTAGCTTGCCTAGGATTCAACCTCCTGGCAGACTCAAGATAGATCAAATTCTTATGATCAGTAAGTACAACAATTTGAAGTCTCGCCCCCTCCAGCCAATGTTGCCATTCTTCAAAGGCGCACTTCATAGCCAATAATTCCCAATTCCCCACATCATAATTTAGCTCCGGTGGTGAAAATTTCCGGGGAAAAAAAGCACAGGGTTTAAGTTTAAGAAGTCACAGGGTCTCTTTGCGACAAAACAGCCCCAGCCCCGATCTCCGAGGCATCGATCTCCACCTGAAAAGGAATAGACACATCAGGCTGCGGCAATACTGAAGAAGTAACCCTCCTTTTAAGCTCCTGAAAAGCCAAGACTGACTGATTTGACCAAGAAGGGGGCTGATGTTGTGAATTGGTCTTCAGAGGCAATGTCTTGACAATACTGGAAAAATTGTTTATGAATTTACGAAAGAAATTAGCAAAACCCAAAAACTTCTGAACGGCTTTCAAAGAAGTAGGCTGAACCCAATCATGAATGGCCTGGACCTTGACCGGATCCATCTCAATAGAAGATGGGGACAAAATAAATCCCAAAAAAGAGATTCTTTTGTACGCCAAACAGACATTTCATTCCTTGACGTATAATGCATTGTCCCTGAGAACCTGAAACGCTGTTCGAACCTGTTCAACATGAGAATCCCAGTCGTCAGAAAAAATCAAAATGTCATCCAAATAGACAATCAAAAACTTGTCCACAAAGTCCCAGAATACATCATTCATGAAAGATAGAAAGACGGAAGGGGCATTAGTGAGCCCAAAGGGCATCACTAGGTACTCTAATACCCCTGAGGGGCATTTTAACGCCGTCTTCCATTCATCACCCTGCTTAATGCGAATGAGATTATATGCTCCCCGAAGAACAAGCTTAGTAAACCAACTAGCACCCTTCACTTTAGATAACAGGTCGGAAATCAGAGGCAATGGATACTGATATTTAACCGTGATTTTAATAAAAAGATTATAATCAATAGAAAAAGAAAAAACAAAGAAAAAAATGGCGCCCAAAGGTGAAGATGATGGTCTGATGTGACCCTTCTCCAAAGACTCCTTAATGTAAGTCCGCATAGCAACATGTTCAGGTACAGATAAATTGAAAAGCCGTCCCTTAGGAAATTTACAACCAGGGACTAATTCAATAGCGCAATCATAGTCCCTATGCGGAGGCAAAGGCGCAGCCTCAGTCTCATTAAATACATCCATGAAATCCGCCAGTCAGGGACCTCCTGTGTCTGAGATGAAATAGCCAAAACAGGAGTATCACTATGCACACATTGGCAGCCCCAACTAGACACAGATAAAGAAGTCCAATCAAGAACTTGATTATGGGCTTGCAACCAAAGGAATCCCAGTACCAAAATGTCATGCAAATTATGCAAGACCAAAAACGTACAAACCTACTGATGGTCAGGCACGGCCCGCATCGTCACCTGGGTCTAAAACTGGGGCTTATTTTCAGCTAAAGGAGTAGCATCAATACCCCTCAAAGGGATAGGAGCATGTAAAGGTACCAAAGGAAAACCACAACGCTCAGCAAACCCAAAATCCATCAAGGTCAGGGCAGCTCCTGAATCAATAAAAGCCATAGCCGAAAATGATGGGGAACAGATCAAAGAAACCGACATAAAAAACTTACTGTATATCGCCCAAAATAAATGAACGGGCAAATCGTTTCTCGCGCTTAGGGCAGACAGAAATAGTATGAGAGGCGTCTCCACAAAAGAAACACAGCTTATTACGCCATCTAAAATCCTGCCGTTGTGCCCTAGAAAGGACCCTGTCACACTGCATAGGCTCCGGGGACTGCTCTGAGAGCGACACCCCTGCTCGCATTGTTTTACGTTCATCAATCTGAATGGCCAATGACAGTCATTGAGACCAGAGGGGACAGGAAGGCCCACCATAACATCCTTTAACAGGCTCTGCCAACCCCTTCCGAAAGAGAGCTGCAAGCGCCGCATCATTCCACTCTGTAAAGACCGCCCCACTTATGAAATTTCTGACAATATACTTCTGCAGGTTCCTGACCCTGGATCAAAGCCAATAGTTTTCTCTGCTTGATCAAAAGCATTAGGTTCATCATATAACAACCCCAGAGCCTGAAAAAAAATTCCACATCAGCAAGAGCAGGATCTTCAGGCGCCAGGTAAAAAGGCCCAATCCTGGGGGTCACCACACAGCAAGGAGATAAGAATCTGAGCTCTCTGCCTGGAAGACCCTGAAGACTTTGGTATCAGGGCCAAAAATAACCTACAATTGTTCTTGAATTTAAAAAATGTAGACCGATCCCCAGAGAACAAATCAGTTAAAGGTATCTTAGGTTCTAAAGCAGGTGTCTGGGCAAGATAATCGGATATATCCTTAAACTGAGATGTAAGCTGATCAACTCGCTCAGCTAATTGTGTAACATCCATAGCAGCACAAGATCCTCACGGCACCCAAAGAAAAAGAGGAAAAAACAAATTCTGACACACTTTTCTTTTTTTTTTCTTTTTTTTTCTCCCTTTTCAGTACCCTGGAATCTTAGGTATTTCCAGTGCTACTGTTATGATTCAGTGACTGTGGAGGATCAGAAAAAGGACAAAAATGCGGAAACCCAAAAAGTAACCAGAGTGGCTGGAACCTTAACAGACTACAGCCCTAATCCTGACACACAACTAGAAGTAGCCGTGGGACGAGACGACTAGGTCATCGTAGGCTCGACACAGCCGAGAATTAAATATTCTTACAGATAAAAATATAAGAAAAGCTAATCTGCCTCGGAGCAATCCCCAAAGATATAGATAGCCTCCCACATGTAAAGACTACGGTAATATAGGAAAACACAATACAAAGCTAGAAAAACAGGTTCAGCAAAGGTGAGGCCCAATTTATCTTTATAGGAAGAGATAGGAAGGCGTACGGTCTAAAACTATAAAAACCGTAATATCAGCACGTCTGATATGGAAAAACCCTGAGACCAAACGGCCTCTCCCCCACTATATCAGCACTCTGATGTTACTGGGATACAAAAACGCTAATCTAGATGAGGGACTTAATTAATACCAAGCCTGACAAAACACAATACATTGCAGAATCATGGAGCTGGGTATACAGACACTCCCAGTAAGCAGGGAATTATCTAATTCCACCAGGAACTCCACACAGGCAAAATAGGAATCAAGCATTAGTATCAAAGCAGAAAAAACAACAAGAAAGTGGAAACACTAAGCAGAGGTACAAGACCAACTTATGAGAGGAGTTCTGGTAGAGAGCAGGGCTGGTTTCAGAATGTCCTTAACACACAGGATATCCATTGAGCACCAGCAAGTAACAGGAGAAAACTACTCAGCTATATAGCCCAATCAAAGAGACCTGATTGCTAGTCCTCCACAGGTGTGTGTGGCTTTCATTCCACAAATCAACTGCACCGCCAGCACTGACCACAAGATGGAACCCCAAACTGGAAAATGTATTCACAACAGTCTCTTTCTCTATCAGTGTTATTTAGCCAAGGAGGCATACTCCTTCCTTGCTTCTAACAACTTTGGGAAAAGCAGGACATTTTATTTTTGTGTTTGCAAATTTTTATTCAGGTGTGTGTGTTTGGCGTAAACTTTATTAGAATAGAGAAAAAAGACAATCTATAGAAGTAAAAGATAAAAATAAAAGGATAATATAAAAATATAGTTATATAAAAAACAAACTTACTAAACTGATGACAGTAAAAACAATGACTGATTGACATCAACTAAATTATACTTGCCGTAATTCTATGCAGTAGAAAAAACTGGTATAAGGATTACAAGATTTTTTCACTACAAATCGGAAACTACAGTTAATAAATGGACGCCATTAAAAAAAAACAAACAAAAAAAAATACTGAGCACCTACAACTACCTGATGCTAATCCTTCCTGAGTACATTCAGTAAAAAATACTGCAATGGACACTGATTACTACAGTATATTTTTACTATTTATTTTAATCTAAATTGGTTTCTATTTGATTGTGTTTTTTTCTTCTGAAAAAAAAAAAAATATATATATATGCCGATCAGTGATGTGCATCACTGATTAGTGCTCGGTAGTGGCTGCAGCATGCTCCCACGGAGGTAGTGCAAAAGAAAAAATCTGTTAAGTACTGATCAGCACTCTATGGCAGATGGGAGGTGGGGAAGAGGTTGTAGGAGGAAGGGTGAGATGAATTGAGGTGCATTGGAAAAAAGCAGGAGCAAGGAATAGGTCAGTTACACTAAAGGAAGTCCTTTCTTCAATTAGTAGCACCAGCAACATAAGAAGTGGTGGCACAGGCTAAAATAGTCTGTGGCACCACAAATACCAGCAGATCCAGCAACAGGACAGCACAGTGACTGCTCTGCATGTCTTAAAGCTAGAATGAGGTGGTGCAGAGTGGTCACTGTGATGTGAGACTATAGGGGACTTTACATGCTGCGATATCCATACCAATATCGCTAGCGAGCGTACCCGCCCCAGTCGGTTGTGCGACACGGGCAAATCGCTGCCAGACTCCAGGCTATTTTTGGTGCTGTTATTAGCACCAATCATAGCTGGACTTTAATGTTTCAGTCAATTTAATTTGCTTAAACTTTGAAATCACTGTTATTGGCTGTTGAAAATTGAACCGCCAATCACAGCAATTGTAGTTGCAGGGGGGCGTCAAAAGCCAGAAATGGCAGGCGCTTTAATGTGATCACAGTGCCTTCAGTCATGATGGCCGCATGGTTGGACAGGTGGCGTCACAAGACAACAACTCCTTTCCTCCTCATCACCCCCACCATCATCCTATCCATTCATCATCCCTTCTGTGGACATCTCGGGGTCACGAAACCGGGCAGGGCCACCCATGATATCCCCTGACCCTCACCGGCCCGGCAACGAGTATTCCCCAAGGCCCCGTGGAATACTCCATTTCAATAGAACAGTAGTAATGCCTTTTGTAAGAGGAGTTTTGGAGAGGTAGAAAATGGCCTGTTTGTACTGCTGTAGTGCTTTGGTGATACTTTATTTGCTGGTCCTTATTTCATGTCTGAAGTAGCGAGGTGACCTTTCAAAAATTGTCCAAGTGAACATCTCCTATCCTTCCTTTATGTTGAGGCAGAAAAAGGAAGTTGAATCCACCTGAGACCAGGTAAGTGTGCCGCCCCCACGCCAGCAGCCGAGCTGCTCGGATCCAGATCCGTGGTGTGGCTTGAGGGATCTCGGGACAAATAAAAATGGGAATTGGTTGTATGTGGGATTTTCTATATTGTCCGTGACGCCACCCATGGCGTGTGGTAAGATGGGGTACCACCGCTGCTATTAGGGAGCACTGGGGGCATTGGGATGGCAGCTAGTTGTTCTGTGCTGAGGATGGTGGTTGCAGTGTACAGTGTACTCACAGTCAAAGAAATCACACAAGTCCAGCAGTAAACCAAGGTGCCAGTAGCCGGCTGCCGCGGCCGGCTGTATTCTGGTCCCTCACCTGGGGTGATGGTCTGTGTCACTTTCCTCTGCACGGTTTAGTTCTCTTTGGACTTCCCGGTGTGGAACACGGGAGTCTGCTCCCAGAACTACGGGTGGGAGCCTTGCCTGCAGACGCTGACCTGTGGGATCTAAAGGGTTCCTAGCGGATGCCCTATCCCCCGCGGTGGGGTGCTGGTCTGCTCTTTTGGGACTTTGGGTGGGACAGGACCTATAATCCTGTCCTCAACTGGTAAATTAACAAAGCCGGTGGTTCCGGTCCTTGCTTCAGGGTCAAGGTACCCCCTCTGTGCACAGTTTCAGGGTCAGTTCTTCGGTGTCGGTAGCGGCGGGCTCCTACCCTGTCCTGGTCCACCTCGGATCTCCGGCAGCCATCTTCCCGTCTCCTGACAGACACGGACCACCGTCTGCCACCTAGCCAGCACGCCGGGGCTCCAACTCCGACGCATTTCCTCTCTGGCTTCCAATGAACTTCACTTCACTTTCTCCTTGCCTCTCTCACTCCTACTCAGGACTCCTACTCAGGACTCCTACTCAGGACTCCTACTCAGGACTCTCCACTCTCAACTCTCTTTTCCCGCCCCGGATTCTCTAGACCCCTAGGTGGGCATTTTCCTTCCACCTGGTCCCGCCCACTGGTTTGCCTTTCCTACCCTGGGGGGGTGACTAGGGTTTTGTCGGCTCGGTGTAACCCTATGAGGGACGTTATTATGTGGGGGTCTACTTTGTGTGTGACCACCTGGCGGCGCCAGGGTTGCAAGGATCAGTGAGAGTTAAGCCTGCTTTACACCATACGATCCAGCATACGATATCATATGCGATCGTACCCGCCCCCATCATATGTGCGACACGTTCAATTTGTTGAACGTGTCGCACAAACTAATAACCCCCCCGTCACACGTACTTACCCATCCATACGACCTCGATGTGGGCAGCAAACATCCACTTCCTGGAGTGGGAGGGACGTTCGGCGTCACATCGACGTCATGAGGCAGCCGGCCAATAAAAGCGGAGGGGTGGAGATGAGCGGGACGTAAACATCCCGCCCACCTCCTTCCTTCTGCATTGCCGGCGGGAGCAGCAGGACGTAGGTAAGATCTGTTCCCGGGGTGTCACACACTGCGATGTGTGCTACCCCGGGTACGATGAACAACCTGACGTTCAATTTTTAGGAAATTAATGACGTGCATGCGATGAACGTTTTACCATTCAATCGTAATCGCATGTAGCTGTTACATGCTACTGTGTCGCCCTGGGCAAGCCAGGGGACACGGGTCACAACACCACCACACCCCACACTCCAGGTAGGCACATCACAGCTAACCACAAATCCTTGTTGCCTTGCTCCAGGAGTCTGATGATGCACACCAGGGGGTGGGCCAGGCGGTTGGCTCCGCCCACCAAGGAGCTCACAGCTCTGGAGGCAGGAAGTAACCAGGCAGTTCTGTCAGGGAGGAGGAAGTGGAAGGAGTGAAGTCGAGCCCAGGCAGGGCAAGAGTAAAGAGGAGAGTTCAGTTTAGGAGTTAAGTGAAAGTAGAAAAGGAGGAAAAGTGACAGAAGAGAAAGACAGCCTGAGAGCCCAGCTTTGTGTAGGGCCAGAACAGCAAGGTCAGCAACGGCGGTGACTGTCCGGAGTGGGACAGTTCAGAAGTTCCTGGAAGGACCCCGTTGGCTGTGTGCCCGGTGGTCTGGAGCAGTGTTCCGAAGGACAGTCAGCACCAGGGCAGGGGCCTCTCGGACCCCGGCAAGGCTAGGAGTCGCCAGATTTGCCAAATCCGTCAGTGACGGGGACGCAGCTCCCCCAACAACCAAGTCCCGAGTGAAGGCAACAGCCCAACCTGAACCGGGGAGACACCGCCACCGCCAGGGCACCAGTTTCCCCAGGGCCAGCGCCCGCGGGCAAAGTGTAGAGCTCCTCCGGCCCAGATTGCAGTCGGGGAGCGGGTAACCGGAGGGAATCCACCGCTACCATCAGTCAACACAGGTGCAAGGAAGAGAGACATCACCGTCACCTACCGGGAGTGCAGGTGCAGCCGTCTGTGGGACCGTCCTACCAGCCGTTGGTTTACCGTACAAACTGTGTCCGTGTGTCAGGCTGAGTGAGTACCATAGTGCCGCAAGGCACAGCGCTGCCCCCGCGTCCCTGCGCCCTCCAGGCCCTACACTTTACATCTCATCACCGGGCCCCGGGATCACCATCACCTACCCACGGAGGGGCAACACAACACCTGGCTGCTCCGCATCACCATCCCCGGGACCCCCACACTGAGCAGCGGTGGTGCAATCACCACAACCGTGGGTGGCGTCACGAACTATAACAATCCCTTCACCCAACAAACACCCCCTTTCACTCGCGGGCGAGGAGTGTCGCTCGAGAAACCCCGGGATCCGGCCCACCGCTCGAGCCACCAGGAGCAGCTGCCGGACCCGAGCAGAAGGGGTGAGCGCGGTGTGCTGACACCCTCCTCCCCGCCCGCGACACTACAATGTAACTTACGATGCCTGATGTGCGTCACGTACGACGTGACCCCGCCTACACATTGTAAGATATATTGTAGCGTGTAAAGTGCCCTTAAGGCTGCGTTTCAACTATCAGTATTTGTTGAGTTTTTGAACCTGCAGATATTCTGCACCATTTCTTCACTTTACTTGCGATTTCATTGTTTTTGTGTGCCTTTTTTGTTACATGCGTTTTCGACAGTGTTTTGTCTCTATTTAGTATGTAATGCTTTAAATTTGCTTTGTTTTTTAAACTTCCTAGTAATTGACTACATTTTATTGACATTCTTAAGTGCAGATTACATGTGGTCTTTAACCTGTGGTTTTTCAATATCTAATTCAAGTCTATAGGGAAAATCTCAACAGAAATCTCAGCATGCCCGCAAGAGAAATTGACATGCTGCGGATTGGTAATGCGCACATCAGGTCAGTTTGCACAGTGTAAAAAAGTAGCACAGTGGGCATGAGATTTTATTTATCCCATCCACTTTGCTGGCACTGGAAAAAGTTGTGTTTTTGCCAAAGCGAAAATCCGCAACGTAAAAAACTGATCGTGGGAACGTACCCTAAGAAAAAAGCATCCACTGAACAACCCTTTAAACTTTCACTTGCTGGAATTATCAACTGTAGATGGGTATATTGAAAATAAATGTTTATAGTGGTAGTAATAGATGCATTTTTGATGATAAACTTTAGAACCAGTAATACTGCTCCTAGTCTTCGTAAAAACTGAGTTTTCTGTTACCTGCAATCTATAACGCTGTAACTGCACGATTCTTCACGTACTCACAAGTTATTGTGTTTATTAGTGTAAAATATCTATTCCAACCGATTTGATGTCATTAGTTTTATATTCACTGCCCGATTGATTTAATTTACTCCTTGGCGAACAATGAATGCAATGAAATCTGAAAGAGGGGTTGTTGGAGACGAGTTATATCTAGCTCACGTCATGCAATGTCTGTCACCCGGAGTATAAATTATTTCTCCTCTACTTGCGAATCAACCACAAAAATACTCAAAGCTCCAGTTGCTTTATGTAGAGAAGACATTTACCAGGCACTTCACTTAATGCAAAACTCTTCTGAAAAATTAATTCTGCAGGGTGCACAGTAACCGGAGCAGTCATGCAGCATGTATATTTCATAAGCACGCTGCTTTAAAGGGTCATGGTCTGATCGCCATACACATAATTCAGATAAATACTGTGTCTTCCTGTCTAGAGAGATTTGTACATAATTGAGCACATTGTTATATGGAAGGATGAGGTTTTTGGACTGAACATATCAATCTGTTAAAGATGGCATACACAAGGTCATCAGATTAGACCTTTCTCCTTATATATCACAAAGATTCCTATGCAGAGTTTTAGATGAATTTTGTTCTCTGAAGGATGTAAATTTGGATGTTTGAAGGTCTGCGCAAAAGTTTTTAATTTATTGCCAACAAATTATATAAGTGATAAAGATGGCATATAATGTCTTAATTATTTCACAATAGTGTTTCTAGGCCTTATTGGAAAAAAAATGATATATATTTTTTTATTTTTTTTTGTTGGGGGGGGGTGGAAACTCGCCAAATATAGTAGTAGAGGCCTGAGAATCAATATATTCAAATTAAACCACAACAGTTTAGCATGATTTCCATTTGTCTGTTCCTATGAATGTGTAGACGAGAATCTTTATGTACCCTTATATAACCTAGAATAATTAACTCTTTATTTTAGAATCCCTTGTCAATTACGAATAGTGTAACCTAAGCCTACAGGTGGCATGGAGGGAACCTGCGAGCAGTTTTATGTTGTTTGTACTATGGACCACAAGAAATCCAAACTAGGTTTTATCTGAGAGACGTGTTTTATTCCGAAATACTCCAATGTTTAAAAAAAAAAATTTTTGGGCAGACTAGTCTTAAAATGCACTAAATTTATCAAAGTGGCTTATGCTGTATGAAAAATTTAGTCTAAAAGTAAGCCAAATAAAAGGTGGTATAAATTTAACCAATTTTTGCACACTTACCTGCCTAAATTCAAAGTTTTCTTTGTTTAGTGCACAAACTGTTAATCCTGAAAAAAAACAAGCCCTCATGACGGTTGGCAAAAATGAAAAAATAAAAAAATGGAAATTTTTACTTTAATCTCTGTTTTGTTTGATTTGAAGATTAGTAAGCAGATATGAACAGTTTGTGCACTAAATGAGTAAAATTTAGAAAAATGACAATTTCTGTTTTATATTTGTCCCATAAAGAATTCATAAAAGTTAATGTTATATGCAATCCAAAATTGTGCCACTGACAAATAGTTCTTCTTTTTCTGTAGGACCTAACTATTATGGCCTTAAAAAATGTACTGTATATACATACTCCCCAAAAGGTTGGAATGTTTTGTAAAATGTAAAAACAATAAAGCAATGATTTGGAAATCTTTTATAACCATCTTTTTTTCACAATAGAACATAGATAACGTGTCAGAAGGTGAAAGTTAGACATTTTGCCATTTCATCTGAAAAAATTGTCATCTAGAAATTGATGTAGGTACTAGGTAGTTAATCTACAAAAAGTTGGGAAAGGGTCATTTCTATCATTCTAACATCTCTTCTTTTTGCAACCGTTTTAAAATGTCTGGAAAATGAAGAGATTAATTGCTTGAGTTATTGGTGAGGAAACAGGGCTGTGGAGTCAGTAAGTCAAACCTTCGACTCCGACTCCTCAATTCCCCTTGCACCGACTCCCCGACTCCGATTCCCACATATATTGCTTATAGTTAAGTGAAAAATCTATTGCAGTACAATGTGAACATCAGACATTTAATCATTTTTATAAAACAATAATCAAGATATTTAGAACATAAAATATATTTATTGGAATACAACTCTAGAACACAAACTGCAATAAATTGTAAATATGTAATACACTATGTAATATACAGTAGATTGCATATATATTTTGTGTGTGTGTGTATATATATATACATATATACAATGTGTGTGTGTGTATATATATATATATATATATATATATATATATATATATATATATATATATGTGTATATATATATATATACACACACAAAATATATATGCAATCAACCGTATGTTACATAGTGTATTACATATTTACAATGTATTAGTTTTTTGTTCTAAAGTTGTATTCCAATAAATATATTTTATGTTCTAAATATCTTTATTATTGTATCATAAAAATGATTAAATGTCTGGTCACATTGTACTACAATACGTTTTTCACTTAACATTTAGTATATAGCTTATATTATTTAGTATGTTTTTGCTGAAAAATATTCTTTGCCACTTACATAGTTACACTATATAACACTATGTAATATATATATATATATATATATATATATATATATATATATTATATATATATATATATATATATTATATATATATATATATATATATATTGTTATATATAACACTATGTAATACACACTACATAAGTGGCAAAAAACTGCACAAATGTTATTTACTATGCTTTTGTTGAAGTCTATGAATTTGTTGAAAGCATTTCTATTTCTTACATCAGATCCTCCTTCGCAGATTACCTCAAATCTGACCTAATAATTTTAAGGCTAGAGAACAACCTCTCTACAGTAACTTGGGTTGGAGGCAAAGCCGTAATCACATGGGCAATATCTCTAACAATTTCCGGGTATAAAGGAATTGCCTCATGCACAGTCAGTTTTGATGAATGGTTGAATTTTTCTATTTCTTTGAGAGCAAGTGAGACATTTTACTGAAATCTGGTAAATCTGCTGCTATAGGAGACGGAGTGAAATCTTTTTTCCTTGCGGCAACGCTTTGCCTGCTCCATGTCATCCAAATACTTGTCAAAGTTAAGCTCCTCATCTGATGAGGATGAAGATATGGCAGCAGTAGCACTATCAGGCCCCAAGTCCTCTTGCGCCTGGCAGTCCTGTAGCCACTCATCCTAACTGCTACCTCAGTCAGAGCTTCTTTTCCTTTAGTAAGCTGTTGATCATCAAGCAGTATATGATGACTTGGGTCCACATAAACAGCTGCCAGAAGAATTTTATTTTCCAATAGCTGTGTCACTCTCCGTTTCATTGAAGCAGAAATGCCATCTGCGATTAAACCTCATCTTTGGGACAGGCAAAATAGCAAGTTCTTCCACTCCCTTATGACAATGGCAGGAGTTAAATCCTCAGCTTGTAATTTTTTAGTTAAGGTAAATGGGTGATTAAGCAATTCCTTCAATTCAGCCACCTGTGTGCATTGACCTTCATTTAAGGTTACTTGAGGGTTCACCATATGTATAAGAAATTATTTTAGTTCAAGCAATCGCTCAGTCATTAAATAAGTGCTGCCTCACCGAGTGGCTTTATCGACAATTACCCCTTTCTCAGTACGTCTCTTCAAGATGGAATCAATTTTAGGGGTTCTGGCGACAATAACCAATTTCTTCACTTTTCCAATCAGATTTCCAGCATGTCCGCCCAGTTTCACACATCCGGCTTTTCGCCGGTTTGTCGGATGTGGCGCATGCCAGTACAGTATGATATAGTACAGTGGCAGCGCCGCAACTTCCAGGTCACATGACAGCATGTGACCGGCGTTTGTTGCGCTGCCACTGTACTGTATACACTGTACTGGAGTGCGCCGCATCCGCCAAACCCGCGAAAAACCAGATGTGTGAAATCGGGGTCCCTCTTGCAGACTATCTCTTATTGCCAGCTGCAGCGTGTGCACAACACCGCGCATGTGATGAATATGAAAGATGATCTTGTTGAAGCTGCTTCAAAACACTAATTCTAAAGTATCATTTTGCTGTTCTTCTGTTGTAATATCTGTTTGTTCCTCAGTTACATGAACAGCACTGTGATGTTCATTACTCTTTCATCAGTTTAATTGAACTTATCACGTGTGAAGCATTGACCTAACAATAGCAAGAACCTGTTCTTTTTTGAGTTCGTAATCTTGCAGAACTTTTTCCACTAAGGCCTGGAGAAACTGGCTGGTGTGATGAGCTTTAGTATCTTTTACTGCCAGTGTCTTGCTAACAATTTCTTTCTTGTCACAAACATATCGAACATTGATGGCAAAATAATTCAGTGAAATGCAGTGATTCTGGCATCCAAGCAAAGGCAATGGGTGAAAAGATAGGACATTCAGACAGTGTTTTGTGAGGATCTGTTTTTGTGCTCAAAAACAGATCCTCACAAAGAATGAGCAGTCAGTTTGTGGCGGTTTTCTAATCTGCTTTTGCTATTCAAAGCATTATTTATGAGCTCAACAACCTTTCAGGTGATGTGGTTTTTTAAAAAGCTGATCTGCTTTTGCAGCTGACAAACTTATCCTCAAAAAACGCAGCAAAAACGTTGTGTGTGAATGCTGCCTTAGATCAGGAATAGAACAGATATTTATAGGACATTTCATAACTTTTCCAAATTCCTATGAAAAAATATTCAGCACAATCTGCATTGCACCACTGTACCCAATTTATTATATATTTTAGGAGTCTGAGTCGGTGCATTTTATACCGACTCCGACTCAGACTAGACCAAAATGAGCTCTGACTCAGACTCAGACTCCACGACTCCGACTCCACAGCCCTGTGAGGAATATTCCATTTTTGCCTCACTGCTCCACAGTTCTGGGTCGTCTTTGACCAATAGAAAACATTTGTTGCTTTATGAAACCAAAAATCCAGCAAAGGTCTGGACTGCAGGCTGCAGTGCATCACCCGAACTCTTCTTCTGCGAAGCCATGCAGTTGGGATGGATACTGCATGTTGTTTAGCATTGTCTAGCTGACATATACAACATCTTCCCTGAAATCGGCATTGTCTGATGGGAGCTTATGTTGTTCTAAAACTTCTATATTATGCTAAGAATTGATCTTTCTTTTCGAGATGTTCTGGTAGCGTTTCTGGATTGTCTTGATATATAGCTTTGGCAAAAATTAAGAGACTAGTGAAAAGTTTTCAGTTTTTCTGATGTTTCCCTTTCTAAGTATATTTTTGAGTAAAATGTAAATTATTCTTTTATTCTATAAACTACTGACATGTCTCCGAATTTGCAAGCAATACATTTTGTATTTATTTTCTGAAAATGAGAAATGGTCAAAATAACAAAACAATGCATTGCTTTCTGACCTCAAATAATGCAAAGAAAACAAGTTCATAATCCTTTAAAAACAACAATACTAATGTTTTAACTCAGGAAGAGTTCAGAAATCAATATTTTGTGGAATAACCATGATTTTTAATCACAGCTTTCATGCGTCTTGGCATGCTTTCCACCAGTCTTTGACACTGCTTTTGGGTGACCTTACACCACTCCTGGTGCAAAAATGTCAGCAGTTCTCTGTTTGATGGCTTGTGACTATCCATCTTCCTCTTAATTTCATTCCAGAGTTTTTCAATGGGGTTCAGGTCTGGTGATTGGGCTGGCCATGACAAGGTTTTGATGTGGTGGTCCTTCATCCACACATTGATTGACCTAGCTGTGTGGTATGGCGCATTGTCCTGCAGGAAAAAACAGTCTGCAGAGTTGGGGGAAGGACGTATGAATCAAGCCACATACAAGATTATCCTGGAAAAACAGTTGATTCCTTCTGCTCAGGCAATGTTACCCCAGTCTGACTGGTTTTTTTTTAGCAGGGCAATGCACCATGCCACTGAGCTAGGTCAATCAATGTGTGGATGAAGGACCACAATATCAAAACCTTGTCGTGGCCAGCCCAATCTCTAGACCTCAACCAAATTGAAAACCTCTGGAATGTAATCAAGAGGAAGATGGTTAGAGATGAGCGATGTTTGAACTTCGCCAATTTCATGTTCGAGTGATTTTGGGGGGTGTTCGAGCTCGAACTCAAGCTTTTTGCTAAAAGCTCGACAGTTCGAGTTACATTCGAGAACGGTTCGATCACCAAAAGCATGGCTTTTTAAACCTACAGTGTGCAGGGAGCTATCGCTGACAGCCTGCGGTAGGCTGGTAGCCAAGGTAAATATCGGGTATCCAAGCAAAGTGCTTTGCTTAGTAACCCAATATTTACCCTGGCTATGTGTGCAGGGAGCCGACACTTCCCCACTCGGCTCAGCCCCCTCCTGCACTCGGCATGTACACACACACTCTCACTCTCGCCTGTCCCCAGCCATGCTGCCCTCGACACTGACGTCCTCAGCGCCACATGGCCCTGCTCAGCTCCACCCACCTCGCACTCCGCCGCCCAAAACACATGGCCTCGCCCTCCGCCACCCACACACATGGCCCCGCTCTGCTCCACCCACCTCGCACTCCGCCACCCGCACACATTACCCTGCTCGGCGACATCCACCTTGCACTCCGCCACCCACACACATGGCCCCGCTTTGCTCCACCCACCTCGCACTCTGCCACCCGCACACCTTATCCTGCTCGGCGACACCCACCTTGCACTCCACCGCCCGCACACATGGCCCCGCTCGGCTGCACCCACCTCGCACTCCGCCCGCACACATGGCCCCGCTCGGCTCCACCCACCCCACACTCCTCCGCCCACACACGATCTCAGCAGCCGACTGCTGTGAGCAATCAGCTGATCGCTCTCATTAGCCGGCCACCGGGAGATCCTCTGTTTGTTCTCAAAAGCCGGCCAGCTAATGAGAGCGATCAGCTGATCGTTCTCTCTCTTACAATGGAGTCCGACAATGAATTCTATTCTTGTCATCCGTTGTATGACGCATCAGTCACAAGGGTCAAGCAACGCATGTGACTGATGCAAAATGGAAATGTGAACCTAGCCTTACCTGCAGTGATTAAGTCCTGCCCTCCCGACATCAGTGCTGTTACTGTCCTCCATGGCCGCCGCTTGTCACATCTCCTCTCGCTGCCGACCCGAGACTGTGACTAGCGGTGACGTCACAGGCTCCCGCGATACTTGGTTGTGAAGGTGGCGGTCATTGAACTCAGTGACAGCTCTGCTGTAAAAAGTACAGCGATCACCGCAAGTAATGTACCTCGCTATCCTCTTGACAGCAGCACTCGTCATCCCCTGCAGTGACCTGGGCTGACCTACTGAGGTTAGCTGAGGTCACTGCATTGTTCTTCCAGCCAATATGGAACATTCTGTTCTTCATTGACTGGGACCTTAACTTTGGTATGGATCATCATAGGAACCCCTTGGATTACACCAGACCTGGATTTGTTTTTCTTTCTAATTGGTGAAAGAGGGAATGTTTTGGGGAGTTTTTTTTCAAATGTGTTTGTCGTCTATTTATTTTTATTACTGACTGGGTTGGTGATGTTGGGTATCTGATAGACGCCTGACATCACAAACCCCAGGGGTTGATGCCAGGTGACATTAGACATCTGGTATCAACCCCATATATTACCCAGTTTGCAACCGCACCAGGGCAACGGGATGAGCTGGAGCAAAGCACCAGGATTGGCGCATCTAATGGATGTGACTCGCCCACCCCAGGGCTATGGGACACCCGGTGCCGGGCCGGACTACTCCGGTGGTAGTCAGTGGTGGCTGGGCCCGGCTCCGTGGCCCTGGTGGGTGTCAGTAGAATATGTGGCTTGATGAATAAAGTTTGTGTTCGTGACGCCACCTGTGGTCTGCGGCTATTAAGCCGCCGCTGCTGTGTGAGGCCTCCGGGGTGATGATATAGCAGCAATGGTGGTACTGCTCCCCACAGGTGGAGCGGAGCCCCGGGGACACTGTTAGTGCTCGTGAAAGTCTATGGTGTTGTGTGGCTAACACGGTGCAGGGCCGACAGGCAACGAAAGAACCAGGCACAAACAGTCTCTTTACCTTTTCCTCTTTTACTTTGGGAACAGTCCAGTCCTGGGAGACCGTTACAGGTGGTGATGGGGATCCGGTCGGCCTGGAAGTACTTGGGGTGATCTTTCTGGCCAGCTGAGTATGAGGCCTACTCCTGTGCTTTTCTTTGTTATGATAGGACCCTGCTTCTCTGAATCCAGCAATGGCCCTCTTGCTGCTGGGACCGATGGTACGTCCCTTTCCCTCTGTAGCAGGCTGCGCAGGCCCTCTCTGGTGCTTCTCTGCTGGAGTCCACACCGGGCCCTGATGCTGCAGCTGTACCTTCGGGATGTTTATGGGCCAGGTGCTTGCAGCTCTCCTGCCCTTCGGATTCGGCTACCAGGGAGTATTTTAAGCCCTGGTGGCCACAGACTCCGATGTCCGAGTCTCTCCGCTGCCTCTCTGCTACTCCTGCTTCACTGGGCCAAGCTACTCTAGCTCTAGGCCCCAGATCCACAGGACAGCACACTCTGCGTCTGCTCACTATCACTTCTCTCTACAGACTGAACCTACTTCCTCCCTCAGGTCAGACTTGAGGAAGGCTCCCTAGAATTCCAGGTTCAGAGCTCCCCCTGCTGGCCGGACGGAGAGCTGCGGTGGATGTTAAACTTGCTGGCCAATGGAACTCCCCATTACCTCCAGGCACAGCATTAACTCTTTGGAAGGGCAATGCTGTTGTGGCGACCAGGTCCTGGGGCGCCACAGATGCGCCACTTCTGGGGCGGCTGCGGCCTGCTATTTTTAGGCTGGGGAGAGCCCAATAACCAAGGACCTCCCTAGTCTGAGAATATCAGACCCCAGCTGTCCGCTTTACCTTGGCTGGTGATCCAATTTTGGGGGGACCCCCAAGTTTTTTTGTTTTTTTTTTAATTATTTATTTAATTTAAAATAACAGTGTGGGGTGCCCTCAGTTTTGTATTACCAGCCAAGGTGAAGCTGCCAGCTGTGGTCTGCAGGCTGCAGTCATCTGCTTTACCCTAGCTGAGCTATCAAAAATAGGGGGAACCCCACATCATTTTTTTTTAAAAATTTATTTATTTTTTTGGCTAAATACAAGGCTAAGCACCCCTTAGTGCCACATGAAAGGCACCAAAGGATGCAAAATTACAAAATGCAGGAGAGTGGGACATTGTGTCTTTCTGCCATTATAATGACAGGAAAGACTGATATGAAGTGTACAAGCACAGGAAAATAACCAGAGCACTCTACGCTGTGAAAAGCAGTAGAAAATGGCACTGGAGTGAACATGTGACTCATGTAGGTTGAAGCTATGGATCCTGGGTAAATTTATGTATTTTCCCTCCTTCAGTTTTTTTGCAGTACGCAAAAAAATGGAAGGCACACAGATGAAAAACGGACCGTATACGGAACGGAAACGGATGCACCCGTGAAAAAAACGGACCATTTTTTTTTTTGCGGACCGCAAGAAATGAATTGGTCATGTGAATGTACTCTTATTCTAATCTGCCGTTTATAAACAGCAGGCAGAAATAAGTGAATAACGCCCCCCAGCATCAGAAAATCTCTGGGGTCTCAGGGGGTAGCTGAGACCCTGGAGATCATGATTCAGGCCGGTTATTCCAGTCACCGCTCACGTGATCACTGGTATACACCGTATACTGATCACGTTACAGTAAATGACAGCGGCGGTAAAAAAATGTTTATCTCCCATCTGGCCTGAACAAACATGTCAGATGGGAGATAAATCTCCTTCCCGGTCCCCTCCGGTCCCCCGATGTCACCAAAGTGCCCCCCCCGACCCCCTCCCGGAAATCCAAGATGGCCGCGCGCACAGCAGTGCGCCGGCCGTATTGACACTACTCCTCTGATTTCTGTCGCATGTGCCATGACACATGCGACAGAAAACTCCTTCCCAGGCCCTGCCAGGTCACCCCCTATAACTCCACCGGTGTTCCCTGGTGTCCCATGGTACCTGTGCAGTATTGATCCCCCGCGGCCCCCTCCTTCACAATAGATGCTGCCGCATGCACAGAGCGGCTGTCAGCTCAGCTTCTTGTGTTCAGACACAGTGAGTGGCGGTAACCATGCATCTGTAAGCTACTGCAATGCCCTGCTCATGAGGTAAGGAACATAGTTGATCAGGAGAGCTATACTACATTTCCAAATGGAGGTATTTGATTTTATAGTTGCCCTGCTGAACGACTACCAAACATGAGTCCGTTATACGCCACAAGAAAACACATCTGAATACTAAACAGAGCTCGCTATTTATTCAGCTGGATAACTGGACTTAAAGGGGTATTCCATCTCGAAGATCCTATCCCCAATATATAGTAGGTGGAATAGCAATAATATCAGCAAATACCAATATTTGGAAATGTAGAATAGTTCTCCTGATTAGGCATGGCTTTACCTTATGAGCAGGGCATTGCAGCTTTGGTAGCAACAGTTACGACATGGACTCTGAATCTGCACCCACTCTCCCCGGGTCCACAGCAGCATTGCACCCACACTCCTCACATGGAGGGTCTGCACTCCTAGAAAATGGGGGATACGTTCCCTGAGCGTGTCCCCCCATATTCTAGACTGTCTAGAGTCATTGTGGGACCCCTTATTTTTTTTCTTACAATAAATTGGTGAAAGAGGGAATGTTTTGGGGAGTGTTTTTTCAAATACATTTTTTTTTGTCTGTTTTGTTAGTACTGACAGTTTGTGATGTCGGGTATCTGATAGACTCCATGACATCACAAACTGCTGGGCTTTATGTCAGGTGACCTTACAGCTAGTATCAACCCCATTTATTACCCCGTTTGCCACTGCACCAGGGCACGGGATGAGCTGGGTTGAAGCGCCAGGATTAGCGCATCTAGTGGATGCACCACTTCTGGGGCGCCTGCGGCCTGCTATTTTTAGGCTGTGAAGGGCCAATAACTATGGTATTCTCAGGGTGGGAAGGTCCAGACCACAGCTGTCCGCTTTACCTTTGCTGGTGATCCAATTTGGGAGGGGACCCTACATTTTTTTTTTTTTTTTTTTGGAATTAATATTTAGAAAATAATTATAAAAAGAGCCTGGGGTGACCTCCATATTGGATCACAAACTTCGCTAAAGCCAGCTGTGGTTTTCAGGCTACAGCCGTCTGCTTTACCCTAGCTGGCTATCAAAAATGGGGGGGACCCCACGTCATTTTTTTTATCTATTTTTTCAAATAAAAAAAAATTAATTGGCTTCCCTGTATTTTGATTGCCAGCCAAGGTAACGCCAGGCAGATGGGGGTGGCAACCCGTAGCTGTCTGCTTTATCTGCGCTGAGAATCAAAAATACCGCGGAGCGCTACGTCATTTTTTTTAATGATTTATTTTTACAGTACTGTGATGTAAGGCAATCAAAATACAGGGAAGCCCATTTTTTTTTTTTTTTTTTTAGTTATTTAAATAAATTAAAAAAATATATATGGGCTCCTGCTGCATGTTTTTGTATTGCTAGCTAAGGGTAATCCAAGCAGCTACTGCCTGCTAACCCCCACAGCTTGGTGTTACCTTCACTGGCAATGGAAAATCCAGCAAAGCATTTTTATTTTTTTGCCAAACAAAATAACGTGAGCTTCGCCATATTTTTGTATGCTAGCCAGGTACAGCAGGCAGGTATGGCTGCCCCAACCCCCAGCTGCCTATTTGTACCCGGCTGGGAACTAAAAATATAGGGAAGCCCTGTTTTTAATCATTTTATGAAATAATTAAAAAAAAAAAAAAGACGTGAGCTTCGCTCCATTTTTGTGTCCAGCCAGCCACAACTAGGCAGCTGGGGATTGGAATCTTCAGCACAGGTTGGCCCGAGCTTTCTGGGCCACTCTGCTGCGAATTGCAGTTCGCAACCGCCCCAGAAAATGGCGCTTTCATAGAAGCGCCATCATCTGGCGCTGTATCCAACTCTTCCAGCAGCCCTGGTGACGGTGGCTCACTTGGTAATAAGGGTTAATACTGGCTTTTTTTTACTAGCTAGTATTAAGCCAGAGATTCTTAATGTCAGGTAAGTTTGCCCGGCCATTAAGAATCTCCAATAAAGGGTTGAAAAAAGACACCACACAGAGGAAAAAATACTTTAATAGAAATAAATACACAGACACACTTAGAGACTCCATGGTTATTACTCCCTGTCAGCCCTCCACGATCCTGGTCTTCTGTCTACTTTCTCCTTCAACCCATGCAGCTCTGCTACATCAGACAGCACTGCATGGGAGGAGGACGCTGCTGCTCCCCGTGCAGTCTTTTCACTCCGTGAGTGATCAGAGGCTGCTGGCTGTAAGCGGTGACATCACCGCTGACAGAAGGGTTACCATAGCAACGGTGCTCCGATCACGTGATTCCCAATGCCGCTATTTACCGGCTGTGACAGCTTGTCCCTACATGTGGCTGACTCTGTAAAGAGCGTCTACATGCAGGAACGGGGAGTAGACCATGTACCAGAGCATTTCACCGGTACACGGACATGCTCAAACAAGCACCGCGTACCGGAGAGATGCACCGACAGTACCTAGCATGACGTCATAGCCATGTGACCACCAGTCTGTAGCCAATGAGATAATAGACACGTGACTGGTCACATGCTTTTTTGACATCACGACAGGTCCTATCATCAGTGCTGGTTACCAGGAGGACGCAGCGATTATCGGAAGGAAAAGCGGTGGAAGACAGAGTGCAGGACGCGTCGCGGGGACAGGTAAGTGTTATGGCAATGTCTATTAACTGTATGTGTCTCGGGCGGAGGAGGGGACGCTGCGCTCTCCCACTGCTCGGGTCCGGCTGCTGCTGCTGCTCGGTGGTGACTCGAGCGGTGGGCCGGATCCCGGTGACTCAAGCGCCGTTCCTCGCCCGTGAGTGAAAAGGGGGGATTGATTGTGGGGATTTGATATTGTCCGTGACGCCACCCACGGTTGTGGTGAGTTTGGTGACACCACCGCTGCTCTGGACGGGGATCCCGGGAGCGATGACAGGGAGCAGCTTGGATGTTGGTTCTCCCCTCTGTGGGTAGGGGGGTTGGTTGTCCCGGGGCCCGGTGAGGGGGTAAGTTTGGAGGCAGGCGGGTTACGGGGCCTGGCAAGGTGCAGGGTCACGGGGGCAGCGCTGTGCCGCACAGCACGGTGGTACTCACTCAGCCAGTAACACACACTGAGTCTCTGATGAAACAAATGGCTGGATGGACGAGTACCACAGATGGCTGCGGTGTTTTTCCCCTGACCCTAGGTTGGTAATGTAAGTCCTTTCCTGCACCTTCCGTACGCTCCTCCTGCGCTTTGGTTTCCAGCTGGCTCCCCGGTTCAGTACCGGTGGGCCACCGTCCAGCCCCGGCTACCTACGGTTCCACCAGACTGTCTTCCCGGCTCTCGCAAACGGCCACTACCGTCTGCCTGACTGCTACATGAGGGCCCTAGGCTCCAACCTAGGCCCCAGTCTGCGTCTGCCTCTCTGCAGACCTCCTCTCTCTTCCTCTGCCTGGACTTGTCTGGGCTTGTTTCCTGCCTCAGGCCAGCTAAACTCCTCGGTGGGCGTGCCAATCTGCCTGACTCCGCCCACCTGTCTGAACCCGAGGAAGAAATCAGGTCTCACTGGGGATGACTGCTGTGAACTGCTGAGGGTGGGTGTGTGTGTGTGTGTTGTTACCTGTGGCCCCTGGCTTGTCCAGGGCGCCACAGTTGTGTACATGTACAATGTAATTTTATGTGTTTATGATTGCCTCCCATTGTTTTCAATGGGGTTCGAGAAGTTCGTCGAATGGCTCGCTGAACTGAACTCGAACACTGCCTCCGTTCGATGAACCGAACTCGAGCCTCTAGAGGCTCGCTCATCTCTAATCACAATATTATTAAATTATTATTATTATGGGGAACCCAATGCTAATTTATTTATTTTTACACCAAGGAACAAGGTGGCCCAATGGCTTTTCCTTCTTTCAAAGGTACTTTTCATCATTTTCCACATCCTATTAAAAAATTGTTTAAAAAAACAGAAAGTCCTCAGTGGTTGATACCTTTTAATGGCTAACTGAAAAGATGGTAATAACTGCAAGCTTTCGAGACTACTCCGGTCTCTTCATCAGGCATGGTATAACACAAAATCTGAAGAGTCACAAAAAAAGAGATTTTGTTTTATACCATGCCTGATGAAGAGACCTGAGTAGTCTCGAAAGCTTGCAATTATTACCATCTTTTCAGTTAGTCCTCAGTGGTTGATACCTTTTAATGGCTTTCTGTCCTTTAAACAATTTTTTATCTCTACTGGCTAACACGGTACAAAGATATATTTTACTTGTACCACATCCTATTGTAATTCTTTACTAATTGGTCTCCCTATTACTTAGCTCTCCCCTCTCCAATCCATTCTGAATACTGCAGCCAGGCTCATCTTCCTCTCCAACCGCTTCACTGATGCCTCTGCTCTGTGCCAGTCACTGCTTTCCACAGTTCCGCACTGCCATACATCTTCTCCCTCATCTCTGTCTATCACCCCACCTGTCCCCTCCGTTCTGCTAATGACCTAAGAATGACCTCCTCAGCAATTCGAACCTCCCACTCCCATCTTCAAGATTTCTCACGAGCTGCGTCTATGCTCTGGAATACACTAACAAGAACAATCCGATTAATTACCAACATCCACACCTTTTAAGCGGTCTCTAAGGCTATGTGCGCACGTGTGCGTAATTCATGCAGTTACACTGCGCTTTGTAGCGCAGCATAACTGCATGCGTCCTGCGTCCCCTGCACAGTCTATGGAGATTGTGCAGGGGCCGTGCGCACATGGCATATTAGAACGCAGCGATTCGGCTGCTGCCCGAATCGCTGCGTTCTAAGAAGTGACATGTCATTTCTTCCGTGCGCTTTGCTGGCAGCCCCTGCTCTGTCTATGGGAGGAGCTGCAGGCAGAGCGCACGTTCTCGCCGGCAGCATGCACTTCAGAACGGAGCTTTTCAGCTGCGCTCTGAAGCGCACCTTTTAGGTGCAGTGCAGAGCGCACACGTGCGCACATAGCCTAAAAATGCATTTCTTTAGACTAGCCTATCACCTCACTGCCCTCATCTAATCTAATCCCATTTTGCCCTTCATAAAATTTACTTCCAATTCTTGTCCACTGTATCTTCTGGTTCCTTCCTCTTCATGTACTTTTTTACACTCTGTACTGGTAGAAATTCTGGCTGGCGACTGGTCCATGCAGCTGGTTTGAACCCCCTATTAAATTGGTGGCTGGACCATATATGACAAGCTTTTCTCCCACCCCATTCACCTTTTGTGTCTCCCCTATTTCCTCATAGACTGTAGCTTACGAGCAGGGCCCTCACTCCTCCTGGTATTTTAATTTTGTTATTTGGTATTGTCTCATATTGTCTGTACATGTCCCTCTGAATTTTAAAGCGCTGCGGAATATGTTGGCGCTATATAAATAAAATTATTATTGCTTATTATTATTATTTTTATTATTATTACATCCCTTCCTCCAAACTTCTCATCAATCCTGCAACAGCTCCTAACTGACCTTACATCAAATTCTAAAATCCCCCCCCCCCATACTCCTGGTGTGTGGATGTGCAAAACCCTCTGTTAACCCTTTCCTGCTCAACCTTTCAATTGAACTCTGTGCCTTGTTTTTACAAACCCCTGTCATGTGCAATCTTCCACTATAGCTGCACCCCTTTGCAGCCCATTTTTTTCTGTCATAAGCTCTCATTTAAAACATAGGGACACAATTTTCAGTCTCACTTTGTCCACATCTTCCTACTCAGGATAGTGGATGGTCTTCCGATATAGGTATCTTAGGTATCCAGACTTTTATGCTGAGAAGATCCGCAGAGGCTTTTTCCCTCCAGTGACGAAGGTGGCACATCGCAATCATACATACATGTATCTCTGGCACTTAGGATTCATATCTCCTACATCCTGCCCGTGTCCTGTGTGACTGACCTCCAGTGGTTGGAAACAGGCCTTTCTACCCTCTGAATAGCTAAGAGCATTCTGATGCTTCCGAACATGAAATGCCTCAAGTGTCTAACTTACCTACCACTTTCAGCCTATTTGTTCCTTTTTGTCACAGACAAGAAGCCCCCAAGGGATCAACTGTCATGCCAGGTATGGGGACGTAAAATGCATATGGTGACCGAGAAGGGAAACCCTATTTGTAGGGAAGGGGGAGTTGTTGACTCCTGACCAAACCTTCCACTGGCCCCTGGCTCCCCTGCCCACCCTAGATCGGTTACGCACATGTGCACTTAGCGGAAGCCCTGACCCTAGAACTGTGCCTTAGATAGGGAGTGGATGAGATGAGCAATTAGTCAACCCCATTAAGCTCTAAAGAAGATGCAGGCAGCACACACTGGGAAAAGCATATAAACAACTTATCTCGAGGATGACTCAGAGAAAGGTACAGCAATGAACAACAAAGTTTCTTCAGATGGATACAAGCTGACTGCTTGCATCCAAGACCTGAATAGGTTAAATCCATCACCAACAAAGACCAAGGGGGAATGAGAGCATTTAAGGACACCAAGAGAACTGCTAATGATTAGCAGCTGACAGGCTGAGGAAAACCACAAGGTCTTAAAGGGAAAGGGATGACAAACGAGCAGAAATAATAATGTAGCGCCCAGGGATATGGGGTATTTGGTCCCGGGCAGTAACAAATGGGAATGTCACTCTGGTGGCCGTTGCCCGGTTCTGTGCCCTGGGCCTCTTGGTTAATGGGTGGTATTTACAGGGGAGGTAAGAGTGTGTCATGTGACGCCACCTGCGGGTTGTGGTTAAGGATGGAGAACTGCTGCTGCTGAATGTGGGTACTCTCAGGGATGGTGGTAGTGGCAGCTGTGATGGTAGGCCCTCCTCAGGTAGGGCTGTGCCTGGGAGATGTAACAAGGGCAATAACGGAGACGACACCAGATTGTCTTTAACAGTCTCTGGCACTGGTCCTCCAAGGGACCTGAACCAGCCACCCCTGGGTCCACAGTGAGCAAAGTAGTGACCCAGGTCGCTCTGTCTCCGGCACACTCAGTTGGTTGGGTCCCCATAGCATGGAGCATTTGTACCCCAAAAGGGACAGTCGGGGCCCCCAGTCTCCTTCTCTGTACGGAGGGCAGTGCGGACCCTATGGGGAGGTAAATGTCCGAACCCCGATCCTAGTTTACTGCTGATGCCCCCGGATTATTTGGTTCGGTGAAGTCCGTGAAGGTGTCCTTACCGGGCAGGTATTTGCCAAACAGTTTAAAACTTGCGCTTGGCCTAGGGCCCTGTGCCCCGTGCGTGCTCCGGTCCCAGTGGTATCTCCGGTACCTGTCTTGGCGACCTCTCTCCTGTGCCCCCGGGGTCACCGTTACATGGACCCAGCTCAGGCACGTCTGAACACCTCTCCTGTGTGCTACTCGACTCCTTCCTCGCTACCGACTGACTGACCCCTCCCACCAGGCTGGCTATACCCAGGGACTCGTTCCCATAGCAACCATCCCCTTGCGTGGTTAACCCTCTCTGCCCAGTGTTGAGTGGAGAACTAGGATTTTGGTCGTGCTTTGATGGAATCGGCACTGGTACTCCAGGTCCCACGAGGTAGGTCCTGCATCCCCAAGAGGAAGCAGTTCCCTGTAGTGCCCTGAGGGTTTCAGGGGCGCTACAATGTCAGGGAGCAGTATGTGTAGCCAAACGCTGTGACCTTCTACAGCCGGACACCACAGTACTCTGTCAAGTGTGACACGCGTGTAACAACTATGTCGAGTGTTTACAGAACCACCTATGTATACAAACTGAATGCTGTTGAGAGCTGTTTTTGTGTAAGGTGACAGAAGGGCTGAAACCTGTGCCTTGCACCCTATGGTAGCCATTGAACAAACTGGCTCCCTGATAAGACCTTGACAGACACTAGATCTCTTAACACTTAAAATCATATATAGTTTACCAATATGGAGACAAACCTGAATTGTTACAAAATTTGGGTATGGTTAAACACAATTTTTTTCTACTTCTAATGTACTTCTTTGTTGAATTGGTCGGTGGTTGACCTCCACCTTGCTATGCACCCCAATTTGGGATGTATTCCATCTGTATAGATTTTGGCGTTTGGTGACTGTTCACATTGGGTCATCAGGCTTTGTCCACAGGCTATATATATATATACTTCATGCAGCATTTGCTTGGACCTGTCCCGCCCACAGCCATGACTCAGTCATGGGTACGGGACTGCAATAGACCAGGTGAGTGCTGCTGAGAGCAGTTCTGCTATTTATATGTGAGGCCGCATGGCACATTTTATAAAAATATTTTAGTGTAGGACTGCTTCAAATGAGATTTGCCGTGACGTGGCGAAGCAGCTCAAGAAATTGCAATTTTTTGCCAAAAATCTCAAAAAAATTTTTATAATGCAGTTTGGAATATTTGATGCCTTAGTGCACATTGGTGCTGGCTCTTTGTTGTTTCTTTGTTGAATTGGTCGGTGGTTGACCTCCACCTTGCTATGCACCCCAATTTGGGATGTATTCCATCTGTATAGATTTTGGCGTTTGGTGACTGTTCACATTGGGTCATCAGGCTTTGTCCACAGGCTATATATATATATACTTCATGCAGCATTTGCTTGGACCTGTCCCGCCCACAGCCATGACTCAGTCATGGGTACGGGACTGCAATAGACCAGGTGAGTGCTGCTGAGAGCAGTTCTGCTATTTATATGTGAGGCCGCATGGCACATTTTATAAAAATATTTTAGTGTAGGACTGCTTCAAATGAGATTTGCCGTGACGTGGCGAAGCAGCTCAAGAAATTGCAATTTTTTGCCAAAAATCTCAAAAAAATTTTTATAATGCAGTTTGGAATATTTGATGCCTTAGTGCACATTGGTGCTGGCTCTTTGTTGTTTCTTTGTTGAATTGGTCGGTGGTTGACCTCCACCTTGCTATGCACCCCAATTTGGGATGTATTCCATCTGTATAGATTTTGGCGTTTGGTGACTGTTCACATTGGGTCATCAGGCTTTGTCCACAGGCTATATATATATACTTCATGCAGCATTTGCTTGGACCTGTCCCGCCCACAGCCATGACTCAGTCATGGGTACGGGACTGCAATAGACCAGGTGAGTGCTGCTGAGAGCAGTTCTGCTATTTATATGTGAGGCCGCATGGCACATTTTATAAAAATATTTTAGTGTAGGACTGCTTCAAATGAGATTTGCCGTGACGTGGCGAAGCAGCTCAAGAAATTGCAATTTTTTGCCAAAAATCTCAAATTTTTATAATGCAGTTTGGAATATTTGATGCCTTAGTGCACATTGGTGCTGGCTCTTTGTTGTTTCTTTGTTGAATTGGTCGGTGGTTGACCTCCACCTTGCTATGCACCCCAATTTGGGATGTATTCCATCTGTATAGATTTTGGCGTTTGGTGACTGTTCACATTGGGTCATCAGGCTTTGTCCACAGGCTATATATATATACTTCATGCAGCATTTGCTTGGACCTGTCCCGCCCACAGCCATGACTCAGTCATGGGTACGGGACTGCAATAGACCAGGTGAGTGCTGCTGAGAGCAGTTCTGCTATTTATATGTGAGGCCGCATGGCACATTTTATAAAAATATTTTAGTGTAGGACTGCTTCAAATGAGATTTGCCGTGACGTGGCGAAGCAGCTCAAGAAATTGCAATTTTTTGCCAAAAATCTCAAAAAAATTTTATAATGCAGTTTGGAATATTTGATGCCTTAGTGCACATTGGTGCTGGCTCTTTGTTGTTTCTTTGTTGAATTGGTCGGTGGTTGACCTCCACCTTGCTATGCACCCCAATTTGGGATGTATTCCATCTGTATAGATTTTGGCGTTTGGTGACTGTTCACATTGGGTCATCAGGCTTTGTCCACAGGCTATATATATATACTTCATGCAGCATTTGCTTGGACCTGTCCCGCCCACAGCCATGACTCAGTCATGGGTACGGGACTGCAATAGACCAGGTGAGTGCTGCTGAGAGCAGTTCTGCTATTTATATGTGAGGCCGCATGGCACATTTTATAAAAATATTTTAGTGTAGGACTGCTTCAAATGAGATTTGCCGTGACGTGGCGAAGCAGCTCAAGAAATTGCAATTTTTTGCCAAAAATCTCAAAAAAATTTTTATAATGCAGTTTGGAATATTTGATGCCTTAGTGCACATTGGTGCTGGCTCTTTGTTGTTTCTTTGTTGAATTGGTCGGTGGTTGACCTCCACCTTGCTATGCACCCCAATTTGGGATGTATTCCATCTGTATAGATTTTGGCGTTTGGTGACTGTTCACATTGGGTCATCAGGCTTTGTCCACAGGCTATATATATATACTTCATGCAGCATTTGCTTGGACCTGTCCCGCCCACAGCCATGACTCAGTCATGGGTACGGGACTGCAATAGACCAGGTGAGTGCTGCTGAGAGCAGTTCTGCTATTTATATGTGAGGCCGCATGGCACATTTTATAAAAATATTTTAGTGTAGGACTGCTTCAAATGAGATTTGCCGTGACGTGGCGAAGCAGCTCAAGAAATTGCAATTTTTTGCTAAAAATCTCAAAAAAATTTTTATAATGCAGTTTGGAATATTTGATGCCTTAGTGCACATTGGTGCTGGCTCTTTGTTGTTTCTTTGTTGAATTGGTCGGTGGTTGACCTCCACCTTGCTATGCACCCCAATTTGGGATGTATTCCATCTGTATAGATTTTGGCGTTTGGTGACTGTTCACATTGGGTCATCAGGCTTTGTCCACAGGCTATATATATATACTTCATGCAGCATTTGCTTGGACCTGTCCCGCCCACAGCCATGACTCAGTCATGGGTACGGGACTGCAATAGACCAGGTGAGTGCTGCTGAGAGCAGTTCTGCTATTTATATGTGAGGCCGCATGGCACATTTTATAAAAATATTTTAGTGTAGGACTGCTTCAAATGAGATTTGCCGTGACGTGGCGAAGCAGCTCAAGAAATTGCAATTTTTTGCCAAAAATCTCAAAAAAATTTTTATAATGCAGTTTGGAATATTTGATGCCTTAGTGCACATTGGTGCTGGCTCTTTGTTGTTTCTTTGTTGAATTGGTCGGTGGTTGACCTCCACCTTGCTATGCACCCCAATTTGGGATGTATTCCATCTGTATAGATTTTGGCGTTTGGTGACTGTTCACATTGGGTCATCAGGCTTTGTCCACAGGCTATATATATATACTTCATGCAGCATTTGCTTGGACCTGTCCCGCCCACAGCCATGACTCAGTCATGGGTACGGGACTGCAATAGACCAGGTGAGTGCTGCTGAGAGCAGTTCTGCTATTTATATGTGAGGCCGCATGGCACATTTTATAAAAATATTTTAGTGTAGGACTGCTTCAAATGAGATTTGCCGTGACGTGGCGAAGCAGCTCAAGAAATTGCAATTTTTTGCCAAAAATCTCAAAAAAATTTTTATAATGCAGTTTGGAATATTTGATGCCTTAGTGCACATTGGTGCTGGCTCTTTGTTGTTTCTTTGTTGAATTGGTCGGTGGTTGACCTCCACCTTGCTATGCACCCCAATTTGGGATGTATTCCATCTGTATAGATTTTGGCGTTTGGTGACTGTTCACATTGGGTCATCAGGCTTTGTCCACAGGCTATATATATATACTTCATGCAGCATTTGCTTGGACCTGTCCCGCCCACAGCCATGACTCAGTCATGGGTACGGGACTGCAATAGACCAGGTGAGTGCTGCTGAGAGCAGTTCTGCTATTTATATGTGAGGCCGCATGGCACATTTTATAAAAATATTTTAGTGTAGGACTGCTTCAAATGAGATTTGCCGTGACGTGGCGAAGCAGCTCAAGAAATTGCAATTTTTTGCCAAAAATCTCAAAAAAATTTTTATAATGCAGTTTGGAATATTTGATGCCTTAGTGCACATTGGTGCTGGCTCTTTGTTGTTTCTTTGTTGAATTGGTCGGTGGTTGACCTCCACCTTGCTATGCACCCCAATTTGGGATGTATTCCATCTGTATAGATTTTGGCGTTTGGTGACTGTTCACATTGGGTCATCAGGCTTTGTCCACAGGCTATATATATATACTTCATGCAGCATTTGCTTGGACCTGTCCCGCCCACAGCCATGACTCAGTCATGGGTACGGGACTGCAATAGACCAGGTGAGTGCTGCTGAGAGCAGTTCTGCTATTTATATGTGAGGCCGCATGGCACATTTTATAAAAATATTTTAGTGTAGGACTGCTTCAAATGAGATTTGCCGTGACGTGGCGAAGCAGCTCAAGAAATTGCAATTTTTTGCCAAAAATCTCAAAAAAATTTTTATAATGCAGTTTGGAATATTTGATGCCTTAGTGCACATTGGTGCTGGCTCTTTGTTGTTTCTTTGTTGAATTGGTCGGTGGTTGACCTCCACCTTGCTATGCACCCCAATTTGGGATGTATTCCATCTGTATAGATTTTGGCGTTTGGTGACTGTTCACATTGGGTCATCAGGCTTTGTCCACAGGCTATATATATATACTTCATGCAGCATTTGCTTGGACCTGTCCCGCCCACAGCCATGACTCAGTCATGGGTACGGGACTGCAATAGACCAGGTGAGTGCTGCTGAGAGCAGTTCTGCTATTTATATGTGAGGCCGCATGGCACATTTTATAAAAATATTTTAGTGTAGGACTGCTTCAAATGAGATTTGCCGTGACGTGGCGAAGCAGCTCAAGAAATTGCAATTTTTTGCCAAAAATCTCAAAAAAATTTTTATAATGCAGTTTGGAATATTTGATGCCTTAGTGCACATTGGTGCTGGCTCT